>NC_090283.1:75445490-75761740 GCF_037392515.1 Haliotis asinina | reverse complement strand
CCTTAGTTTTATCCCAGTCCCCCTAACATCAAAGTCTATAATCTATCAACCTACAATTGTAAAAACATGACACATCGCTGGACTGTCCTTTTATTTGTCCACCTCTACACCTACTTCTTAAGTCTTGATAAACTATCAAGGCTTATAGAAATGAAAAGAACCACAATTTGTATCTCGGTTCCCATGTCAGTTGGTCCTACTGATCCCTCACTACATCACCCCTTGTCCATTTTAACAACTCTCTGCTTGTATCCCCCCTTCCCATGTCAGTTGGTCCTACTGATCCCTCACTACATCACCCCTTGTCCCTTTTAGCAACTCTCCGCTTGTATCCCCCCTTCCCATAATCACGTACTCTGTCTTTACTGATATAGACATAATCCCAAAGTTTATAACACTGCCCGATGTCAACTGAATTCGGACAATCAATTAATTACCTAAATCCCTCACTAACTGCGCTCCCTGTCCTCATGTACAATTTCTTTTATATTTATAACACAAAATTCATATACACTTCCTAACTCATGTAAATTACAATGTACAAAATTATTTTAATTAACATTTAAATTAACAATAAAACATCATTATAAACCGAGAGTGTAACTCCCGGTTACACTAGGAATCCATTGTCTCCTTAGTTTACATTATGGTTAAAAGCGTAACTTCGAACCCTGTATTTCATACCCTGAGTATCTTTTACATAATCGACTTTTCAGTTGTTGTATTTCAAAATAATTAAATCATCTCTCAAATAAAGTGTGGTTTGTTGTGGGTTTTTTGTTTGTTTGGTTTTTTTTTCAAAATATGGAATAAATATCTTTTTTCATTCAACTCACATTGAGCATACTAGCCAAGTCACCTAAGCGACCGTAGTTCTATCATTGCACAGCAATCTCCGAGGACTGATAGTTACACAACACATTACAATGGGAGGAAAGTCTCCATCGATGGGTACACAGTGTCAGTTAGAAAGTGGTCAGATGTAATATGTGTTATATTAATAAATATGTTCAATTAGTATATTCCTTTTTGGGGTTGAGTCTTATCCAAGATTCGAAATCACACTCTCTGAGCGAGGTACCTTATCATGATCAGCGATCGCTGGCACCACAGCCATGGAAGTACCTGGTAAAGTCGTCCAAATATAACATGTTACATCTTAATATCAAGATGTAAACACGTCAGGTACACTACACGCGCAATGTCTTTAAATCATGGTTATGTTATACAACGTGTATATATATATATATATTGTATAACATAACCATGATTTAAAGACATTGCGTTGCGTGTAGTAACATATATATATATATATATATATATATATATATATATATATATATATATATATATATATATATATATAGTCATTACGTGAAATGACTGAGTTTTGTGTTAGTTACACAGATTGCCTAAAGCTTCAGGCAATCCGTGCACAAACTACCTTGACAGTTCGACTCAATGACAGCCCGATTTAATGACAGCTGGACTCAAAGAGGGGTAATAAAATAAAAGCTCGGTCACTTCCTTCGCTCAGCATCTGTAGCAAAGAACATGGATATCGAAGCCAAAGTTCGAACCGAATTGCTCGCAAAGTACCAGAACAAGATAGACTAATAACCCTGCCTGAATTTGATCGAGTCTTTTACTGGATGGCGAAATTGGTCGCAAATCATTCGCTGGTACTAAGCGTGACGTTACCTTCTTCAGGTATGAGATAATGCAGTGTGGAGACGTCGAGAAGCTGATCAAGCGGCACCAGGACCCAGGGGCGTCTCCAGTTTACTACGTCTCCATAGAAGATACCTTTGCAGTGATCAAGCGAGTACATCTGGCCACCGGGCATGGTGGCAGTGACCGGATGACCTATATCGTTTAGGCATTACGTGAAATGACTGATTTCACAGATTGACTGTAACATATATACCTACTGCATGACTTGCATTATCTTGACTACTGTATGAGGCTTTTGTTAACTGCGAAATCTTGAAGACAGACTTGAATGTTTAAAGAAAAATAGAAGTTCCCAGCAATTGTAGTCTCTCAGAATGAAGTCCGCGATAATTCAGAAAGATGTGTCTCCTGGTGTCAAATGTTCTTGAATCAATCTTGTTTTAGTGTTACGCCATAGATTCCAACGTGTCTGGTCGGAAACAAGCTGCACCAATTGCAAACAATTAGTGTGTCGAGTCTGATATAAGGATTCCTGGGAAACTGTGGAGACAATTCCTACCATTACAACAGCAGTATAAATGTACAGACCATGAACAACGGCCGTTCTGAACTACATGGTTCCTGAAATGGATTCGTTTGATAATCAATATGTAGAACAAGAAACTAAATCAATACTGAATTTCTAACCACGCCACTTCCTTACTCCCTTTTTAAGTATAAGGTATACCACGTTCGCTACCGAGGCTATTTGGATCAAAATACAATTGAAACTATTGTTGATTAAATTGTGAAAATATTCCAACATGACTGCAGTCATGGACTATTCTGTCTAGTTGTTCAATCATGCTCAAACACGTGAAACCAAAGCGAAATAATATATACTGATGAATTAGCACATGCATTATCGCAACCATTTCTAGATCAGGGTTAGATAAGGATTGCGAGTGAAGGTGCGAGGCGGTTATCGGGTGTGGGGTAGAAGAATCGTAAAAGTCGTAACCCGGGTTTCGTTTCAACATCATCGCCATCAGAACCTCAACTTTTCTGGCAACTCAAGTTGATCATGGAAAACAAAAGTAAAGATGAAGTTAAGGGTAGCTTCAGATGTTATCGTTGTTGAAAACTGGTCAAAACGGAACATTTTGAGAAGCATGTAGTCCCACTGCAAGGACGGCCAAAAATGTAAGCAATTCTGCAATAGAGGCAAGTGTATATAATCGAACATTACACCAGTCAACATTCGTACACATAAACCTGCTTTAAAGTACTAATAAGTACTGTCTGTAATACTTGGCAAGGCTTCATGACGCACCCTATAGCGTTGGGGACTGCTACAGAGACCCCACTTTCCCATACTTCTTACCTCTCTTCGTCGTCGACGTTCCGGTAACAATTCATCTCACGGCTGCGATTGGCCAAGTCCGGACCAGATGCCCTCTGTGGATGATGAACTGTGTGACCTCGGCGGAAATGTCATATCATTATACTGTAATGGAGTAACAGACCATCATCAGACCATTTTGATAACAAGCACGACATATTTCATTATATTCCACATCCATTCCCAGACCCTAACAGCGTTTAAGACGCAGACAGATGCGTTGATTGAGCGTGTCTAGAATAACAGATAGGTTACTACTGATTTTGTAGTATATTTTGCTGAATTTCTTGGAAACAATAAGCATAACTGCGAGGAGCATACATTAATCTATAGAATACAAATCAACGATATGTATAAACTGTATCCATAGAATCCAAATTGTAAAATGGTTTATTTCCGAATAGTATCAAAGAAAAAACTGAAAGCATCATATCTACACCAAACAAGACAAAAAGGACATCTGTAACGTTGACTCTGCTGTATCCAGTCTAGCAGTAGTTGTCTGGAAAACAGTGTCTGGAAAAAAGAAAGGTCTGTCAGAAACCATAAAGTAGTCTGTTTTCTTTGTTAGTCACGAATGGAAATATAAAATAAAACCATCTGAACAGCAGACTACAACACAACAAAGAAACGCAGTAGGAAGCAGGTGAATGCGCAGTCAGTAGGTGCTGAGTTCAATTCGGCGGAAATTCGAAAACACTCTTTTTGAAAGGTCGGCTACCGAGGAGAAAACACAGAGCCACTATTCCCGCCAGCCGATATAAGATACTTGGGAATATATTAATGTATAGCCAGGATTTTATATCCCCTTGACATACACATCAAATGGACTTAGAGGCTTTTCAGTTCATTCTATTTCATAGGTATACATGCAACATCCGTCAGGTGCTTCCATATAGCTATGTAGCTTCTGTAAACCTCAGAATATCTGTATTAAATATTGCATGCAAGAATGATACGACAGGTCACGGCATAGCACACTTACATAAAAACTACGTAATTACACAACAGGCTTACTTATCGTGTTAGTATATCAGACAAATGGATGCTTTAGATATCCATCTTTCATAAGAGACGGTATATTGCATCCCGCACATATTGTTACGAGAGTGTGTTTTCTGTAATTTGTATTATCATTGACTAAGTGATAGTTATCATTGGGTCACAATGTTTAGCATTTTTTGTGTGGATTGTGGGTCACTTTTCATATCATATATAATGCCTATAGTATTGTTAGCGGCAGGCCCTCTTGGTAGCACTCTAGTTACCTGCCCTTGGCAATCTATTGTTTACTTCCTCTACGCGAAGATTCTGAGTGAATGACGATAAGGTTACGGTTTGCCGGAATGTTCTCTAATGTGTGTCTTATATATGAAGGCTGGCTGTTGTGTTGTGCGACACGGCAAACGCATGGACTTACACTCAGAATTATTCTGGAGTTCTGCCTCTGCCTATCAACGCCTATTTGTCAACAACAGCATCTGATCTTCATCACCATCGTTTGACACACTTTGCCTGACTTCTTACTTTCTAAACAAACTTCATATGAGTATATCTGATCTCATTCTAAAATGCCAAGATTCCTGTGAGCTGTTATTTGATATTTGTGACTCATTACTTTAGACTTATGACTCAACTGCATTGTACTGTAATTAGAAATCTGTATTGTGATTCATTGTAGCTTGCTCATTGTTGGCTCAATATAATATTGAATATTTTAGACTTGCCTGTGTTATATTTTGCTCTTTCAGATGAGATCTCTTACGCAGTTTGTCAATTTATTAGCCGCAACAGGTATTTAATTATCTTTGCAAATCAAATTTAATGATCAAGTCAGGTTTCATATTTTTATTTCAGAACAGGTGAGTTACATTGCTTGTAACGGCGCCAACGACGTCGCCTTTCCCACATGGTGTAATTACCGTCCACGGATGCTGTGTTGTAGGCGGCGCCTCAATCAGCTGCAAAATAACCGAGATCTACAAATAATCAGCTTCATAGTTCCCAGGGACCGATCCTGCTGATAGTCTGTTATGAGCCAAGAGTAAAAGTACCTTTCCTAAACTGATTATATCATGTAGCGGTTTAAAGTGGTCGTGAGTGATACTGGTAACATGTGTAAGGACGCTGTAATTAACTTGTAGACATTGACGTGGATAAATTCAACATCATCAAAAGTCTGTGAGTTCTATCAAGGTTTGTTGATGACAGTAAGACTTAATTGGAGAATGTAGAATGTGTTGAAGCCCTGGTAGTAATTATACTCTACCTCAACAGGATCGTGTTGCATGTCAGAGACTTGATGGTTGGTGAAGGCAAAGACACAAACAAAGGATACAGATGGTATAATGGAGCACACAATCCAGTGATCGACATCATGACCACTACGTAATTGTGATAAAGTGACATGCCTGACTACCCCGTTAGTGCAACAACACACACAAACAAGCTTTAGAACGCCGCACTGATGTATCGTCGTCAATGGCCTTGGAGCCTTGGAGTCTTGAGAGGCTGTTGGTGACACTTTCAACCATATGACATCGATAGTCAATAGTTTAGCATTACTAACTGGTGACCACAACTGCGTCCTATCTATAGAATTGGGTCTATTAATCGATAACACTAGCCATTATATGATAAAAACGTCATCAAAGCGTGTTCCAGTATTATATTATTGCATCGATGTATGGAGCTTGAACGAAGTGTCTGCTTGGTGACCACATCTGCATCAAGTTTGATTGGTTTGTTGAACAGATAACAGTAGCCATTATATGATTTTAAAAAGTCATCAAAACGTGTGTTCATTAGTTTATCAAGGCCTCGCTGTGTGGAGCTTGACAGTGCCTGCTTGGTGACCTCATCTGTATGTAGTTATCGGACTTTTATTAATCGATAACACTATCTCTTATACGATAAAACCGCCATCCAAACCTGTGTTCTGTTAGCAGACAAAAATATTGTCTCGCATATATGATCTTACATAAGCTCAAATAACACGATTTTGAATTAAGACAGCGATTTCAACACGGATGTTTGTCAGAAAGTATTTTTCTTACAAATTATTGTCTCAAAACATATTTTAACTCGCGGAAGTAGTGCAGTAATCTGTTTCTTCCACAACCTTGAACTGAATCATGTTTTCATGATCCAACGTGACAGACATTCATTATGGGGATATATGTGTTGTTAGAAATACGTACCTTTTGCATAATACACTAAAATATATCAAAAGGTTGTTAAGGAGTGTGACATATCTCATATTTTATACCGCCATATATCTCGACATTATTTGATAGATCGCATGGTTTATGTCAAGGATTCTGTTAGTAGTCTGTTATGCACAAGTAATGCGAACGCTATACAAATCTGATGCTTTGTAATCCAGGGATACTGACTGTAAGCTGTTAAACTTTAATAACACAGGGAAAATGAGTTTATTGTTTGAGAGACACGTTCACATCGCCGTTGTTTTCTCAGGATTTAAGATCAAGCCGATTTATCTAACTATGAAAATACCATTGCCATCATGAGATAAGCTTGGATGGTTAGTCGAAATAATACACAACCAGTGATTCGAGAACACAAAACGCAGCTTGAGAATTATGACATGCACTGCTGATGAATACTTCTTTTGAAATTAATCAGTTGAGGTTGATGGATCCAGTACCAAAAAGAATGGTCATTGGAATCTAAACGGCCCTCAGAATCAATTTACTATGTGGTGAAAATACCTGCCAGAGTGAAGTTGTACACAATCAGTTTAGTGCTAACAGAGGGATATAAGGAACAGTTTTTCTCTTGCAGTACCAGCTGTTTCACATTGACCGCTTGACACCTACCTTACCACTGCATGTTTACTGTGATTCATTAAAGTTAGTACTTGAATATGTGAGATGTGATGAGGTTTGATGAAATGGGTTGGAGATTATTATTGTTGCGCGCACGTTTGGGTCTATGTTTGTGGAGGTCTGCCCAAACAGTTGATTTGGAGATCCTTACGCACACACGCACACACGCACACACGCACACACGCACACACGCACACACGCACACACAACGCTGTACGCTTGTTTTCATGTGAGCACGGTAGTTTGCATAGCTGTTTATTTAACTAGTTTTTAGGGCTTGCACAAATTTCAAAGCAAAAACATGTGTAAGCCTGGGTTTTGTTTATGGCGGTAGCTACGCCCTTGACGATGTTCAGTACATCTTATGACACGTCAAGGATCACTAACATACCACTATGGCACTGGGTGTCCTCGGCACAAAATCACAAACACATACAGAGGAAAGTGAATTATTTGTATTTTGTAGTGTTCGATTATCTCACAGGTGAGTGAGTGATTTACTATTTACGCCACATTGGCAATATTTCAGCGATATCGTGACGAGAATAGATATGATTATAAAGAATATGTATATAATACAGACCCGTCATCAAAGGTAAAACAACTAGATTATCACAATTCACAAAACCTCAAATGCTACGTTTCAAAATCTGTTAAGGTGAAATTTGACTTTGAAAGTTATGGGATTTACGTACCCTCCCAGGAGGACAATAATTTTATGATACTTTAATCCACTTTGAGGGTACATCCACAACAATAGCAGTTGTAAATAATCGAGTCTGGACCAGACAATCCAGTCACCAACAACATGAGCATCGATCCATTGGGAATTGGGAACCGATGACAAGTGTCAAGCAAGTCAGCGAGCCTGACCACCCGATCCAGTTAGTCGCCTCTTACGACAAGCAAGTCAGTCGCCTTTTATGGCAAGCATGGGTTGCTGAACGCCTACACATTCTACGTACCCCGGGTAGACCTTCACGGGTCCATCTCACGGGTGAATAGAGCAAGAGACAATGAATGTTCTTAAATATCATCACTTACTTTCTCTTCTACGGAATGATAGCGTATGGCAGGAGAGTTTTAGGTCTCTTCTGCCACGTTTCTTTTCTTTTCTTAATGCTAATTCTATGATTGACGTGAATTCGGAGTTGATTGATAGTTGAGTTGAGAGAGCGCGAGCACTGTCACGTGCTATCAGCACGTGCCTCTCCATACTTTAAAGCCGTTTTCGATAATTAAGGCTCTTTAAAATTCGCTAGGTTCTCCTCTTGGGGTTTCATCGATCTTTTTCAAATGATTAACATCAAAGGATATCTCCATCAAGCACAAAAACTACACCTGATTTTTCTCAAGGCTCTTTGAATTTTCTGATATTATTGGTCATGCGTTATATTTGTCAGCAACACAGGAACTCCAATAGAGGAATTTCAAGATTGAAGAATCAAGGATTAATGTGACATAAAATCCGCGTTACTATTCCCATGGCAGTAGAGTCACAGTGACGCTGTTCTGGGTTTAGACCCACCTGTAATGTATGGTCCTTCACTGATACTGTCTGTCGATACATGTTTCAGGGCGTTTGGTTGATGGGTTGCTGTATTTGGTAGAGCTTTCCGCTGATCTTTTTTATAAAAAAACAACATTCATATTATCGCAGAATTACAATTTTAAACGAAGGTGAAGTGGCATAAAGCTAAAGTGCTAAATTTATTTCCTGCACGTGTACAGACGATCCCAAACTCTGGCATTAAACCCAATTTGTCAGCATGACTAATCGTCCGTGGAACCATCCACCCTATATATCATTCACCCACCACTCCACCCACTGACTCTCTCGCACACTGTAATGTAAACTACTCAAAAAAGGAAACACATAGGTAGTAATTTTCCACATAACATTTCGAATTTGAATCATTGGTGTCTATGTAATCAGTATATCTATGGTGAATGCTGTCTGCAAACATTTTTTCCGAGTTTGAATCCATTGTCATTGAGGAAAACTCCCCAAAACACGCCAAAATCTGTTTTCCTCAATAAATGCAATAAATTGTTTCCTTTTGCATGCACATTCAAATAAAATTCTGGGGAGGTGGGGAGGGTGTGTTTGTTTCAATGCTTTTGCGACAGTTGACAACCTTACATTTGGTGTTATACTCATGTCTAGACTTACTGAGGCTCAGCGCAACAATGCGATGGGTCATTTGGGGTCTGGGAATCTCAGCCTGCGATTGCAAGGCAACTGAATGTGTGACAGAGTAAGATAGCAAGACTTTGTCATCGCTACCAGCAGCAAAGGTCAACACGTGATCGCCCCAGGTTAGGTCGACCCTGTGTGACCATACCTGCTCAGGATAGGTTTATTCCGCTTCTACATTTGCAGAACAGGTTAACCGCAGCACTAGGTCTAAAGTAACAATGTTAAAGAATGGGAGTTAAGGTTAAGGGTGCTTCGTGAAAGGAGGCCCTGCTCTGTTTGTGGCCTTGAGGGAAGAGAACCAACTCATTCCCAGGCACTTCATCCGGAATCTGGTCCAGTCTGTGGGGCGCCGATGCAAAGCAACCATTGATGTCAATGGTGGCCACACAAGATACTGACTGCTCTGCGACCTTGACCTTGGAACACTTGTCATTTGTGACGTACAGTTTCTTCCAGCATTGGACCGTTAACAATCCTTCCGGTTTTCTTCATGACTGCTCTGTATTACTGAACCTTAAGTGTATAAACTGATAACAATTTTCAGCTATGCGCATCTTTTTTCGAGTAGTATGCATACGTTAGAAACAAGTTAACCGATACAATTTACACCTTTGGGCATCGTGGAAGTTCGGGAATCATATATATATTGGGGGTGGCATGTTCAGAACTTGGTAATTCAGATAGGGACATATACTACCGATAAAAAAATACCGGAACTGATGAAATGACAGTGAATGTGAAATTGCTCTGAATGTCAAATTTGGACTTGAAGTTCAATATCTGGTGTGTCCACCATGTTGGGCAACACATTCACGACACCTTGATGGCATACTGTTGATTAATTTCCGGATAGTTATCAGTGGCATTGCCCGCCATTCCTCCTGAAGAGCTGCACCAAGCTGGGCCAGGTTGATGAGTGCGGTGTCCCTGGCGTACACCCTTCGTACGAGAACGCCCCATAGATGTTCAATTGGAGAAAGGCCTGGGGACTTAGAGGGCCAGTCAAATGTCCGTATGCCCTCTCGTCAAGGATCCATTAAGGCCATTAATGTAATGAGACGATCCTGTCGTGGTGTCGTTGAGTTTGGTCTACCACGCACAGGCCTCATTGCAACCCTACCTGTTTGACGGTACTTGTCCCACAGGCGTGAAATTACATTTTGATTCAACCAGCATTCGGGCAACCTCCTCTATCATTCTCACAGTTCTCCTTTTTGTTTCATTGAGATACTGCCTCGCAGGCCTTTTTTCAGAATGTGTTCAACTCTATTGCATTAGTAATTGCAGGTTCTCCAATACGTTTACAGAGGTTAACTTGAGTGTGCACGTGCATCACGTGTTGGTAAAGCATCATGTGGAATTTCACACTTATTGGATGTTGCGTTCGGGTGCAACGTTACGGTAACGCACCCTTTCACCTCAGGGGTTGCTGTATTCAATTTCTTAGTTCCTTTTTTTGTCGATTGTATATATAATGGAAATTATACTTAAAATCATACGTATTCTCATTATACCAAGAATACGTCGTCGAGGAGATTATTGTCTAACGATGCGTCAGATGACCTGTTGGTAGTTAACCGAAAACATTTGATCATGTAGATTTGGGGGCAGTCCTTTGATGTCAATATTCATACAGCTTAAATTCTCATTTACTCAGTGGTATAACGATTTCAATCTTCTTTGGCAGTAATGCCAAACCGCGATCAGTCTAGTGGTTTATTTTCTTCAAATCAAATTCAACTGTAAAATGACCTAGATAATTCAAAAATAAAAAAATGTTTCCGTAATGTTTAGGGGATTGTGTTCCAAGCATAGTTTTTGCAGTTTCTACGGTTCATCTATGATTTCGGTAACCCTTTTAATGGTTTCTATTTTCAGAAACGCGAGGTAATGCCCCATGTCCTTAATAGAATTTTGGCGAAAAATAGATAAATAAAGCTCATAGTTTTAATTACAAATGGTTTTGAAGTGAGTCACCATAACTTGCATGACTTCAGGCATTCCACCGATAGTACATATGTTTCAACGTAATGATATACCCTGACATATTGTTCAAAGTTGCGTTCACCTAAATTATTTACTTTCAATTTGTTTGGACTCTTCTTGTGGTTGTTATACGTATATGGATATCCTTTAACGCTTTTATTTAAATTTCCCGAAACTGGTATTAAACATTAATCTTTGGAAAGTCACGGTAAAAATATAACGAACATCATTTTTTGACAGATAATTAGGAACATGTCACAAAATTGAATTAAAAAATCAAACATGTCTCCCTTGACATAAATGTCTGATCAATAAAGACATTTGCCACTGATAGAATGTCATGGACGGGGAACCCAGGCGAAAACCAAACAACATCCCTGGCACTGATAAAGTGCCTTCGGCGGCGGATCCAGCCGAAAACCAAACTACATCCTTCATCATTTTTTATGTACCTTTTGTGCGCTTTGGAAGGAGATCAAATTGAATTCTCAGAAATAATCTACAGCACGTTACACTTGCAGTCAGGTGACATAGCGGATGACCGTTGCTCAAAGCTGCAGTAATTCACTCCTGTTCAATTAGAAGATTGTGGGAATTTTCTTAACACATACGTCAAAGTTCCATAATATCAGACGCGCCTAAGTTCCAGTGAAGTAAAGTTTCTCAGTGTCCCACATTTATCGCGACATCGTGTCAAAGATGGTTCGGTTTGGTTGTTGTTTAATATCCAGGCTATATGTAAATAATCGAGTCTGGACCAGACAATGCAGTGATCAACAGCATGAGAAGCGATCTGTGTAGCTGGGATACGATTACATGTGTTAAACAAGTCAGCGAGCCTGACCACTCGTTCCCTCAAGCGCCTCTTGCGAAATTCACTGATTGCTGATGACCAGTATCTTCACGGTTCCAGTGTATTTGTGAATTTGGATTCTTATAGTGAGATGCTGGAAATATAAAACAATAACCAACTGACACTCCAAAAGATCAGCTTCTTTGCTATACATAAACACACGTTTTCGACAGGATTACTGTGGCCGTGAAATTTAGTTGACATGTGAATATTAGGATGAAGACTTTTTATGAATATACAACTCCTTTCTTGTAGTTGATGCGACGTTTGGGTGTTGATTCTAACACCGTTATCTTTTGCTTGATAACAGTGTTCGAATCTACAGCGAAACGCCGCATCCACTGCAAGAAAGAAGTTGTATATCCATTAAAAGTTCTCATCCTCAACTCCTAACATGCCACTTACAGACGTTATGTGAATATTAGTCTTTTACACGTGTTATTTGCCTCATTGATGTATTTGTTTACCAATGTACACTTATAACTCATGAATGAAAAGGGTAGTTCAGTAAAACAAATATACCGGAGGAAACTCATAAGTCTTGTTTGGTCCAACACAAACACATGAATCATGATTGATAAGAACCAATAAAATATGTACTATTATTGGATACATTTGTCGATATGGCACCACGCTATTCATGAGACGATATCCCATGGTACTGCGTCTTGACACAAAATACACAGCCAAAAATATCCTAGAAAGGACATAGAGAAGTAAGTCTTTTGTGTGAAATATTTTGTGCTCTCAAAAAACAAAAGATATTTTGCTCATTTCAGCATACAACACATCATTTATGGCGACGCAAATTGATTATTTCAATATTCAGTGTTAATACAAGAGGTGGGAGCGAGTCACCCTGACGAACTCCATATCAAGGCAACAACCTACAGTGCCAACATATTAATCAAAATTTACAGTTCAGTAAACGTTCACAAAAGAAAATGATAGCCTCAGCGTGTTTAAATAAATGGGTGCTCATTGCAGAGTCGCACGGACTATAATCTGGAAAACCTAACGAAGCTTACCAAAGTGGGATCAATTCTTTATGCCTGATGAAGATTTCCGTTGATTTTAATCAGCTAATAGAATCAGTGAAACCCAACAAGGAAGGGCAACCATGTTGGGCAACACATTCACGACACCTTGATGGCATACTGTTGATTAATTTCCGGATAGTTATCAGTGGCATTGCCCGCCATTCCTCCTGAAGAGCTGCACCAAGCTGGGCCAGGTTGATGAGTGCGGTGTCCCTGGCGTACACCCTTCGTACGAGAACGCCCCATAGATGTTCAATTGGAGAAAGGCCTGGGGACTTAGAGGGCCAGTCAAATGTCCGTATGCCCTCTCGTCAAGGATCCATTAAGGCCATTAATGTAATGAGACGATCCTGTCGTGGTGTCGTTGAGTTTGGTTTACCACGCACAGGCCTCATTGCAACCCTACCTGTTTGACGGTACTTGTCCCACAGGCGTGAAATTACATTTTGATTCAACCAGCATTCGGGCAACCTCCTCTATCATTCTCACAGTTCTCCTTTTTGTTTCATTGAGATACTGCCTCGCAGGCCTTTTTTCAGAATGTGTTCAACTCTATTGCATTAGTAATTGCAGGTTCTCCAATACGTTTACAGAGGTTAACTTGAGTGTGCACGTGCATCACGTGTTGGTAAAGCATCATGTGGAATTTCACACTTATTGGATGTTGCGTTCGGGTGCAACGTTACGGTAACGCACCCTTTCACCTCAGGGTTTGCTGTATTCAATTTCTTAGTTCCCTTTTTTGTCGATTGTATATATAATGGAAATTATACTTAAAATCATACGTATTCTCATTATACCAAGAATACGTCGTCGAGGAGATTATTGTCTAACGATGCGTCAGATGACCTGTTGGTAGTTAACCGAAAACATTTGATCATGTAGATTTGGGGGCAGTCCTTTGATGTCAATATTCATACAGCTTAAATTCTCATTTACTCAGTGGTATAACGATTTCAATCTTCTTTGGCAGTAATGCCAAACCGCGATCAGTCTAGTGGTTTATTTTCTTCAAATCAAATTCAACTGTAAAATGACCTAGATAATTCAAAAATTAAAAAAATGTTTCCGTAATGTTTAGGGGATTGTGTTCCAAGCATAGTTTTTGCAGTTTCTACGGTTCATCTATGACTTCGGTAACCCTTTTAATGGTTTCTATTTTCAGAAACGCGAGGTAATGTCCCATGTCCTTAATAGAATTTTGGCGAAAAATAGATAAATAAAGCTCATAGTTTTAATTACAAATGGTTTTGAAGTGAGTCACCATAACTTGCATGACTTCAGGCATTCCACCGATAGTACATATGTTTCAACGTAATGATATACCCTGACATATTGTTCAAAGTTGCGTTCACCTAAATTATTTACTTTCAATTTGTTTGGACTCTTCTTGTGGCTGTTATACGTATATGGATATCCTTTAACGCTTTTATTCAAACTTCCCGAAACTAGTATCAAACATTAATCTTTGGAAAGTCACGGTAAAAGTATAACGAACATCATTTTTTGACAGATAATTAGGAACATGTCACAAAATTGAATTAAAAAATCAAACATGTCTCCCTTGACATAAATGTCTGATCAATAAAGACATTTGCCACTGATAGAATGTCATGGACGGGGAACCCAGGCGAAAACCAAACAACATCCCTGGCACTGATAAAGTGCCTTCGGCGGCGGATCCAGTCGAAAACCAAACTACATCCTTCATCATTTTTTATGTACCTTTTGTGCGCTTTGGAAGGAGATCGAATTGAATTCTCAGAAATAATCTACAGCACGTTACACTTGCAGTCAGGTGACATAGCGGATGGCCGTTGCTCAAAGCTGCAGTAATTCACTCCTGTTCAATTAGAAGATTTTGGGAATTTTCTTAACACTTACGTCAAAGTTCCATAATATCAGACGCGCCTAAGTTCCAGTGAAGTAAAGGTTCTCAGTGTCCCACATTTATCGCGACATCGTGTCAAAGATGGTTCGGTTTGGTTGTTGTTTAATATCCAGGCTATATGTAAATAATCGAGTCTGGACCAGACAATGCAGTGATCAACAGCATGAGAAGCGATCTGTGTAGCTGGGATAAGATTACATGTGTTAAACAAGTCAGCGAGCCTGACCACTCGATCCCTCAAGCGCCTCTTGTCTGGACCAGACAATGCAGTGATCAACAGCATGAGAAGCAATCTGTGTAGCTGGGATACGATTACACGTGTTAAACAAGTCAGCGAGCCTGACCACTTGATCCCTCAAGCGCCTCTTGCGAAATTCACTGATTGCTGATGACCAGTATCTTCACGGTTCCAGTGTATTTGTGAATTTGGATTCTTATAGTGAGATGCTGGAAATATAAAACAATAACCAACTGGCACTCCAAAAGATCAGCTTCTTTGCTATACATAAACACACGTTTTCGACAAGATTACTTTGGCCGTGAAATTTAGTTGCCATGTGAATATTAGGATGAAGACTTTTTATGGATATACAACTCCTTTCTTGTAGTTGATGTGACGTTTGGGTGTTGATTCTAACACCGTTATCTTTTGCTTGATAACAGTGTTCGAATCTACAGCGAAACGCCGCATCCACTGCAAGAAAGAAGTTGTATATCCATTAAAAGTTCTCATCCTCAACTCCTAACATGCCACTTACAGACGTTATGTGAATATTAGTCTTTTACACGTGTTATTTGCCTCATTGATGTATTTGTTTACCAATGTACAGTTATAACTCATGAATGAAAAGGGTAGTTCAGTAAAACAAATATACCGGAGGAAACTCATAAGTCTTGTTTGGTCCAACACAAACACATGAATCATGATTGATAAGAACCAATAAAATATGTACTATTATTGGATACATTTGTCGATATGGCACCACGCTATTCATGAGACGATATCCCATGGTACTGCGTCTTGACACAAAATACACAGCCAAAAATATCCTAGAAAGGACATAGAGAAGTAAGTCTTTTGTGTGAAATATTTTGTGCTCTCAAAATACAAAAGATATTTTGCTCATTTCAGCATACAACACATCATTTATGGCGACGCAAATTGATTATTTCAATATTCAGTGTTAGTACAAGAGGTGGGAGCGAGTCACCCTGACGAACTCCATATCAAGGCAACAACCTACAGTGCCAACATATTAATCAAAATTTACAGTTCAATAAACGTGCACAAAAGAAAATGATAGCCTCAGCGTGTTTAACTAAATGGGTGCTCATTGCAGAGTCGCACGGACTATAATCTGGAAAATCTAACGAAGCTTACCAAAGTGGGATCAATTCTTTATGCCTGATGAAGATTTCCGTTGATTTTAATCAGCTAATAGAATCAGTGAAACCCATCAAGGAAGGGCAATCGAAGTTTATACTGTCTCAAACCTGGAAATCGGTTTCAAAGTGTTAAACTGCATTTGCCGGTCTCAAGTGACTCATCTCGACCTGGTTTAATCCATCTGTCAGTCATGTCCTCCTGGTCGATTGCTAAATTAGGATGACATAAAGAACATGAACTTGTATCCGTCGACCTTTACTCCCTCCTGTTCTCGGCGTCTGGACTTCACAAATGTCCATCATTTTGACATGTTTACGTCATAATGTATTTTTTAATCATTCAAGTATTTGTCCTTTTGTAATTGAATTGATGCGTGAAGATCCAGGTTAGAATTGATTTTCAGCAACCCATGCCTGTCGTTAGTGACGACCAACCCGATCGGGTGGTCAGGCTCGCTGACTTGGTGGACACACGTCACCGTATCCCAGTTGCGTTGCTTGGTCACTGGATTGTCTGGTGAGAGACAGTGAGACCTGATATACTACATGAACTTTGTTTCCACAGCAAGCAGTCAGACGGACTGTGTCAAATGATGATGATTTAGATGAAGGCAGACAATCAAGTCAAGCATAAGTCCGTGTGTTAGTCCATGTGTGGTTTCCCATCGCTCAACACAACATTCAATCTGTATTTTTATTGACAGTGTCGGGAACATTTGAGCAAATCGTAGCTGTATCGCCATCCACTTAGAACTTCATCGATAGCCGGATGTCAGCAAGATAAACAACGAGTCAGGGGAGGCACTCTGGAGTGCTGTCAAAAGGCGTGTCGCTAAAATACTCTTGCAATTGAACATCCATGATATGAAATGTGATCCACAATCCACACTCAAAACTGTAAACATTGTGACGCAGTAATAACTATGACTTAATCAATGATAATACAAATGAGAAAAACACTCTCGTAACACGATTAAGATACTGTGTGACAGTTTCAGATGGATGCTACACTCAAACACAGGACCTAGCAAAGAGAGCTTAGTATATGGGCCTACACTCAAACACAGGGTCTAGCAAAGAGAGCTTAGTATACGGGCCTTTATCAGTCCAAGCCTTAGTTTATCTATATGATATCAAAGCTCTAGGCATGATGAACTAAGTGCCTTCTGCTCGGTAACAGCCCACACCTTTTCCAGAGAACTGGTTGTTATACAGAGAAGTGGGTGTATTTAAAACAATATTGTACCGTTAAAAAGACTGATGTTAGGAATGCAGGTGCACGTTCCACGATGGGAAGCATAGTGATTAAAGTGTTCACTCCTCACACCAAAGACCTGGGTTCGAATCCCAAGATGGGTGCAATATGTCCATTTCTGGCCTTCCCTCCGTGATATTGCTTGAATATTGCTAAACGGTGCTTCAAACTAAATTCACACACACACACTCACTCACTAGTAATGCAGGTAAAACAAAACTCACATCCTCATTAGTAATGCAGGTAGAACAAAACTCACACACTCATTAGTAATGCAAGCAGAACAAAACGCACACACTCACTAGTAATGCAGGTAGAACAAAACACACTCTCACTAGTAATGCAGGTAGAACAAAACTCACACTCATTAGTAATGCAGGTAGAACAAAACTCACACACTCATTAGTGCAGGCAGAGCAAAACACACACTCACTAGTAATGCAGGTAGAACAAAACACACACTCACTAGTAATGCAGGTAGAACAAAACACACACTCACTAGTAATGCAGGTAGAACAAAACTCACACTCATTAGTAATGCAGGTAGAACAAAACTCACACACTCACTAGTAATGCAGGTAGAACAAAACACTCACTCACTAGTAATGCAGATAGAACAAAACACTTACTCACTAGTAATGCAGGTAGAACAAAACTCACACTCACTAGTAATGCAGGTAGAACAAAACTCACACTCACTAGTAATGGAGCCGTGGAAAGTACCCAAATAATCTGTCATACTCATCCGCCCAACCACCACGACCAGAAGGGTTAACTACCTTCGTCTATTCAGCTAATATATCGCTATAAAACTCCCACAGTACAATGCAGTCAGATCACGTTGTATCGATTTTTGATGTGTCGAACTTCATGTGCCCTTGCGTATTACCGCCGAGTAATCATTTCAGTTTGTTGAATCTCGGATAACTCGAAGTACTAGCGCCCTTAAACTTCGACACAATTATGTTTGACTACACCATGTTAACAGATGAGTACTTTCGTGTCTCCTAAAATGTTTTTAGCCGAAATTTAAATAGGCATATGAAAAAATCATGATTTCATCGACTGTTTACCGATAGCTAAATAACCGAAACCTTTCGGCTATATCTATAATTTGACATCGTTTGATTCCAGTCCTTTGATGCAAAGAATAATAGTACTTTAACGAAAAGTGGCTTTAAACTGTTGATCATTTGATTTCCTGGTAACGTGGGTCTTTACGTAGGACAGACACGTCAGTAGGACACCACGTCAGTTAGCCCTGAACGAGGATAGTTATTCAAATCCCTTAACCATGTTAGTTCAAGATAAAACTGTACTTCATCATACCACACGTGGGAGTAGAGTGAACGTTATTGCTTAAATATAGTGGCATTCAACTCAGCCCTCCAAATGACATCAATATATCATTCGTTTCAGTTTTTCTTGTGATTGATATACGAACATTCCACAGGAAACTCTTTTTTAATTCCCCTCGACCGAACAAAATTCAACTTCATCAAGTTACAGACGGTTCAAATACAACGTTCATTACAATAAATGTTCTTGCGCAAGACGATTACATTCAGTGTATGAGTATATGCGTTGTTGTCGTCTAGCTTTCCACAAAATAATATAAAACATCAACTATGTTCCCCAGCATTAAAAATGCCTGTCAGTCAAGACGTCTGTGTGACCCGTCACTGATTAAGAGCCTTCGACGGTGGATCCAGACGAAAAACAAACAACATCATTTTATGTCATTTTTATGTGTCTTTTGTGTCCTTTAAGAGGAAATATTGAATTGAATTCCCTAAAAAGAAACTGCAGCAAGTTACGTTTAGACTGAACTCGTTGCACATTGTTAAATTAATTCACTCCTGTTGAGGTAGACATTGCTATTTCAGTGAACAGCTTGGGTTTTACGCCACTTTTGGCAATATTGCTGCAATATCACGGCGGGGGGACAACAAAAATGAACTTCACACATTAATATTGTACCCATGTTGGGAATCGAATCCGGGTCTTCGCTGTGACGCTTAGACCACTAGGCTACCCGCAGCCCCTGTTGTTTCAGAGTGATACACACGGGCACGGTGGGCGAAATGGCTAAATCGCCAGGCTAGTGATCCAGCGAGGTGGAGGTGTCAGGATCGAACCCACCCGTGACCGGGTGTAAAAACCTTGAAGTCAGCTTTGCGTTCTTTCAATTGCCACAATCCCTAGCGTACAGTACACAAGCCTGTGCACCCAAAAGAAGTCACGAATCCGTTGATAAATGACCAGATGGTGGCCACATGAATACGTGCCAACACCTAGTTTCGGGTACAGCAACGTGGAGTAAACTTGTAGAAAGAACCATGTGTCCCACTCCACTCAGCTGTGAACTGGGGGACCTCGTTAGGCTGAGAGAGCCACAATAAAATCGGAGCCCCTAGTTGTATCCTCCTCAGGAAGTTGGGATTAATAATACAATGTGACGTTGAAATTGACATCCAGTGATCGAGGGAAAGAAATACCCGCGCCTCAAGCAAGCACTAGTTGCATGGATATGAGTGCTATATAAATATCCTATAATAATAAGAACAAAAACACATACGTCAAAGTTCCATAACGACAATCGACCTTTTCGTCAGTGACGAGTAGGTTCTGCGTATCAAACGTTGATCGCAACATCAGAGTAGAGGGAATTGGAAGGCCGGGTTCTGTGACACTGCACATTGTTTTTCATCATGAGCTTTGCTCATACTTTAGTACTTGGTTTGTTTGATCCGATCAAATACGGACAGCGCTTTGTGATGCGGCTACAAGAGATAGTCCATTTTGTAATAATTGTTAATCTCTGCAAGTAAAGGTTCAGCAATCGGGCACTCACTGTTAATAACCGAATCTGGACCAGACAATCGAATCATGGACATCAATCTGGGCAAACAAGATATAGTGACCTACATCAGCAAGACTGACCACTCGATTCTGTTAGTCGCCCCTTCTGAAGACGAATTCTGACCCGGAAATTTGACAAAGAAAATACATCTTGATGAGAACAAAACTATTCATCCACCAGAGATAAGCTCGTTTGTAGCTAACCAGAACCACCTGGAAGATTAATAAACCTTCATTTAAACGTCCCATTGCTGAGTGCCTCGTAAAACTAAACTCAATCAATCAATACGTCAGGTCAGTGGTCTGAATTACGACCATCAGCAAATGTGGCACCTTTAAAACATGGACATGTGGATACATTTTACAGTATGGACAACTGTTTGTACATTCACTATGTGAGCTACATTTGTGACAACGGGTATCTCTATGGTCAGAAATATGCCAATATGGACAACTGTAAATACGGATATTTGACAGTGCGATCAACTGACAGTATGGGGAAGGAATTACTGACTAGTCTTACCTTGTGTATTCATTCAACGTACGCCTGGACTGATCCCCAGTAAATTATATTTATATTATAATATAAACAACTATATTTTTGAAATTGTAAAGACATGTAAACCCAGATAATTCTAACAAACAACACTTTTTGTGGAAACGTTTTGGACCATTTGGACACGTTGTTCTAGAATCCACTTCCATCTTGGCAAAAGAAAAATATGTTCAAGCATTTTGAAATGAAATCAATAACAGAGTGGGTCACGTCATTTCGAGATAGCATGTTGGTTATGCTGGCAATCTTGGAAAGTACGTGTCAGTATACAGATTCCGAGTATACTGGACAAACTAAGGTAGGGATGTTGGTATATGCATGACGGATATTCTGTCAGTGTGTCAATGAAAAAATATATCATTAATATTAATTTCAACATTTACAAATATCTCTTACAATTTTGGTCCAGTATATATAAGGAGACCTATGACATTGTTATCATAGCTAGGAAAATATCCTCGTCGAAGGATTCTATTTCCAGAACACGGGACCTCCTGACACAGTCTAAACTATGAACACGTACGTGTTTCTTCTTACGATCTGTACGATGTTCTACATACGAACATATTAATCAGCTGTTGTTACGAGAGTGTATTTTCTGTAAATTGTATTATTGATTAAGTGATAATTGTTACTGGGTCACAATGAGTTTTGAGTGATTGTTATTATGGTTCATATTTTGTGTCATGAATGTTCACTGCTATTAGTACTTTGGCAGCAGGGTAGGGTAGCGCTTTAGAGTTACCTCCCTTTGAGTATGTGATGTGTTCACTTCCGGGAGTCGCGAAAACTCTACGTTAATATCGATGGTGGCACGTGTGCTCGCATATTAAAGAAACGGTGACTGTGTATATCAAGGCTGGTTGTTTTTGACCAACACACAGATAACTAGAGTAAATCCAACTGCCCGCCTTTGTCAACGCTCGACCTACATGACCGCTGCCTGACTACTCACCGTGTCAGTATCTTGGTGAGTTGATATCATATTTGCGACCCTTTACTTTAGATTTGACACAGTTGCATTTACATGAACCTCAACTGTGAATCTTTGTATCTTGCTTTCTGTTCAATACAAAATATTGAAAATTTCAGACTTGTTGGTGCTGAGGGGATTTCTTATACCCTTTGTCACGGCAAATTTGTAACCGTAACACTGTTAAACGTCCATAAATTTGAATAAAAGAAAATGATAGCACCGTTGGGTTTAACAACATAGGTGCCCGTTGAAGTGTCGTGCATTCTATTATTTGAGAAAACCGAACAAAGCTTGCGAAAGTGGGACCAACTGTTTATGCCTGATGCAGATTTCGGTTGATTTTACTGATCCTATAAAATTGATGAAACCGAACGAGGAACGCCTATAGGCGGTTACACGGTTCAATGTTTAAAACTCTTAGTGATGATCTCACGTGACTCATCTCGACCTGGTTTAATCCATCTGTCAATCATGTCCTCCTGGTCGATTACTACATTAAGATGACATAAAGAACAGAGAATTGTTTCCATCGACCTTTACCCCCTCCTGTATTGGAAGCCAGAACTGCACAAAATGTCGACATTTTTCTGGTAGGTTCACAACAGGAAGTATTTTCAAATCATCCAAGCATTTGCCCCTTCGTAATTGAACTGGTGACAACCATGGACAGGAAAACATGAGCACGAGTATTCCTGGGCTATGGGCTGACTGCACGCAGAGGTTATAAAAGAATGTTTCCCTGCATGGCAGTGGTAAATACTAAATCAACCCCAAAACTTTCTTCGTTCCTCAGACTAACAAATTTGGGGTTTAATTTCATTTGTGTGTTACTGAATGAAACTGGCTGACAGGAAGAAATATAGCAATGCAACCAATGTTATGTTTTACGAAAGCTTTGAACTGTTTTCATCTATTTCCACATCCGTTGACCTTACACGTTCATATGTGAGTGAGTGAATGAGTTAATATTTAACGTTACATATAACAACAATAACGTAACATTTTTTCGGCTATATCTTGACGAGAACATATGTGACACTGAAATGGAATATATGTATATTATAAAAGACTATCGACGAAGAAGAGTAAGGCAAATAGATTATCACAACTAGAATTGCACCTAGCGAGGAAAGTTAAAACTAATGACGCTTTTTGGACAATACGATTTAAAAACAAGGTATGGATTGCCAACAACAGAAGGTAAATCACCATACTAGGACCATGGAGAAAATCCTGATAAGTTTAAACTGACTTTGAAAATTTTAGAACTTACGTACCCTCTCATGAAGACAATACTTCTTACTTACTGACAATACTTTGAGGGTAAAGCCACTGACAATCGAAGATGATAATCTAAACTAGCAATTATAAAACCTTATCTATTTAAAACACAAATGTCAAAATTCATTTAGCAAATCTGTTTCTCTTAAAAAATCAATGTTGTTTAAATAATAATTAACATTATTATAAAGTTAATTTATTGTTACGATATTGAAATATTTATCCTTATGACGGAGACTTCAGCAGGACTGCTTGACAGTGACTCATCACAAAGGATACAAAACGGAGGATCCTCGCCTTTCAATAGATATACATGAGAACTTTCAAATATAAGATAAATCCAATCATTCTGTTTTCTGATAGACAAGGACACATCTCATAGTCTTCGGAATGGTAGATTCTTTATGATGCCGACCAGCATGATCAAAAGGGGCCCTTTTGCCGTACCCTTATTAGTTTTAACCTCAGCCTCCTTGTGCCATGTTAAGTCACCATATATGTCTACCTTCTCTGTCAGTACAATTAATATCATAAGTACCTAGTGTGGTGATCTAATCAGAAGATATGTTGGGTAAACTGCAGTTACTCTCGTGTAATACTCAGTCACAGGAATTTTGTATGAAACCAGCATTGACTGTAAGCTAAGGTACTGCTTGCGATTTTCTAACTTTTACTGCAACGTTTCTTCAGATTAATGGTGAACAGATTCTAACTTTTATTAGACTTCACCAACCAGCAAACAGCAATCTACTGCCAAGACGGGAACGTCCGCTTGTGCTGCTACTGTCTAAACACTGCTACAATCGGTGGAAGCGTTGGCCATATTATAGTCGTGTTTGATCTTAGCTGATAATTACATGGTTAACCAATTCCCCCGGTAATGGTAATGGCATCAGAAGAAAAGATGCTATGGGGAACTTCTCAAATGTTTGATTTAATCTATTTTGAGGTAGATGTAAATGGAATTACAGAGGAAATAGCACATTTCAGGGAGTCAGCATTTCATGAAGAAACTTCATACACTAGAAACAACGAGAACAGATATGAGCTCTTGTCGAGAAAAGTAGATTTATAAAAAAAATATAGAGAGCATAGTCTTTACGAACATGTCCATATAAAGAATACAACTTTCGACATCCCGAGTCTGTTAACGCAAAAAGAAGTAAATGTAACTATATTGTGTTAAAGATATTCATGAAAACAGGAAGCTAGAGGGTAGCCGTGTTTGTGCTTTTACGTATCAGGAAGAAGAAGGTGGCCTTTTTTCATCCTCATCGACAGAAGGAACATACCATGTGTAGGCGAAGAAAATCTAAAACTCTAAAGAATAGTGTTTTCCCTGGTTCTTATCTATATCTTGAAAAGGGTCTTTTGGACAATCAAACCTTAATTAGAATAATCGAGATTTCATCACGCCGAATACATCCTTGTAAACAAGGCCAGCGCCAGACTCAAATCGACATAAACTTTTTTCCTGACGTCATTCAGTCTTTATTATGGATGTTTTGTTGTTTCTTTCATCTAACCAAGTGATCTTTATGAAAGGGATGCTTCAAGTGATCTTTATGAAAGGGATGCTTCAAGTGATCTTTATGAAAGGGATGCTTCAAGTGATCTTTATGAAAGGGATGCTTCAAGTGATCTTTATGAAAGGGATGCTTCAAGTGATCTTTATGAAAGGGATGCTTCAAGTGAAGTTTGTCATAAGAGATGTAACTGATTATGTATGGGCTTTTTCACTCCTCTGTTGCGTGAATACAGACTATTATTAGAGGTTGTAAACATCAGAAGATCCCCATCAGCAATCAGTCGTGTGCAGGGAACATACGTGTCTAGCGCCTGGGACTTACTGATGTCATTATCTCAGTTGGTTTACAAGTCTTCACACTCCACTTAGTGTTATCATGCATATTTTCCACTTTTTGAGTGAGGTTAGATTTACGCCGCTTTTAGCAACATTCCGACCCGTGAAGGTCCCGGGGTAGAATAGGCCTTCAGCAACCCATGCTTGCCATAAAAGGCGACTATGTGTCGTAACAGGCAACTAACGGGATCGGGTGGTCAGACTCGTTGACTTGGTGGACACATGTCACCGGTTCCCAATTGCGCAGATCGATGCTCATGCCGTTGATCACTTTAGCAATGTTCCAGTATTGCCAAGGCGCAGGGCACCAGAAATGGGCTTCACAAATTGTGCCCACTTGGGGAAACGAACCTGAGTCTTCGGCGTGACGTGCGAACGCTTTTACCACTAGGCTACGACACCGCCTCTCTTCTTTGAGGAGATGGTTTTGTGATTTCAACACGTACAAGGTCCACATCCTCCCTGTAAGCCTTTTTTATTTTATTTTATTTTATTTTATTTTATTTTATGTTCTGTACAGGATCTGGAATGATTTCAAATTTGAGCGGTTTTTTTTCAAACAGCTACCAGCTAACGTCCATTTTAAAACACAGTATAATGAAAATGCAGTGTAAGTGACTTTGGCCATAAAACTTTCTTCATGAGCATATTCTCAATGCTTACCGAGTAAATTACAGTTATCGTTATTTATATATCTGTTTTTAAAATGGAAAATATCAGATTCGGAACCTTGACTTTTGATTAAGACGCCCGAGTGGATTCTGCACTCTCTTGTGATTACACTTTTTACACAACTCGATGCCGAACAGTTCCTAAAGTTTATCTGTAATTAACAAAAGCGCCTGCTGCCAATATCACTTCAAAGGTGGAAACCTAGAGATCTGCTGGAGTAAACCCGTAAATACTGCCATTGCGTTTCACAAGCTGAGCCAGAGTGAGCCATTTATACTGGTTTGTGATCTTAGCTGATACTTAATTAGCCATTTGGTGAATCCCTTGGTACTGGTAATGAAATCACATGTGCAGGGGCGACGGGGAACGTCTCAAAATTGATTTTATTTGATTTAATTTAATTTGGGATAGATGTAAATGTCATTTCGTCTTTGGGGAGTATCCAACAGATAGAACAGTACAACGAAATCCGTTTTCCATGAAAAAGACACACAACAATATCATGATAAATGCGACAATGTACTTTTTTGTGTATTCCAAGGAAGCAAAGAGAACCAATGGTGAATTATGTCTGCAATCCAAAGCAATGTTCCAATGGGAACGCAAAAAATGATATGACGCCAGTCTATTGAATGTTTGATTGAATTGTTTTGCGAGTTGAGCTCATGGTACAGTGTGCCTCCGTCACAATGATGTATGGTGAGATGGTCAGTAGAGCACATGCTTGTCTGAAGCATCATGAGCAAACAAGTTATTTTCCAGCAGGCGATCAAATTCCTTACAGATAGATGTGTTAATGGAATACATAATTCTGGGACACCAAACTGAGGGACAGTATTTGTTTGGAAATAGACATAATTTTATATTGTACCAATCCCACCAGCATCAGCAAGCCAGCAAGAAAGGCAACGTCAGTAATGTAGCAATACGGAGGTCAAGAAAATATAGGTGATTATGAGCATTCCGTATATATCTTCACTGGCGCCCGGTGCCATTAGAGTCAAGTTGAGATCACAGATCCTAGATTCATTACGATGGACAAAGTCTGTCCAAATCTGGTCAGTATATTTCCTGCTTACGACAAGCCTCATTGCAATGCGACTTCGAAACTTAGTCCCTGGTCAGTCACGGTTCTTCCCAATTAGAACTTCGGCATTTTTTAATAAATAAGAATAATGTAGTAATTATTTTATCTAATTTGAAATTGAAAGCTCCTCAAGTAGTGGTGGAGATATTGTAAGTTTTGGCTCTAGAGGGGTGTTTGGATAGTTACGAAATGTATGTACAGACAATAGAGAGTTGGGTTTGTACGCAAGTACGCAAGTGACGTTCTGGGGCTAGAGGGTTGCACGATACAGCTGGGGATAGAGGGTTGCATCGGTGGGGACACAAGTAATGGGGTCTTCAACGTTGTGATTGAGGATCTGACTATATTGCCGTTGTGATAGACATCCAATGACCGAGGGAAAACAAAGTGCTGAGTAGTTGTACTGGATGATACAAATGTGTGTGTGTGTGTGTGTGTGTGCGTGTGTGTGTGTGTGTATGTGTGTGTATGTGTGTGTGTGTGAGTGAGTGAGTGTGTATGTGTGTGTGTGCGTGTGTGTGTGTGTATGTGTGTATGTGTGTGTGTGAGTGAGTGAGTGTGTGTCTGTGTGTGTATGTGTGTGTGCGTGTGTGTGTGTATGTGTGTGTGTATGTGTGTGTGTGAGTGAGTGTGTGTGTGTGTGTCTGTGTGTGTGCATGTGTGCGTGTGTGTGTGTATGTGTGTGTGTCTGTGTGTGTATGTGTGTGTGAGTGTGTGTGTATGTGTGTGTATGTGTGTGTATGTGCGTGTGTGTGTGTGTCTGTGTGTGTATGTGTGTGTATGTGTGTGTGCGCGCGCGCGCGTGTGTGTGTGTGTATGTGTGTGTGTGTGAGTGAGTGTGTGTGTGAGTGTGTGTGTGTGTGTGTGAGTGAGTGTGTATGTGAGTGTGTGTGTGTGTCTGTGTGTGTGAGTGTGTGTCTGTGTGTGTGTCTGTGTGTGAGTGTGTGTGTGTGTGTGAGTGTGTGTGTGTGTGTGTGTGTGTGTGTGTGTGTGTGGATGGATGGGTGTATGAATGGATGGGTGGATGGATCAGTGGATGGATGGATTCTAGAATTAGGAACAGAAGTCAGTGGAGTCAGAAATGATCTACACTGATCTACTACGTTGGTTAGGTCAAGTGTTATGCAGTAGTGTAGAGTAAAGGTCTCTGGAACGCACAAGTGTGTACACTAGTCTAACAAAACGTTAGAAGAAAAGATAACCTCTACTCCGCTGCAGGTTAATATGGTAAAATCGTGTCGTTGCGTGTACACTTCCTAGTGCTGAATAACTGAGGTATGGTATGTTACTTACGTGAGAAGAAAGTAGTTCGAATCCCAGTAGCATTAAGCTCTCAAGCAAGACTCTGGTACACCTCACCATGACGAGTGCAAGAAGTGGAATTAAATTCCGGTCTGTGTCAGAACATATTGAGTTTCCGACACACAAATGTCATGTGCGACATTTCTTCGCCCACATCAAAGTTTTCTTAATATGTGAAACATTCCGTTCTTGCTTCTTTTTTAGGTATACATTTTAATATTGATTTGAACATGCAGCATGACAAGAATGCTGTGACCAACTGATCAAAACATATTCAAAAGACAAACCATGTACATAAAATCTTATTGAACATGTGGCTTTACTCCATTCTCAAGCATTTGCAGCCTGTTCATCGTCAAACCAAAAGAACCGACTGACCTTTGATACTCTAGAGAGTATCCACGTTAACGTCTATATTAATAACAACATGCCGGCTCAGGCGAGCAACATTACACTGCTACAGTATGAAGAGAGTTTTACTTCTTGACTTGACTAAGACCAGCGGTAGTATTGAAGCCTGGGGACCATAAAGTTGCTTCTACGCGGATTTCAGCTATTGACTGAGGGGCCAGATGCAACACATCATCTCCGTGAATGGTAATCCCAAGACGGTTACTTGGAATTGTTTGACTTGGGTATTCATACTCAACCCAGTCGTTATCCGAATCTTGACCTCATCATCATGCAACACATCACTGCAAGAAAACATCACCATGGTGCACAATAAAACAGCCCGTTTATATAGCACTGAATGATAGGAAAGTAACTGTTAACAACCAAAAAGAATCATTCATAGTCTTAGGGAAAAATAGAGAGCAGCGTAGCATTGTATATTCAGAAAATAATATGAACTTGGAAACCAAAAAGGCCTGTTGTCTGCAAAACTATCATTTATGGCGGCAATTGTGAGTGAGTTAACATTTTACATCGCGTCGGCAATATGACAGTCAAATAGCGATGAAAACAAGGGAATCTTTTTAAAATATCTGTCGACAAAAGACAGTAAAATAGGTAGGTATAGCACAGGTTTTTTAAGATAAAACCAACCTGACTATAATTAAAATGAGAAGAGAGTGTGACAATTGTGGAAATTTCAATGCATATTTGTCCCATTCATGAAAACATAACATCGATCAGGTGCAAAGGCAAACCCACGCTTGATACAAATTTAGTTTTTTACATCTTTCTTAAACAGTTTCTGGGAAACTTTGTTCCCACTACACGTAGGGTGCGCAGAGTTCAAACACATGGACCAGGGGCATTAACTCCGTTGAAAAAAGACTGTGACCAGTAACAGGAAGGTAAACATTTGAATTGTTTTGGATGAAAACTTGTCTCCACTTATCATTTATCAACACAAAGAGCATTTACTTCGCTGAAAGACTCTGAAATATTTAGGTTAGGGCACCTATTTTCAAACATATTTTACATCATGACTACTGACATTTATGTGTCAAATTTCAGATGTCCGACTTATTTAGTGTTCTGTTTATAATGGATGGAAAACACTGTAAACGTGCAAAGCCAGAAATACGTTTACGCAAACATGATATATTTTGCCTCCATTTTAAACAAGTTTAAATCAGCTCTAACCATTCTGCAGTTCGAACATTCTCCTTTGGAGGAGGCTTGGAATATATTGGACAAACTTATTTATCATAGGACTTACCATTAAGCAGTTTTAGATACACAGTTGATGGACGGCTGGGGTAGTAGGTACATTACGTAACAAATGTGCTTGTCATTGAATGGTGTTCGGGTTGTTTTATTTTAACGTTTCCCCTTATTCTTGGTCAAACGATGGCAGAAAGTTTCACAAATGAAAACTTTCAATTGAATTTGAGCCTCTGTCACAGTAAACATTGTCAAATAAACATTATTTGATTATTACTTTCGATCGAACTGAACATACAAGACACATTATTGCTAGATGTTCATTACACTGGAAATATAGAAACTAGATTTTGGATATCAGTTATGGATTTGGATATCAAGCTTTTCCAACTGTACCAAGTAGTATATAAAACTGCATACAGTTACATACAATAATATATATATACATACAGTAATGCCGATCATTAGAGCCCAGGCATCCTTCGACAGGCTCGGCCGACTACATCTATCACGGTCCATCTGTCTTTGACTTGCCATATGCGGTTATGTTTTATCTTGCCCTGTTGTCTCGTCAATATTGTTGATACATATTTTAATGTCTTTCTATATATATTTAGGGAAAATAACATCGTTTTATTGCTCTTTCTTCTGAACAGCCAAGCGTTCTCAAACAACCTCTTCGGATTCTGATAACGTAACCAATTCAGACGATGCTGGTCATCAAGTTGATCGTAACAGTATAATTGATATGTGAAATGTAAAATAGACGTTCTAGTACGTTACATTACACGCAAAGATGAACATAAACAAACCATGTAAAATATAAACATTGAGAGAAGAACACAATATATTCAATAAAAAGAATAAGCTACGGGCTTTGTGAAGCGCAGAGGCCATATGCATAAGTCATGTTTACAATCCAGAGACTTCAGACAAAAACACATCAATATTCTTTACGTTGTCTCTAAAACTCTTTCATAGAAAGATTTAGATTGTAATACTGAAATTGCAGAAATATTGCATATTGCTCTGGGTCCCGATTTACAAGCATTCGGTGCATTACGCCATTCGTAAGAGGTTTGTAAACTGTTAAGACAAGTTAAGACAAGTTAAGACACGTAGTAACACTACGTACGCTTTGTGGATAAGGACCCTGGACTTGATGACAATATCACGTCACTGCACATTTGCTGAGTTCCTAGGTTTCGGATATGTGCACCTATAGCCAGATATGCAACAAGTTTAAATTTGTATGACATGTTTGACTGTTGTGTGTTGAAAATGTCAAGTTGGCAGCGAGAAGCAACACTGGAACCATGGACGACAAGAACGACTTTCCATAATCACATGATAATTGATCAACAACTTCTATATGTCAACACAAACATGAACACGCTCAATTACATGTATGTGCACAGTGTTTATACCTATAACAGTACCCCAGTAGTTACTCCTTTGGCAGTGACGTCTTATTATAAGTTGTTCACTGGTCGCGAGGGCGGCATGGGCATAAACATACGTCGAGGGTACATGAGCCCATGGACCCCGAGGGACCAGTGAACAACGTATTTATCTCACCGAACACCTGAATTTTTAATTTTGAACTGCTTGAAGCACTCCTGTTGAATGCGAGGCGAATCGCCATTTTGCAGACGACGCAAGGTAAACAGACTTAGAGTTATCTCCCTTCCATCGATTTTCAATCGCAAAACATCGGTAATTTCCGTGCTTGATTCAATGTCATTAAAGGCAAAGAAGTACTACCATGAAGCACCAGAAGAGTTTGGAATTGCCAGCGTGTACATTGAAAATAATACATCGCCTGTAAGCGTGGTACATTGAAAAGAGTAGAATAGCGCTTAGGCAATCGGAAAGTGACATTCATGTGTGAGGTAAGATAAGTTACTGTATACATCAGGAGTGGTCCAATGTGTTGCTGTAGATGAACCTACTAGACTTTATGATTCTCTGTTTTCGCAACCACATGGCATGCCCATTGCCAACATGCTGGTACCAACTTCATATCAGTCAGTTATCTAACAAACCTAGTTGTCAGTCACTCAGGTATAAATTCTTTCATTTGCCGAGGAAAGTTTGTACAACTGAAAGCAAACTATGATCTTTTAAGGTGAAAAACTCACAGTTCCCTACTTTCACTTGTGCATGACTCGTATCAACTATTTACATCTCAATACGTCATTTTGCAGGAGTTAATGTCGTATTACATGCTGTGTACCAAGTGTCGTCGTATCATAGGAGGAAAGCCAGATTCATTGATCACCATCACCTGATGAAGGAGCAAGCATTCGAAACGTTGTGTTATCCATAAATCTGGCTTTTCTTATGCTTTTTACTTCTGAATGCCCTTCAAAGAAATGTTAGGAGGTCCCAAATTCGGACAGTAGTGTTTACTCTCACTATAATAAGGTTCGTTCAATCGCACGCACGTTGAAAAAACTCGACTGATGGCTTGTGTTTAAGTCTGTAATTGACTGGGAACTATTTGACTGAGAAAACAACGGATGTCCGTAGATGTCCAAAAGACCAAACCACGATGATAATCAACTGAGAGAATCAATGAAACCCACGAAGAAGACCTACGGGAGTAAACTGTTCCAAACGCAAACACAAACACTAAATGTGTTGTTCCCATGCGACTCGGTTCGAGTTGATATAATCCACTTGACACTCGGGTCTTTCTACTAATTTAGGACTACACAGAGAACAGAAGATTGTTTAAGTCGGCCGTTGCTCAGTCTCTATCGGGTGCTTAAACTACACAAACAAGAACACATCTTATCGTTATATCGATGAGATATTTAGCCATGCTGAAAACCTCGGGTTTGGTTTTGGTATGGTTGTTGTTTAATAGTTAAGCAATATTTCAGCTATTATGTGGTGGCTTGCAAATATTCGAGTCTGGAGTAGACATACCAGTGATCAACACCATGAGCATCGATCTATCGAGCCTGGCCACCCGAATGGGTCACTCGCCTTTTATGACAAACGGTTTGAAAACCTAAAGAGAAAAATATAATTAAGCTTTGAGGTTAACTAGCTCCAGAGCTTACTCCTTGCAGTGTCTACATTTCATGAATGTCATTACTTTTTAAAACTCAAACATTTTGGACGGTTAATATAATAAAACTGTCGTTCATGGCTAAACTTGGTGAAAATACTCAATGTTTAAGAATTGTAAGACAAAATATAACAATGTAACCAGAAGAACCTTCAGCGATAATGGCATTTTGGTTACCTTGATTCTTAATGCTTCTAAAACCACCGCTTTACCTATTTTTTACCTATCAGTTTATTATGAGTCCACAACATGCAGACCTTGAAATAAATGTAATTCATTTCTCCTTTGATGTTTCTCATCAACATACTAACAGGAACATATTCTGTCCAAAAAAGAAACGCATAGGCTATTTGTAGTTTTAAAAATCTGTTAATCACCTATTGTGTTCAAACAATCGTCAAAAGTGTTCATAACATGATTTTGCACAACTGCACAAGTAAAAATCGATTTTACCTGAACATGTTGATTTTGATGAGATTTCCTACAAGGATCAGAAAGATATCGCCAGAACGTAACAGAAATCACATTCTAGTTGAAATTGTGCAGCAAAGAGGATTCACTGTCTGGCAATAAAAATCCAGATCACTTTCAGAAAGTTGCATTCGTTTTGAAGAAGTTTCAAGGTCAAATCACTACGTCACGTCTTGAATCTGCAACACAGAATATCTCCATTGAAAGAATGCATCCTGGAGATTACCAATCTTCTGTTGCCAGCCGTCTGAATGTTAGTCTGAGCAAGATATCATGGCTTGCTGCTCGTTGCAACCAAACAGGTATAACAAATGGCCGTGCCCGTACAAGCAGGCCTCGAGTTGCAACTGCAGAAGAAGATCGGTGCCTCGGGGTACTACAGTTGCGTGATCGTACTGCCACGGTTGAAAGGACAAGAAGCAGGATGTCTGGACTTCAGAGGATATCCAGTCAATCAGTACGGAACAGATTGAAAGAGATGGGTCTGACAGCCAGGAAACCCGACGTCGGGGTTGTGCTACGTCGTCACCATCGCGCTCGTCTCCGTTATCTATCGTTATCACTTGGTTATGTAGGTATAAGTTTCTTGGAAACTGGTGTAAAATGCCATGCACTATGCGTTTCTTTTTTGATAGTATATTTATAGTTACATACATATGCTTGACTGGTTAGAGACATGAAGGAAACTTCGAAAACTGATGCCAACAACAATCAGTGAATACTCTAGAGACACCAGAAAGCGCATTTAGAACTGCGCACGATATATAAATATGCTGGTGAAATTACTTTACGAATACCAATCTCAGCCTGAGTAGACCCTTTTGTATTGAGTTGTGATCTTTCTTGATTACCTCTTAACAGTTCGCATGGTGTTGGTAGTGGCATTACATGAGAAGAGGCCATGGAACTTCCTAAAAGTTTCATTCTATCTGATTAAATTTGAAAAAGATGTAAATGCAACTTGGTCTTTGGGGAGTACCCAACTCACAGGTCTGCGAGACAGTGGAGTTTTCATAATGAAAACGTCATACACAGAGATTAGTCTGCAAATATGTGGGCAATGCTGGAGAAAAGCATATCGTTCAGACAGAAGATAGGATGGACGTCATACATTATGCCCATTTGTGAAATTAACCGAAGGTAATGACGAATCTTTAACACCACCGATCACTAAATATTTGGCAGTTTATTTCATTTTTGCATTCTAAGGCAATAAAGGGACGTCTGGATGTTTTGTGTCTGCAATCCCGACAATTACAGTGTTCCATGGGAAGGCAAAGTGATCTGAAGAAGGTTATCGACAATCAGTCTGTCTGTCTGTCTCTCCTTGATTTGCACTAAACCATTTGTTACATTTTTCCCAGGACCGAGCTCAACTTGAGAGATGATCAAGATATAAAATGGTGGCCTCAAGCATCACGATTGTCTACATGGTCGTCAACACGTCTGTAATAAAGTCCATGTTGACTCTTCAATTCCATAAGTTCAGTGTTTGAAAGCCAAAACTGTTGCAAGTCTGTCTGTCAGTGCGACACACAACAAAAAAAGAAGCTGTCTATCCATCCCAAAACTGTTCCTGTAAATAGGTTTACATTATTTATATTCCTAGGTGTTGATCTGGAAGCAGTTCGGATATATGAAACAAGGATAAACAGAACACACAAGCGACCCTAACTTCATCTACAGATACACTGTATGGCAGCGGAAAGTCTTGCACAACTTAGAACGTAGCCTCATATTTGGACCACCATTTTATTTCAATATATGTAATTGTACTTATGATTTTATTTGTCAGTAGTGTTTAGGTTAAAAATTGCTAAACCCCAGTCAACCCCGGCCCATTATTACTTGAGAGATAATGTTTGACGTAAAGGCCAGGTATATGCGGTAGTCAACGCTTGAGCCACTAGGCACTCGCAGCACTGTGGAAGACGTCCAAGTAAATATTGTTAAGGTGTAAATTAGACCGTATTAATATTCACACAGTTATGGTATCAAGTTGAGTTTGTAAGTAAATGTATGTAGAGTGTGTGTGTTAAAGATGTCATTATGTGCTGAGGTTTCTGTTCAAATGCATGTAAGCTGTGCGAGCGTGGGGAATTCCTTCAGTTTATAAACAACTGGATGTTGTCGCCTTTGCAGTGCATTCTGATGAAGACCGCTTGATACTGTAAATTTCTAAAACTATTCTGACTCTAGTTTGAACTACCCTCTCTTTACCGATTCTCAAACACGATTTTGGACCTTTTGAAAATGATGCACCAAAAGTAGGACTAACCTGAGTGGAAATGAAAGTTGTAAGAAAGCTATGATTTGATCGATCAGCTGACTGAAACGTTCTGTGGTTCATCAGTTGTTATGGGTTGCTACTGCCTGCACGCTTTAATAAATTAAATATATTGTGGTTCATTTACGATCTGTATCACGTTCCCCAGGTGCACCTTGAACTGTATATCCATGCTTCAAAGTGGTGACGTAATCTACAGACAAATAACAGTGCCTGAAGTCAACAAAACACTGGGTTGCAAAGAAGGTGAATATAGAAAAAAAAAAGTTCTGTGGACAGTCAACGTCTTTGTGATGACATGTTTCATAATGGTGTCAGGATGAAAACAGAAACGTCGCATTCATTGCAATAAAGAAGTTGACAATTCATAGAACTTGGGTTTCTTTATCTTCACAGATTCTAAAATGCCTCTCAAAGAACCCAATGTGAATGTTGTGGTGTCATGAACACAACCAATACGGAACGTACTCATTCGTACGGATGTATTAGGCTGATTATTATGAGTCGAGGGTGAAACACATGAAGCTGTATACTCACCCAAGGCTGATGTCATGATTACGTAACTGACGGATACAACTGTCCTTGGCGTTTCAAACAATTTTCTTCTACACTCTTCGTGTGGTCGTGACTGGCTGAGCTATAACTGGATTGTTCAAAATGCTAAATCACCACACTGTCATCATTACACCTCAAATACACGAATCTACCAGAAACATGTGCAACCAAATGGTCAACACCTACTCTCATCAACAACTGTAGAGGACGGCTTGACTGTATTATCAACTGCTTTTGAAGCCATACGCGTGCTTTGCTGAACTAAAAAATAATTATACAGAATGTGTCTCCTCTTTAGATAATGCTAGTGTATCTATTTATGCAGTTGTTGATATATAATTATAAGTGAACTCTATGCAGATTCCAGTGAAAGGTAATGGGTTTTTTTCACTCTGTGTCTTTAGTCTGTTAACACTTTGGTATAGAGATTCCACAATCGTAACTCATAGATTCATTATTCGAAACGCATATTGATTTTGAGAAAGTGTCAGATGAGGCACAGATAAGCAATACACCAGGAAAAGACTTTTTGTTGGTGAAAACTGTATAGGAAGCTCAAATGTCTCCTTATTGTCAACAAATACGTTGTTATCCAAATGTGTTTCACGCTTAACATTAGTAATTATAAGAATCTGTATTGAAATGTGCACTGGCGAAATAGGAGACGCATTCATTCATAAATCTGCCAGTACTGGCATTGACTTCATAATTACACGAACCGACCTCATGTCTGCATTTACATTCACATTGGGGCTATTGGTTCAGCTTTGGTCATACTGTGAAATCCGTCTCTCAGCATAAATAAAATTCTACACACTGAACATCATGACTATCAGTCTTATTTGATTCAGTGTCGGAACGGGTTAAAGCGTTCACTCGGCACGTTGAAGACCAGGGTTCGATTCCCCAATTGGGTACAAAATGTGAAGTCCATTTTTAATGTTCACTCACCGTGATATTGAGGGAACATTCCCACCCGAGGCCTAAAACTCAACTCCCTCACTCATTCATATGCCGTGACTGTTGTGTGACCACCCTCCACACCTTCCTAGGACTGAACAGAACTGAACTTATTAACACTCTAACCCCATTCTACGTCATTGAAGGTACAGATATCACAATGGAAACATGTTGTAATTCCGGACAATTGTTGCGAGTAGTTTCCAGCCAGTCGTTGCGATGTGCAAGTGGGACTGGGTGACACAAGGGATTACATATTTCGGAGCCATCAAACTGAGAAACCGTAATTGTCAGGAAACAGACATGCCCATCCAAACCAACTTTTCCCCTTTTGCGCCCAAAGGTCTCCCAGCGCCAATGTCCTCGTTATACGACCATAGGACTTAACAATACAGGTCAATAAGCCCATTTATGCCTCAAAAATCCTCTGCCAGACTATTTCAAGCTGGGAACAAAGGCCGTCTGATCTTTTTATGAAAGACAAGGCTTGCACTCCTCATGTCATTATGAGACCTGTTTCCCACAAGTCTCATTGGAACGTGGCTGGCAACCTTTGTGCGTTGTCATTTACGGCCTCTTTCCAACAAGAACTGAGATATGTTCAAACTTTTAACTTTTAATTCCAAATAACGATCAGAAAGGAATTCATTCAACGTATCTAATCTAAACTTCTCTAAACGTCCAACAAATTGGTTCAGCGAATAATACTAAACCGTGTAACTGATACACAATCTGGTGGAAAACTAAAGGTAGAGTAAATACTGTAGTCCAAAAGTGGACTGACCACTGAAAGTCAGCAATATCGACTTTCATGTGCAAAATCAAGAGAAACAGTTTTATGACAATGAGAACAAGTATTACTTGAGATTGCTCACCCAGCACAGTTGGGAATTCAGGGTTACCTGTCTTCTTCCTCGTTTCACAAACATGTGCTTTCAGATTATATTATTTCGGAATCGTGCGTATTTGAATGGGGTTTGTCAGTTTGAAAATGACGACACTACCGTGACTAAGTGAACGAAAACGGTAACAACCTGTCTTGCAACACAAGTGTCTTATGAAATGTATGTTTTTCCATACTTCTCATCTATTAAACTATTTTGCCGCCTGTTTATCATCACGCCTCGAGAAAGTCACCGACCGACGTCGAGTGTATCCATGTTCATGTCTACAGGTTAATTACGGCATCTCTGCCTGTGTTACCACTATCACATGTACACGATGTAATGAAGGAGTTTACTTCTCTTCCCACAAGTGATACCAGCGGCAGGATCGGAGCCTGGGGACCATATACTTGGTAATTTGTGGATTTGGCTATTTCGCATCTGACTGAGCACCAACTGCTGATGCAACATATTATCTCCGTGTCCGACAGGACACTTCCACTGAACAGGGCTGCTTGACCTTGACGACATTATTGCTATTCACACAGTGATGAATAATATGTGAGTGAGTTTAGTTTTACGCCGCTCTCAGCATCATTCCAGCTGTATGGCTGCGGTCTGTGACCAGTCGCGTCTGGTCCAGACAATCCACTGGTCAACAGCATGACCATATATCGGCGCATCTGGGAATCGATGACATCATCGAATTATGCTGAAAAATATAATTTCCAAATCTTCGTTACAATACTTGAGTTGGGAAGCGACCTTTGGTACAATTCCAATCCACCATACGTTGACACAAACATTGAAACTGAAATTGGTATAATATGAATAGTATTATGAATAATTCTACTGAATATCATGGGAGAATTTTTCATGTGTAATTGATCGTTGATTCGTCGTTGAAGGGATAATGCGTAATCGAGTAATGTGACAAGACATACGGGATTTAGTGCAGCGCGGACCCATTTTGTGCCTTCTACATAGAGCCAGTGACAGCTATCTGGAGATTATGACCAATCTGTCTCCTTCAACAGAAATAATCAGACGAAGTGTATTTGCTTTGCTGGTTCTCAACGGTCAATGACGTTTCACAACCCATGTGACAAAGAAATTGTGAAAGGAACGTATGCCTCGTTAAACTGACATTAAACTGACCTTGTGATATAAAACCCATGTCATGTTATAAGCTGGCGTTTTGTCATGGATGATGGAATCTAAGTAGCTGAAAGGGAAGGGAATTAAATCGTTGGATATACTTAGCCGCTGATCCGGGTAGATATATGAAGTGGCTAATCCGGGTGCATATGATTACCAGCAGATGTCTGTAGATAGATGTAGTCGCTGAACCTGATAGAAGTGCTTGCTAATCTGGGTAGATATGGGTAGTCGCTGATCCTTGGACATACACGCAGTCACTAATCCAGGTAGATGTAGGTACTCATGAACCTTGAAGATACATGTAGCCGCTAATCCGGATAGATAACGGTAGTCTCCGATCCTTGCACGTAGTAGCTAGTCTGGGAAGATACGGGTTCTCGTTGATCTATGTACATGTATGTAGTCGCTAATCCGGGTAGATTAATGGGTACTCTCCGATCCTTGTATATGTACGTAGTCGATGATCCCTGGAGCAAAGACTCTCCGCGTGGCAAGGAAGCATTCTATCTACAAGGCTATCACATTGTCCAGAATCTGGCGAAAGGTACGTACATTGTTGGGTAGAACAGGGCCCTGTAACCCATGATAACCCATTAAATAACTTCACTGATCTGAGTTTTATTTAACAAGAAGCTGACTTCAGTCTGAAAAAACTAACCGAGTTTCAGTTTATAGAAACACCTATATATCATCCCTCAGGCCTGTTTGGTTAATAGAGGTACCACCTTCTGTACAAACCTCACGAACAACGAAATACTAGTAATCAACGCTCACGTGAATCCCGAATACCCAGTCATTGTTCTTTAATCAAATCACGTTAAATAAAGCACAACATATTTTGGGAACATTTTCAGTTGAAGAAAATCTTTAAAGTGATTATCTCTACATCGGCGGATTGTGCCACAATGCAAATCTGATCCTTCCATTGGCGCTCAATCTGAAACATTTGTGTGAACACTGTCTACAACAGTAGTAGGTCGACAAGCCCGGAGTAAAGTAACATTATCCAACTTGATTACTGAGGTTTAAAGGGATAAAAAAGTGATTGCTAATCAATCGTTGGGCCGTGATTAGTTTTATGTCTGTTCTTCACATTTCGCTGCATATTTGAACATTTAATGATCAGATCGACTCGCGTCTTCGGGAGATTTAAACCTTGGGAGATGTTTACTGAGACAACTGTTCATCGTCTTTGTAGGTGGATGACTCTAAAACTCAAATCAGTCGCATATTGACTTTGAGAATACCGCAATTACAACACTTTGTGGGTTTGATTTTCATCCAAGTAATCATTTAACGACTTCACTTTGTCTCCCGACTGTTTGACAGAGCTGGGGAAAAAAGACTGAATTCTTTAGAAGCACTGGTTTAAGAAAATGAGACCTTTTGACCTTGAAAGGTGAAAGTTGATTCATCACTGTTTAGTAAACACTTTTCCCGGTTTAAATCCTCTTTGATAAAACCGAAAAGTCTGACGCTTGATAAAGTACAAATTCCATCGACAGAGAAGATTCATTTCTCTGGGAACGTGTATCTCTTAGAAGAGGGAAGTTAGTGACAGAATTGTATTTGAGGTTAAACAGTATTTCCGTTACATCAAGGAGTGTCAGCTTGATCTCAAAGTATGTGGTTTTGTGATTTTACAAACTTTTGTAAATAGAAGCGTCAAAACCATTTCCACATTCATAAGAAACTACTGCTAAGGCCGGGTCAGCTGTATAAATATCATGAACATATATTTTCTCAGTAGTTTTACAGCTGCATCACTGAACCAGACAATCCCGTGATTGTCACAATCAGTGTGGCGATACAATGACAGAGCATGTGTTTATGAATCACTATGAAACAATGATGATACCAGGTGTTCGCGAAAAGGTGCGCCCATCATGTCCCATTGGTAAAGCCTCCGAGAACGAGGTGGAGTTAACAATCTGACACCTGAATAGGCTGATGTGTGTATGTCTTCAGTAATTAGTGGAATAAAAATGAAAATCCACCAGCAATCGTTATGTATGTCACAAAATGTTTTGCTATGGATGATAATTACTTGTTATTCTTGTCAACGCGTACATTTTGCGAGTAATACCAAAATCGACAGATATTACTAAAATGTCTCCACTGAGAGATTTAAGAAGTTTCAGAAAGCAGTTTCAAAGATTAGAACCAGTCAGGTCATCCAGACTTCATGAACACATTGTTTAACAAACATATCTTTGAAGTTTCATAACTTTTCAAATACTTTTTATACATAGATGTTGTTAATTATTTCGAAAGAAGGAAACGGTTGCTGACAAAGTTGAAACATGTCCATTATATTTCATGGCATTGATTTAAGACGTTTCGTTTTTATCTTTGAAAAACTAAATATAAAGGCAAATGACAATTTAAAACAAAATCCTTAGCTCTTTAACATTAGAATAAGTACGATTGTAGCATGGAATCCCAGGCGTCATGAGTCCATGAGTTTGGCAACAGGGGGAGGAAGTGTTGTTTTTTAACTCGAAGTCAACGGGACATGCATTGTTATTATAACCCCAAAGTGGTTGATTCAAAGGAATTCCTAAGTATCTTTCCAAGGAGCGTCAGTAAACCACTGACAGTTTACCACAGTTATCTTGGATCTGAATCACTGACAACCGGCATCTTTCTTGGACGAACTTGGGACTGTCACGAACAATACTGGAAAGGTTTTGATCAAGGGGAGCGTTTATTAAAAAAAGAGTTTATCTTGACATTTTAGACACCCATGAAATATACTGAACATCTCTCTTTTGGTGAGTGTGACCCTTACAGAACGAATCCAACAGTCTACATGCAAAACAACACTATCCCCTATCGCTACTGCCGCTGCAGTTGATGAGGATGTTGAATTGACAGGCTGCCACAAACGCTTGTCCGGTGTTTACCCCCACCATCCACTGCACAGTCTCGCGGGAACCCTGTTGCTACACTTTCTCGCCAGATCAGCCATTAAATAAGCCAATCAATGTCAGATCGGCTGTGCTTGTCTGTGCCTCGCGTCAGTGAGGTGTACAAATACTGCGATGTATATGCGTGTTGTCTTCTCCCGGCACACCAATACCAGTAATGCAGCATTACTGGTACACTCTCAATGGATTTTTTTCAGTTAGTCTTACCAAATGCATTTTTTTAAAAAAGATATCGTACATTAGAGGGTCCTGATAGAAAACTAATGTAATCAGAATCAGACATGCATTAAGAAGAAATCCTATTATATACACCTTTTTTTTACTTTTTAACACCACCGTTCTTTGACCGTCTAACCCCTTTAATCATTTCTGAACGTATTTTGTTAGTGTTTCTTAAAGAGGAATATGACAAAATTGGCCCTTATGTGTTGTTAAAAGCGATAAAAATAAAAGCACATTTATGTATAAGGAATTACGTATCCGATCAGAGTCTTTTATGTTTTTTAATCAGCTTGGTCTATGTGTCAGGAGACTCTTATTGGACGTGGATGTACATGGTTTGACCGGGGGGTCCCATCGATTACATGAAGGTCTTGTTATATATAGGCCCCCTGGGACCCTCCGGAGACCAGATGTCTGGATTGAGGGCTGTCCATTATGACCAATCTACTCGTGTTGAATAAACACTCCTAGTTAAGACGGAATCCCAGTCTAAGTCTGGACATCAATCTTCATTTGTTTAACGAAAAACATCATCGGGTGAAAACGTAATGATGTATTTGAAATGTTCAATGATGTATCGGGATGGTGTTGTGACGATCTGAGGCTTAACTCTGAAGATGGCCGACACGTCTCACGAAGCACTCATCTGCTTTCTCCAGAGCTGTTGGGTTTCTTTAAATTAGGTTTTGGAGAACCGATCAGTTTCAAACACGTGAAAGTGTATTGTTGATAAACACCTGCAGGTAAAAATACTCCCAGGGACATTTGAAAGGATAACTCCTCCAAGATTGGCAATGATTTTAAAGTGATGTTTACACGACCTACACCTTTCCATTCGAGCCACAAGTGTATGAGGGAAACATTTTGTTGGCATATGTTTTTATATGATGCAGACAATGACGGAGCACTTCCGCATTCCTGGGAACCATGGCAAACCCATAGCACGAATATTTAAATACAGAGGCATTGTGTCTGGTGATGTCAGAATTGCATGTCAGCAATTAGTGATTGGGATAAACTGGAGAAAGGTGCGTGCCTGTTCTGGAATGACCTCCCTCCGGCTCATCCCAGTGAAGAAAACGAAGAAATGCACACCCATGCTATGGGACCGACCGATCGAACTTCTGATATTTACAGTCAACCATATTCTGTGAAAATCTATAAATCATAATTATGCATTAAATGGACAGTTGATGAATGACAACTGATAGCTAGAGAGACAACTATCGAAATCTGACTGGTCACGTGGTCATGTTCGCTATTACTATTGTACTGTCACAACTGTTTAATACTGTTTAATTTTCAACAAATTAATTAAGGCAAACTAAACAAAGGCAAAATGGAAGCCACAAATACTTTTGCTGTGCCGCTCCTTTTGTATTCTTTTGGTGTTGCTAACACGAAAAATGATGGCAGAAAATAAATCTCGTTACCACAACCCTTGTTTCAATACCTTAGATTTACTGATTTCAAATATAATGTCTTGTGACAAAGGTGTATTATCTTCGTGACATTTATCGTCCACTGTTGCCAACATGTATTTGTCTGACGACTCTCTTAAAAATGTGTCAAAACCCATAAATGAAAATAGGCATTCAAGATTTTCTTAAACGAGCCAATGGTGCACGACAAAGTTCCAGTGTCAACGTTGATTCTGGTTCTGGACAACATCGGCATAAGCCCGGGAACTTCAAGTCTGTCCCAACGACCACTGCTTCTATATTAAGTGTTGAGAAGAACAACAGCCCTCCAGCGCCGTTTGCTTGCATAATATCGGACTCAAAAATTAATCAGAAATCTTTCTGAAGCTTATGTACTGAATTTAACGACGCTCTCAAACAACGATGTGTTATAGGTGATATACGCTAATATCGCATATGTTAATCTTGCATGCGAAGTGCAAAGTGCAAAGACTCCCTGTTGGTCTCAGTGTCCTTGGTGTTGGTACCTCCTGATGTCTTGGCACAGATTAAGAGAGTCCGTAGGTTCTCCACCGGAAGCACATCTCTTCTGACACTCGGGGTAATGCAAAAGGTTATAGTATTTGGGAATCCCCTCATTCGTTGGAAAGGTCTTGGTACGCTTGGCGAGTCAGCACTCCAGGGAGAGATCCCATTCACTGTCTAGGCCCTGAGCTGAAGATCAGCCTTAACCAGCCTGAATGAGCCAGGATCACCCGAATCCTCTCTGCTGCATTTGACATCTCAGTCTGTAAAACATAATAATAGACTAGCAATGATGGTCAAAGGATGATTCATCTCGCCATAGGTCTGTGCTGAATTGCTACCAGGCCTGAGACTGGTAATTTAAAGAGACTTCAAATCATGGTTACACAAGCATGTGCGCAACAGGTTGTCAGAAGCAGTAATGTCTCGTAATAATAGCTCCACAGAAAGTATACAACTTGAGCTGACCTTTGCTTTCTGAGACAATCACAATCTCTCTATACTGACTTCACATCTCTTCGCCATCGATGATTCCTTAAGCAACGCTACACAAGTATGATTAAGAAAAGATCTATCACCTAAAACATACGGTAGATGTTTATTTTAAAAATCATTTCGAATTCTAATGTTATATTTCGACAACTCCGAATATGAAAATCACTCTTTGGGGACTCGAATATAGCATTCACACATAGCTGTTTTGGGTCAAGCCGACGTTTCGGTCCAATCGGTAATGAGAAACCCCGTATGGAATGTGGGTTCTACAGTCTACAACGTGGAACATTTAGGACATTCAGCAAGAGTATCTTTAACATTTGATGACTTAATTTGAAAATATTAGCAGACACTGTTTCTTACTATCCATTCTCAGTTATTGTCTCCCACAGACCAACGGCAATCTGTTCAAAACAAATCTTTTCGCAACAATTCAACGATGATGTATTTGATAGTTCATTTCACGAAACTACATCTGAAATAGTGATGTAACTGTATCCTCTGTGATGCTATGATTTGTACACTGGGGAAAGTCGATATGCCTTCCATTTTGGTGTAATGGCTTCCGTCCTTACACACTGCCTCATAACCCCATGAGACACGTGTGCGAAATTGCATAAGGTTTGATCTTAATGCTCAGCTTAAATGCCATCACGAAAATGTGCAATATATGTCTTTTCTGGGAAAACATAAATCGATTTTGAATCATATCTCTGAGATTTAACGACGCAAGAAATTTAGGAACATTCCAATCTACTCTGGTGAACATTTTCATTTGGTCATGTCACTATTGACGTGTTTTAGATCTCCTTGTCGAATACCTCTGTAAAGAGAGAATATGGGATGAGCTGATTATTTGCCCATGATCTATCATAGCTGATCGATCACGTTCACATCTTGTGTTATAGGGAAGGTATACTGAATCAGATGAGGCACTTTAAAACCGGCTAGTTCATGTTCAGATCTCATTGTCGAATACCTCCATGTGGAGGGCACATTGTATAAGAGAACAGTTTGCACTTGTTTATGGACCCATGGCCAGTTACGATCGATAAATCGTTTGAAGATCATCCAGTCACATCCCTCAACAATGATGGTACTTTGACACAGCGCCTATATTCAGTCGTTTGTACCTCAATAACGTCATATGTATGGCCTTGTCTGAACCATCAGTGTTATATACAAGTTGTTCAATTACAGGTGGGGTATATTTAGCCAGAAAGGTTCACATGACTCTAAAAGACCTCTACAACAGAACCAGAAAAACATCACGATTATTAAAGATAGCTGCATGTTAGCTGATACTGAAGGAATGGCAAGCAATTTTGACGATAACAAATATGGCATACCGTAGTGATAAAACTGTACAGCGCACATTTCAGGAACTAACATGTAGATCTTCACTTCTGTACGTAACACTATGTTGTAGTACGCGGGTCTTTGAATTACCTGCGAATGACGCCTAGAGGAAAGTAATATCACATCGAGGACTTTATTGCAGGTGGTAGTATTGGTGCTTTGGCGCCTGAGGAGTTGGTTAATTGAAGTCTTGGAGTCAAGAGGATTTCCACGTTCACATCCTGCTTAACATGAGTGACTGTTACCACTGTTTGTTGGTGGGATGCTGTACAGTGGTCATGTTACGAATTCCAGACATGTAGTTAAGTGCACGTATAAGATACACGACAATCGTTTTGACGTGGCTGAAATTGAAATTACGACAATTGGAGCGTAACAACATATGAAAATCTTTGGTTCTAGTCATGGCTGATTTTTAAAGTTGAAAGCTACACTTGAGACGAAGCAGTCTAAGGTGATGTAGCTCTCCAGAGTTGTGTCCCTTTGGTTTATCAGGACACTATGGCTGCTTATTCGAATCATGCGTCGCCTTAATTACCTGATTATAATCCTATGTGTGTCAGCACAGTGCCTGTGTTCTTGGGTTCCGCCAGAGTGATCAGCGTCTGAGACCTGCATCACTTTGGGCGACATAAGGAAGTCTAAAGGTTATTTCAGACTTTCTTATTTCCTAAGTCTGTGTTAAAATACTGTCGCTACGACTAACATACTGAGATAGAGATATCAATATTTCCTAAGTCTGTGTTAAAATACTGTCGCTACTACTCACATACTGAGATAGAAATATCAATCATACATTTATGTGAATGGACGACAACTTTGATTAAACCATGATCAATTATGTGAATGTAAGATTTAGTGCAGTGTAACTGGGCGTGATCAGCTTCTCTCATCTCCACATCATGATAAGCTCCTTTGATGGCATCATCGCATATAGTCAGGTCTATCAAAAGGCTTATGCCGACTTTCCACCGACTTAAACATGGAATAATGAGCCTCATCGATCAAAGTGATCCTAGCGCCCAATTCTTACAGTTGGCTAGTAGGGAGGTACGTAAACGACGAAGAGTCGGAGGACATGGATGGCCAAGTTGTGTGGCATGCTAGAGGCATGCTAGGATATTGCTTTGTAGGTTCAAATCCCGATTCGCGCAGTTTATGTGTTGGCATTACGCCAGTGGTTTCTCCAAAGTAAAAGCCCGTATTGGGATGTCCTCACACATGACGTGATATAACTTAAAAACTGTTTTAAGTAGGGCAATGAGCAGAGGTTGAAAACCTTTAGGAATAATCATTGATTTTGTTTTCATTAACGTAGAATGATAGAACTGACAAAAGAGACTACATGCAGGGAGCCTCACCGTCACAAACTAAGAGTCAACCAGCAACAGCATTATTCACTTTGAATAACATTTGATCTAAATCGACAATTAAAAAACAGTCATTTGCAAAATGATATAGTAATGGTCCTTGGTTCTTACTTAATACAGAGAAACAAAAGAAATAATCCGAAAATCAATAGAAATTTGTGTTTGAGTCATCCATTTACCGACTGGAGGCAATATGATCATTTATAATGGACAAACACTACAAAATGACTTGTTCTTTGCGCAGAAAATGAGCTGTTTTTTCCCATGTAATCAATCATTTTCATATACGTTTCTAACCATGCAATATGAATAATTGAGACAAAATATTTTTAGCCAGAGTTTCAAAAATCAATGGGTTTCTTAGCTTTGCAAAGAAAAGTCTACCAAATCTTTTCGAACAGCAAAACACATTTTTGTTACATCCCGCATGTCAAGTTAACAAGTTGTTTTTATCGTTACGCCTAAGGACAAATTACGTTGTTTATCAGAGTATCAGAAAAATGTCTCCTAACCACCAGAGTGGAGGCCTGAAGTATCTCTGCTCAGTAACAATTCTATTCCACCCAACGGTTAAGGTATTCTAAAGGTTACATGTAATTGAACTATATGAAGCATACAAAAAATCTCATCCAAGCGATATCACTTCAAAGAAAGAGTCCGCGAGTTATGTCGACTATGTCCTCAAAACCCTGCCATCGCAGTTTACAGTTTGAGCTGGGGCTGACCATCTTATCTTAGGATGTGATAATTTCGATACGTAATTACCCCGTTAGCCAGTTTCCACGATACCAGCGGTGGAATTAATGAACGTGGGAATGGCGGGGGAAACCTGGAGTTATTTATTTTACGCTCGGTATAGTAGCAAAGTGGTTAAGCATTGACACCACATGCCGAAGATTCCCAACATGAAGCCCATATATACTAGCCACATAAAGAAACTGTGCATTGTCAAAATATTACCCCAGTTGATAAGTACGATAATAATGTCAAAGGTACATATAAACTTTAATGGAGGGATCATAACAAGTCGGGAGAATTTCAATTGAAAATCTATCACAATGACGTGTGCAAACGGGACACGGGTCAAACGACCATGTCACAAGCTCAATAACGGATGTGTCCACCATCGGCATTGAGAACAGCAGTGCTTCCACGACACATAGAGCCTATCAAACGTGCATGGAAGGCTTGTAGGATGTCACCCCAGATTCTCTCAAGTTCTGTTGCAAGGTCAAGGACGTTATCTGGCGGATGAGGAAGACGGCGTAGACGTTGATCCATCTCGTCCCAAACATGCTCTATCGGGAAGAGGCCCGGTGAATTTGCAGACCAAAGCAGTAAGTCAGCGTGGTGGTGTTGCAAGAAATCCACAGCAACCCTTGTCGTATGAGAGCGGGCTTTGTCCTGTTGGAACGTTAACCCAAGGCCATGACGTTGCAGAAAAGAATTGCCACTGGTCGAAGAATCTGATCCCTGTAGCCTACACCGGTTAAGCTGCCCTGAAAAATCAGCAAAGGAGTTCTCCGGCGTGCTGTTATTCCACCCTAAATCATCCTCTCCAAAGTGATTCCTCTCCGAGACACAGGGCTGTGCATAAAATTCCCACGCGTCTATAGGCACGCTGACGTCCATCACTATGGCAAATGCTAAACCTGGACCCATTTGCAGAAACAACTTTTCTCCACCAAAACAAGGGTCTGCGGACATGATTTCGGCACCACATTCGGCGAGCTTGTCGATGATGTTGTGTCAGGATAGGTCACATGGCGGAACGTCGTGGTCTGGTCCCGTGATGACGCAAACGTTGTCGAACTGCGTTAAAGTGAATACGGCGAAGTCCTGGGATGGTCCACTGCAGTCTAAAATTGTGGCGAAGATGGGGTCACCCATATCCATCTACCCTGTTTATGTTCTGGCGTTTGCACCAGGACGTCCAGAACGTGGCCGATCGATGACGTCATTTGTGTTCTGGTAGCGTCTCACCAGTACAGTGCAGAAATGGTGTTCCGGTGACAGTGGAGATGTGCAGCCACGGACCATCCCAATGGCCTCATAACGTTGTGCAGACGTTAGCCTTGACATGCTATGCGTTTCAATAGCTGTTTGATTTTTTTTCACGATCGCAAGGGCAGGGGTTGAGCTTTTCAAAGTGACAGTATTGTGTGACATTCATTTGCTCTGTTTCTCTTTCCCGGAATGTCTGTGCAACAACGTATTGCACGTCTCAAGGACGCAACCACTAACGTCACGGAACGTAGCACGTGCATGCATGTTGGATACATGTCACTAATCTCTGAGTTTAAATCCTTATGTGTATACACAGGTTCGATAAATTTAGATTTTAATTTTTTGTATGCACAGTTCGCTTGTGTGCCTAATATACATCTGTCTTGAATAATCATTATAGTTTAGATTTGTTATCTTTTTTATGGATCAGAAGTTCGAATGTGTAATAGAATAGAGTAGAAATGACTTCACACGTTTAGTTGCTCTCTTGCTTGGCGTGATATTGTTTATAATATATAATTTACAAGAGATATATGTTCGTTGCTAGGAATCACACTCTAGGATCCAAAGTTGTTCTTTGCCTCGCCATCACAGGATATTGCTTAAAGGTGAGTATATTTTCACTCGTGTTGTCATTAATAATAAAACCATGAGTGATATTCAGTAACCCCCTGTGAAAGGTGACACCTGGACAAGGTAAATCCGTTACTGAAAGCATGGGCAAGATCCATGACTTCGGGTTCAGATACTTACCAACCGATTTTGCCATGCTAGAGGAACTGGCACAAGACGACCGAGTAATCTATAGGAAACAGGATGGATGATCTCTTTCCTGTGCTCTATCCTGTCTGTTGAATGTCTGAAACTCGACGTCCTCTGCTCCCGTGTTTCTGTTGACCGCATTTGTAATCCCAAATCAGTTTGGGATTACAATCCCAAATATGATATATGTTGCATTTGACCACTTCAAAAATGGCATCGTGTAATCATAGCTTTCGGCCGTGGGAGCCGTGCCAATTCACACTTGTCAGAGGGGTACACAAACTACGCAGTCTAGACTACCAGTTGTCCGACTTTCATTTTTGTGGAAGTCGCGGTGGCTGAGCGGGTTAGGCGGCTGACTTTGTGTGCTGGCGATTAGGTGCCTGACTCTGAGGGTGCGGGTTCGAATCCCGGATGGGACTCAACCATACAAGTACTAGAAAAAAAGTACCCACCAAAAACACATGACGTTGGTAATACCTGTAGTACTTTATACCATCAATATTACGTTCAATAGGTACCGGCGACATGGAATGAAATGAAATACAACCCTTATTTTGTTGTTTACAGGCTAGCAAATAATTATTCACCCCTTTTACTTCGGGCCCAAGACGACATTCGCGTTATGAGAATTGCAGACCATCACTTCTTTGTTCTTATTTTTATTTTTCTAATTGTTAATGGTTAACCAACTGCATAGGAAATTGTAGGCCACGTTAGTTTGTACCTTGACCTAGAAGTGTAACTTCTCGGGTGTATAGTCCCCGAGATGGTTTAAATAACCCTATAAACTGTAATTCACTATATTGTCTTTAAAAACGACCAGATTATTAAAAAAACAGTTTTATCCCATGTCTATTTCAGATTTCATCAGGACTTCACTGCACGTGCCGCTTGGTTGTTGTGTCAAGGTGGTTAAAGTCAAGATCAATGGTCAACATCAAGCAGGCGTGTTTGTCCGGAAATTGCATTTCTATAAAACGTGACATCAGTATGAGAACGAGAGGAATATACCAGAAGAGGCATATGTTAGTTTGTACCTTGACGCATATGTGTAACTTTTGAGGTATATAGTCCCGAATAACGAGATGGTTTAAAAATCCCTACAAACTGTTATTCAGTTTACTCATTTTAAAACGTTCAAATTATAAGAAGACACCAGCTTTATCCCATGTCAATTTTAGTTTCCATTCATTGTAAGTGCCACTTGGATATTGTGATATATTTATACTTAAAGTCAAGATCAATGGTCAACATCAAGCAGGTGTGTTTGTCCGGAAATTGTATTTCTATAAAACGTGACAACAATATGAGAACGAGAGGAATATACCAGAAGAGGCATATGTTAGTTTGTACCTTGACTCATATGTGTAACTTTTGAGGTATATAGTCCCCGAATAACGAGATGGTTTAAAAATCCCTACAAACTGTTATTCAGTTTACTCATTTTAAAACGTTCAAATTATAAGAAGACACCAGCTTTATCCCATGTCAATTTTAGTTTCCATTCATTGTAAGTGCCACTTGGATATTGTGATATATTTATACTTAAAGTCAAGATCAATGGGCAACATCAAACAGGCGTGTTTGTCCGGAAATTGCATTTCCTTAAATCGTGACAACAATATGAGAACGAGAGCAAAAAAATGTGTGTATTTCCATCACAGACTGACAGCGCCTGATACATTTAGCCAACTCATTTTGGCTCAAAGTGTCATTACTGTGCCATTACTTCTTGTTACATGCAGTGAAAGTGGGAAGTAGAATGATTGCTTAAGACACTAAAGTTTGTATACGGTAACGACAGATAAAGCAGGACCCCTGACACCGACAACATGAGTGGCAAGGTTGAAAAAATATGAAAAAAATAATGACCATGCCACTCTGTTTCTGTTTGTTATTAATTTTGCAATGGTGATGAAATCCTAAATAAGGATCTACGTCAAGGAGATCTGTTTTTTGTCCACGCGCACATGCCTGCAATGATGAAATCCGAAATAAAATATAACCTAGACAAACGGCAAGGAGATCCTTTTTGTCCACGCAGACTTGTTTACATTGTATGTCCGAGTGTTCGAGGGAATATTCAACTCGATTTTTACTTTTATTTTAATTTTTGTTATTTTTTATGTTATTTGAAGTGATGCAGACATCGGTCGCCACAAAATACGACATCTTCCAGCTTACGTTCACACATCCAAGTGTAAGCTGTATCTCTAAGTCGACTTTTCAATATTTTCTCTACACAGCGAGTGGACAAGTTTGGTTTAATTGCACTTTCAGCTGGAAAGAGTTTGTTTATTAGAGCATCACCTTCAAGGCGACCGCGTCAGAACTGAAAAGATTTTAAGAAAAAAAAAGAAAAGAAAAAGAAACCAAAAACATAGTATGTGGATATGAATAATTCAACGTATCACTCGACAACCTGTTGTTTTTGACAATTAATAGCCAATTAACCAAATCAGCATTATCAGAAATTATGTCTGACATCTGGCAGGTAAAACACAGCCTGAATCTACGAATAAGATGAAAATCATGAAAGTTACGACCCTGCCATTAGTCTTATTATTACTTTGTGGAGCCTTTTTTCAAATGGCACACTTGTACCTGTACAGCCATTGAGGGTCAGCGATGTACTATATAATTATAGTTTTGCACTATATTTAGACATACTGCTGGAATGTACCAGAACCATTCTCTGATGTAGGGAACAAGATCGGTTGTTGTAGAATTTCCTAGCTAGCAACATTCTTGAGTATAGGGGAGTGAGTTACTGACATGTCACTTTACATCACAAGTCGCCAGAAGACCAGCGTTGTATGCGAGCAAAACATCAGCAGCTGCATGGTGCGCTACATCAGACATGTGCCACAGCCCATGTCACACGGGGATTCGGACCCAGATCTTTTAGGTTTCGTCATTATATGGGTGAAATATTGCCGGTGTGACTTTAAATCTTTAACTGACTATTATCTTTTAAGTTAGAAGCCCTACCATTTTCGTAATGTAAGGGAGATGATCCTGGTACATAGCTGCTGCAGATTTTGGTTAAGATGAATATAACAAGCATGAATCAAGGACGTAAACGATCGCAGATTGTCATTTGATCCATAGATTGATCCTCGTTTCCTTATTTATTGGTAAACATAAAGTAAACAGTAAAGTAAAATAAATGAATAGACTCCTACTACGTAATGCAGTTCAAAAGCATCCATTTTGTAGATCAAACGAACTAGTTGGTGATTAACTCTCAGTTGCCATGTGTGGCCATTGAGCAATCGAAGTGAAATTGGTTATCCTTGTCACAAATAATGGTAATCTTCTCCTCTTGATTTTGCACGTCAGTAAAAGCCGATATTGTGGAGGTGACATATAATTCACATGTCAAATACACATAACTACACATAATCACACAGTAGAGAGTGAAACTGTTGTAGCCATGTATGTATTTATGTCTGGCCTTCCAAATGCCTTCGTGTATATTATGGAGGGGTTTGGATATGAATTATGCAATGGAGAAACGATTCGAGCAAAATATTTACACAAAGGAAATATCAGATTGGGTGCCAGTACGTGGACTCCTTTGAACTAAATCAAATGAGTGAGTGAGTATGGTGTTATTCACATTAGCAGTATCCCATCAATATTGTGGCGGGTACACCTGAAATGGACTTCACTCATTGTGCCCATGTGGGGAATCGAAACAGGGTCTTCAGCGTGTCGAGCGAACGTTTAAACCAGTAGGCTACTCCACTACCACTGAATCAAATGAGACTGATAGTCAAAATGTTCAGTGTGTCGAATTATATCTATACTGTGAGCCAGATTTTACCAACAGCCGAATGTAACCATAGGTAATACGTTTACTAATCAAGGAGTAAGTCCTCTTCATTCTGGTCGTCAGTCCACTTTGGGGCTTTAAATATATATTTGTACTTTGAGCCTGACCGTAAGATTATACATTCGATTTAGACGTAGCTTTACCGAATCAGTAACTCTGTAAGACCTGTTACGTAATTGGATTGAAAGAATATATTCGACATAATTATGCGTTCCTCATCGATCGATTTTTAAGAACTGAATGCTTGAACATATTTAACTTCTAGTCGGAGAGAATCCATAAATGGCAAAGCACAAAGATTGCTAGCCACGTTCTAATGAGACTTGTGGGAAATAGGTCTCATAACGACAAGAGGATTGCAAGCCTTGTCCCTCTTAAAGATCAGACACCCTTTGTTCCCTGCATTAAATTGGCTGCGAGAAGACTTTTGAGACATAAATGGACATATTGACCTGCATTTTTATGATCTAGGGGCACTTGTGGAGGCAGATGGGGAAAAGTTTGTTTTGATGATAATGTTTATGCATTAACAATTACGGTTTGTCAGTTTGATGGCTCAGAATATGTATTCCCTTGTATCATTCTGTCCCGCTCGTACAACTATCAAGTACATCTAAACGACTGGTTAGAAACTACTCGCAACAACTGTGTGCAATTATGTGTTTCCATGGTGACACACACGTCAGTAATCAAACATGGATGCAAATGTAGACAAGATTCAAGTCACACTGCAACGGAAACACATAATTGTGAAAAATTCTTGAAACAGATTTTTGATAACGAAGTATTTTACTTACAATACGGACACATTGTAAGTGTTAGCTAAGTATTTTCTTATCTATGCCTAGCAAACATTTTCCCCCAATGTCGAATGACGATGCTCTTCGAAATAATGCATCTATGAGTTTCTGTTCAGGCCGCTGATTATGTTGGAATTTAAATAGCTTAGATTGTGTGTTGATTGAAACAGTTAAGGACAATTCACCACAGCACGGGTATAAACCGGTTGATCACTCCGTGAAGACGTGCTTGAGAAAAAACGAAGAGTTGAAGAAGTGTTTGAACAGACACACAGAAACGCAACCTGCCATCTTCTCCTGACACACTGCCTTACAATACAATAAGGATCAACGTAACCTTTATTCTCTGTATGGTTCCTTTCCATTGAGCATGGCGTTTTATTGTAGTGAAATCTGATTCAGTGAAATAAAGTTATAATTTTAATTGATTTTGGTAGAAGGTAGGTTAATATCCCCCTACTGGCCTACAAACAGTGTTAATTTTTTATATACATTATGGACAAGCAAATGTTACGGTCTACTTTTTGGTCTGCAACTAATCTGATGTCGACAGCTTGTTGAGAAATGGGGTTTGAAAGTAGTATCAATGTTTTCAGAAATCCAACACTCACCAGGAGTACAGTTTTAAGACCAGAAATGGGAAGGTAAACTGTACTAAAATCTAAAGATCAGCTTAATCAAAATAATATAGAGTCAGCGGAAATATATTCAGGAACTGAACACCACATGTTCCATTTGTTGTGGTGGTCTTGTTTGTGCATGCCACGTGGAATTAAAATATACTTAAGTCTGCTTGGTAATCGAACAATAGTGACACAGGTTTAAAAAAATCTCCAGGTAATGTGATCCGTGGATAATACACTCGACATGGTCAAGGTTATATATGTTGAGGTGTCTGTGCTGTTTCTTGTCTGATCTTGTGAACGTTTCTTGTGGCCAGCAACTTTGCAGGCTGATCTCTCCATATGTAGTTTTCGAGCTGCAAATACTTTTAGGCCGTACGCAAATTACAGGTGCAAACGACAGGGAAGGACATTGTTAACCTTTTGAGAACAAATGTTGTCATCACTAATTTGCAGTGTTCCATCATTCAACTAATATACACACCTACACCAAAAATTGAATTTGTATTAAAGTTAAAGACAATGTAATTTTCCTTACTTTTTATCTCTAGCCGTAAACAACGGAATGTCTGAAATTACAAGGCAGTCGGAATTCAACATTTACAACTGGAGTTTACAGATCATCGATTACTTGATTTTTATGTTACTTGGTGTGATTACCAATAACGGGAATTGCTAAATGGGTAATTAAGTATCATCCAGGATCACAATTCAGTATAATATGGTAAACGCCGAGTGATGTTGACTTCCAAGTAGTTTTATCACTAACGCTTTTGTTAATTAATGGTAGCCTGTAAAATCTGTTCACCCTAAAGTCGACGAAATGTCACAATAAAAGATTGCGTCTTAATGAAAACTCAGCGCCTCAGCTCTGACTTTTTCACGAAAGAAGCCTTCTTTTTAAAAGAAGGTTATCAAATGATAACTGTAATTTTGCTAGCATATCCTGTGGCAATGGTCGTCAAGATGTTTATATGCTACATGCTGTACAGACGTTTTATGTTTGTATATGTTTCCTGATATGATGGATGTGTGTTAACAGCTGTGTCTGAAGTTTCTGAAACCGTTCAAGTATATATACACAATGATTTCATCCCCACCATAGAGGATAAGCATAAAAGGAATTAATCTGAAAGAAAAGCATTAGATCACTGAAAAAAGAAGGCTTTATCTGCCGTTATCAACTGGGTGTTCTAAAAGAGGCAGGGTGAAAACTCTGTTTGACAATGAGGGTTTCATAATTCAAAAAATAATTATTGAATGTTAAATGGTTTGTCACTATGGATAAGAAATTATGTTTATTTCAAAACTGGCATCTTTTAGACTTAAAGCAAACCTAAATACACACATAAGACACAACCTGTCAAAGGGACTGAACTCGTTAAGGTACAACCTGTCAAAGGGACTGAACTCGTCAAATATAACCAAGGTATCCCGCATGATACTATCACTGAAGACGTGTCAGACAGCACAAACGTTATCATTTGTTTTGTTCTGCTATTTTCATGCTGTCGTGCGATCGGTTACGAACGACACAATTAGCCAGTCGAAGCATTTCGTGGAACTTCTCTGACATTTAAGTTAGGGATACGAGCTGATGCGAGTCGATACCGTCCAATACGATTTGTAGCGCTTGGATACGATATTGTCACGACTGGTCAGTTAAGGTGACAATATATCTTACGATCTAGTCTCCCGTCCACATACGTTGTGATACGATTGTCCCGATCGAGTTCACGATTGGGTCGCTATCTGACAGGAATATCACGATCTGGGTGCCCATTTGGGACGTTCTGGTACGGCAGCAGATAAGTGATTTTCTGGTTGTTGGATGCTGACCCCAAACGTTCTGTTACATACAGGTACGTTCCGATACGTTCATCACGAACCGATGAGCTTATTTGCGTTAGGACACGATTGTGGCTGCGATGTCGTTCACGATCACGATCGAGGGTGATCCTGATTTGCGCTACGATTGGACGCGACGGGTATACATGCAGCCTAAATAACCATGACTTCAGTGTTTCTTGAATTTCTACAGAGTGAACTCTACAACTGACAACCATTGTGGTGTTTGTCTTGTCCACGATTGATTCAGATCACCACGATTAGGAAATACGATCATATGCGATCAGCACGATTGCGACGACTGGCATCAGATCAGATGTGATCTGATAGGATCACGATTAGTCCTCGATCGTGATAGAGTGAACACAGCATTACAAAATTGCAAAATTGGAAAAGTCTGCTCGTTTCACTCTCCATTGAAATAAAAGCTGCAGTCTGATTCTGTTAGAAGCCCGATGTTGTTACATGAAAGGAACAAATGGTTCTACAGTTGACTCTTGCAGCAAGCTGATATATTTATCCAACAAAATCTGATAGTTGTATAATATGTCGTACAAACCTGTACCGTACTGGCTATAGGCACACATGTACATCGGCATTAAATGAAAAATATAACTCAGTTAAAGGGTACAGGCTTGATATAATTCAATCGGGTCGTCCAAAGTAATATCGTAAACATGTCAAAAAGATAATACCGGGAATATTTCTGAACAGTCTGATGTCTGAAGACATGTGTAAGGGTCCCTTTGATGCATTTGTGAAACCGGCTTTCGGCAATCGTTGACCACGAATTGATTTTTCATGTAACGTGTGTCCATGCGTTTATGATACGGTATGGGAGCATACTGTATTTCCATGAGGCACATTTCTCGATAAAAAAAATTGTTTGTGTATTACTTATTATATTTGGAAAGGCTGATGTATTTCATATAGGATTTCCAGTTACCGAGTCTCCAATGTAATAGATATATAATGACATTGTGTCTGGTATGTTCAATGTAGTCGAAAGTAATATACAAAAATTCGGGTTTAATTAACAATATTTCATGTGTTAAAGCCCCTAGAGCTTTATGAAAAAAAACGTCTGCCTGTAATAAGAAACAGATATAAGTTTTAATTTTGAAATTTAACATTTAATTTGTACATGTATATAATAGTACCGTGAAAAGAAATGCCTAGCATCTGAGTCTAGTGGAGATCTTCTTGTCAGCATTGCACGTACGTGTGATCTGTGTATCTGAAGTTATGTTGTTATATGGCGCTGTGGGGGTGTTATTACAGCATGCCGAATCCTTACGTGGCCAAATTCACGAAGCCCCTGCCTATAATGCTCCAATATTGAAATCCGGCGTAGAATTAAATTTATCCACCCAACATGACGACATCTTCTAACGATATATAGTTTATTACTCGCCCGTGGAAGATACCGCAGTGTAATATTTTTACGGCAATATTACACTAGTGTAATACCGCTAGATCTATGACGTCATAAGGTTTCAGGGTTATAACGTCACCATGCTAATCCCGCTGTCGCAGTGGTACTGGACCTTGTTTGACTGCAGGAAAACTGGGAGTTCTCACATTGTAGCCACAGTTTCAATTTGTGTTGGAAGTAATAAACAGAATACTAAACTCGCTTCCGTGAAATACCATTTTCATTAAACTCTTGAAAGATTTAGTATCTAACGAGCGAAAGAATGGTATTACACGGAAGCGAGTTTAGTATCCTCTATTATAATATTGTTATAGTGTCTACTTCAGGACAGCCATGTCCAAATATTTCTACAGACCAAAAACTATGTAGCCAGGCTATATGATATTTAGTTATTATCATTCAATCTGCAATCTTGATCTTTATCACTACCGCAGAGTACATTGTTTTGTCAGCTACCTTGTTCCTCTTTGTCACTTCCATTAATTACTGTATATGGCATTTATGGCCTTTATTGGTCATCCCCCTTGGCTGTGTCTGTCATCACATCAGCTGTAGAAGGAAGTGCTATTAGCTTCTGAATCTGTCCATTGTTGAATCTTTGCCTCTCTATTGTTGTTAAAAACTATATATATGTATGCTCACATCTATACTGTACGTGAGACGTGAGAGGTGAGATGTGAGTGTGGAGGCCGCCATTCCGACTGTCTTTGTAGGGACGACCGCGAGCAGGATTATGCCGCTCGCAGGTGAGATCCCTGGGGTTGAGCTGGAAGTCCGCTCACCTCATTCATGTATACTTGTTTGTCATGTCTTGTGAAACCAACTAAAGAAGTTTGAACTAAACTATGCCTTCGTCTCACCAACGTATTCATCATTTGTCTTCGTCAAAGTATTGCATGTATGTAATTCTCCAGTCATCCTATCCATGAGCCGATCCGAAGTCGACGCACCAACCATACATCCACCCGTTGACAATATAACCAAAAAACAAACAAACAAAACAGAATAAGAAAACAAGACCACATATCTATGACAGTGAGATAACCTGTCCCCACTGAATATACCTGGCACGAAGTCAAGAAACCATAACTGTCGGGCCATAATTGTAACATGGGTTCCATTTTTGAACTCCATCAAGGAATTCATATCCTGAAAACAAACATCAGATTTGGTTTCCCTCCCTGTGCCGTTTTTTCCGAAATTCTGTCCCCACCCATCACCTCGGACCAATACTCCTCTCCAACTTCGTGGCAGGGATAATGACACATATCTCAAGTCGATTTATACAGTGAGAGAAAGTATCACATTCTTTTCTTGCCAAAAATTTTGAGGGTTTCCATCCTCCAAACACATCAACTGTTTATTATAATCAGTGAATGAGATAAATATTACTTATATCACCTTCTGTTGCATTCGACGGCTCGGCGACTGGTAAGGGTCTGCTTCTTTCGAAAGATTGGTTGTGAGATGTTGACCAGAAGCTCTCAGAGACAAGTAAGACCGGAGGATGTACAGAATTGATCAAATCACCTTCTTTGACCACAGAAACAAGTTTACACTAACAATTCAGATAGCTCTGTAATGAACATAACCACTAGCAACACTCAGGTTGTAGTTGTACCTGTAAATCAGTAAATCTGTCAAATTCTTTGTAGGATTACGTCCCAAATGTCAATTCTATGTTATTTTTAGACTACAATCGATGAGATAAATATTCCTCTGTTGCGTTCGACGGCCGCTGGTAAATAATTTCCTGGTTATTAGATGCTGGCCCCAAAAGTTCAACAAAGATAAATGCATGTGGACATAAAATAATTGACCATATCTTTCGTGACATAAAACATAATCACCATCAATACTTCCTTTTGTAGCCGGCACCCGTGAAGAGTTACTTCCTCACAGTGGGTGCTGGATAACGCTAAGCGCTCTTCTTCCGTGTGGACCTGGAACAGAATGTGTCCAGAGCACCCCATTGCCGGTCGTATGTGGAGACAAAAGTTCAGCAACCTGTTTGCCGCGGGCTGCGCCATATGAGGGCAGCTGGAGCCTGTATCAATGTTCCTTTGCCCAGAACACCACTTTGACCCTTACTTCACCTAGACCGGTGATAGCATGGACCCGGTTCTATCAATTGGCTGTTCATGCCGAGCCATCAGCACGAAATTTCATTGCTCTGTCACATTTTGGTTCTATTTAGATGCAATGTTGAATTTTTCACTTTGTGTATAATATACTATATGGGTTTTCAAATTAGCGAAAATTTTCCAAGACGCCAGAAGGGGATGGCTCATGGGACAAACTAAAATGCCTTACTACTGGTGTATATCATCTCTATATTCCTGGTATCTGTCTGTTGGACATCCACAGCCAATTGGATATCGCCTTTTTTATTTGCACTCGGTGGCGGGTGGGGAGTAGGGATGATGAAACTTAATTATTCAACCATTGCTTTTCCACACACACACACACACACACACACACACACACACACACACACACACACACACACACACACACACACACACATACACACCACCCCCCATTCCCCCCTCAAAAAATCAAAGAGTACAGAAGTTAATTCTGAGAATGATGATGTGATTCCCACATCAAAATCAGTTGGGCATTGGCCCCGATTCTTGGTGATGGAAACACACGATAAAATACAAAACTGAACCCCTTTGCAAAGGGAATTCATGGAATTTCAGGTGATGTAAAACTATCAAATGTCTGAGGACTGGGTCTGTACTCACAAACCTCATGTCAGTCGAGGAACTTGTTGGTATATGTGTGTTAGTATCTCCTTACAGATCCTTGAACAGCAGCAATGGCATAATAAGAGATAGTGATCGATATACGCGATGCGGTATCAATAAATTGCATAAATTACAACCCTACATTGGGTACACCCTACATTGGGTACACTTGGGTTGTCAGTCCAGATTTGAACCACAGTCATTTCAATATCCCATGTTCACATGTCAAGCGATGCTGATATAATCCATTAAATATGATTGAAGAAACCTTTCTGCTTCCAAACAAGACCAAACCTCATTTGCATAATCTGATTAATATGACGTCTAAATCACAAAAAGACGCCAGATCGACTCAGCAAGTGTGTGATCTCATAATGCATCACGTGTGCTAGACGACACCGGTAGAGGGCGCTGGGTGCAAGAGATGGCTCAAGGTCAGTAAGGATGCTTTCAACTGCAGCACAACAGACATCATCTCCACTGTTATCTGTATGTAGATTCCTTTTGTAAAACGTGTAGTTTATTTGTGATTCAATCAGCTTCACTTATCTTAAAAAGGTGACGTGTAATGCATGTTAAAGAATCGTTATGAAACAATCACGATCCAAAACTTGAACGTATATAGCCCTGTTGGCAGGAATACAGCTGACAACACCACTTTGTCCCGGATGGACACTAATTTATCCCAGATGGAGGATATTATACCACTTCATCCCAGATGCAGGACACCACAGCACTTTATGTCGGATGCAGGGCATCACGCAACTTTATCTGGGATGGAGGACATGACACTAATTTATTCCAGACCGAGGATATTAAACCACTTCATTCCAGATGCAGGACACCAGATCACTTTATCTCGGATGCAGGACATCACACATCTTCATCTTGGATGGAGGACATCACATCGATTTATCTCAGACAGAGGACATTACACCACCTCTTTCCAGATGCAGGACATCACACGAGCTTCATCCAGAGCACAACACAAGCAAGTATTTTTAAGAATGTTAAACGGACACGAGATATTTATGTGTCCTATGCGTCAAGCCTTCGGATGCCAGAAATAATCTTGGGGCCAAACCCGGACCTTCGTCATGGCAGCAGAACACTCCAACCTATCAACCACGTTTCCGTCCCCAAACCCCAATCGTGACGAAAGCACTGGCATTAATATTCCAGATGTAATCAATCCATATTTCCTCAATGTAGTGGAGGATCGGGGTTTGATTATGACACTGACGAGGCCCCAGTTTGGAAAAGAGGGCAACAGGGTTGACGACTGTACGACGTGTCCGTCAGGACCACCCTCAAACCCACAACCTTCCTGCCCCTCATCTAGGATATATACACGCCCATTACGACCTATTCAAAACAATGTGGTCCAGATTTCTTGGTCCTCTCACTATTTATTCAATTCAAATGACACATATTTAAAAAAGTAATTTCGAATTTCCCACTCGTGGAAAACCGAAACCAAGTGACGTGCCAAAGGTTTAAGCTCAAAGAGTCCCCACTGGAAAACAGAGACCAGCCGTTGTGCTTTGTCACGCACATAACCGAAATGCAGCCGAAATAGAAGTGACGATTCAAACTGCAAAACAGTACACACTTCAATCCTCTAAATGTTCTGCTTTCGACACAGAAATCATGCTCTGCTTTAAAGTTTCCCATTAAGCCGTGCAGCCGCATAACCAGCTGAAGAGTCCGAGCTCCTTTGTAAAAATATGAATGCAAAATAACTACTCACCGAAAACCTGGGGAATGTAGGCTTACAATATAGTTTTCGTCTCCCAAACCCTTAAATGGAAATTCATCCCATGCTGTTTCCCATGTTGAAGACACTCTTATTTCTACAGTCCTCGTCATGTCATTTGTTGCAATAGTTATGTTGTCAGAGTGGAGGCGTACTCTTAAGGAATTTCCATCCATGAAGAAACTTATCTCTTCATAAGCATTAGTCTGTTCGTGTTGTGCACACACGAAAATGTGAATACTTCATGACTGAACCGGAAGACCGTTAATGGGGCTTGAGAGTGGTTGGATGGGAGTCCGCGAACAGCACTCATCAAGGTATCCAAGGCTCTTGTCAAGCCTTGACCTGAAACACATGATATAGATCCAGTCTTCAGAGGTGAGAGTTCGAAGAATGCTTCTGTTGGCCAGCTGATACCACGAACTCGTCTGCGTGAGCCTGCAGTAAAGGAGAGTAGACTGAAGCGCATGTGTTCCACTGTTAATATATGTTCAGTTCAATCTGTGATGACAACTCACCTATCTGGGATGGTTTCATACACGCGACTCATCTATCATACCACAACGTACAAATGATAGATCAAAAGACCTTGATGGACAACACGAAGTGTTAAAGAAATGTTGTGTTTGATGTTAAAACGCATTATAGTGAAAATCCGATTCACTTCATTCCAAAAAGGTAATCAGAACAACGACGGCCACAACAGAGAATGCGGTAGAGTAAGTTGGTTTACAGTGGCGCATAGATCGTTAAGAAAGGTTCATACGAGTGACAACCATACTACTAACTATACGAGATGTCCCGTAAACGTAAGATATAGACTTACTATAGACTTACTATAGACTTACTATAGACTTACTACTATAGACTTACTATAAAATAGATATCTAGCATTTTCAGCATGAGCATCGAACCGAGCTACTTCAGGATATGATTATAAACTGTGAATAAGCAAACAACAAAATAGGCTACAAGAAGTCTATTTTAAAATGTAATTGAAAATTCGAAGAACTGTTGTTAAATCGGATTGTGTCCTTTTATCCAAAAGTAATCCGAAGCCTGAACAAAACCAGTTTATTCGTGTTGGAGGAATAATATATGTATCTGCAACAGCTATGTAATATGCAAAAAAAACGAAATTTATTTTCGAAATCTTAGATATGATGGTATGTAATTAATAAAGCTATTTAAAAGTGTTATTGTCAGCTAAACAATTGTGCAGTTCATTTCTTGGATATATACTGTATATTATAAGGATCAGTATATGTTCGGCATTGAAAACTCCAAAAAAGGACAAATAGGTACATTTTCTTTTGTTCCTCAGTCTATTTGATATAGCGACTGATTCAGGACAGCCATAGTACAAATAATTCCAAAGACCAAAAACTAGGCGGTCATGGCATGCACATAACACCGTACTCACTCTAAGGCATTGCCCTTGTCTCTTTTCTGTCCATGGTTGTGTTTAACTAAATATATAAATAGACATCTGTACATTCCTGAGATAGAAATCTGCTCACTGCAATGTTTTTGTCTGAAAACACACTAGTTTTTGTCTTTTTGTCAATGATTCATTGTATACCTAAGTGAACTAAAAACGTTGTGACTAAATTTATTCTTTGTCCTACTTCTGAGGTTTTGTGGACACGGGTACACGTTGACCTATTCACTGACTAACCTTTAGCTTTCCTACTGACTGAAGAAGTAAGCCCTCATTGACTTTAGCCATTGTTACCTATCTTTTCATGCCGAAAGACCAGGAAAGCAAATGAACAAAAGAAGAAAATAGACCCCTTATCCTGTTTAGTCTCTTACAGAATTTATGAAATGGCGGACATCAAATAACACCACAGTCATTTCATGTTGTTGTTTTTTAATCTTATAAGCATGTTTTGGCGTTAAAAATAGTCAGAATCTCTCAAAATATTTCCTTTAAAACATCATTGCCAGAAATACCACCAGGTGTTGGTCCTACTAGTATACCCATGACCCTGATCAAAGACTGATCTGGACCTCGAAAGGAAGACATAGTGTTTGGGCAACTTCAGCAAGCATCCGGGATACCGAACCAAATTGTGTTTCTGAGAGGGTCATTATTGTGCCTCCATGTAAGAACATATTGTTTCAAGTTTGATATCAAACTTGATTGACGATGCTAAATCAGCTGATATCAGGGGATTGATCAATAGGTTCAAATTTGAGCGAAGTGTAACACAGAGAAATAACGAGAAGTTGAAAATAAACGACACAAAGCGGATTGAGTTCATGACGTCACACTCTTTGACTTTAAAGAACGCCTTTACCGGATGCTTTGAAGAAAATCACATTGGCGAATGACTTTGAAAGCATAGGACGTTTGTGGAAATGGTTAGGAAGGGATGGCATAAAATAAATGAGCTGTACTGTTCCCCAGTTGTCAGACCTTGGAGACTTACAGTCTGCTAGAAAACGAAATCCTGTTGAGGCCACCGAGCAAGCCTTATGAAGTTTGCATGGCTCTTTAACCTGGGAGTAAGCTTCTTATCTTACACAATTCTCCGTTTGAAGGACAGTAATATCACAAGTGACTGAGCTGGCATTTGCTTTCCGTGTCTACCTGTCTGAGTGCACATCGATACTGTTCCGTGAAAAAAGACACTGGGGATACTTTTGGATTGCTTCATTTAATCGGTTTCTTTGTCACTTCATCAAATACTTTTATGAACCGCAGACATGTTTCCTATGTAACATATTTCCACAGTTTTGAACGATATACATTAAACGTATATCTGCATAAAGACATGTATCGATTACTTCAACAAGAGCCGTTGTTTGACTAGAGCTGCAGTATTCAATTTCCCAGGTTAAACTTTCTGGGTGTCCTGTGGTGGATATGTTTGGGACGTTTTCAAATTTGACAAAAGACACAAAAATGTCTGTTGCAAGTTGTTAGTTTTGCATGTACCTTATGCTCCCATACGATTCAGATAAAGGACTGACAAGTCTTTGCATCTGTTACTGACACCAGGTATTATCACCGTTTGGTAATGATTCATAAACACGTCTCTTACAAACAGTATCATCAGACATCATGAGGACTTCTGTGGTTGAGGTCAGAAGATAATGCGAAAGACTTGTTTGAGATTTAACATTTAGGCACTTATGATCTATCTTTATTCTTTTTTAACTTATCTATTTACTTTTCATATAAATTACAACGAAATTTAAAGTAATAATATATTTTGTGTTATTCAAACAATAATCTGAATATCACCAATGTGACCAGTGTTAGTTTAGTCTCCTCATAAAACTACCACAATGTATCATGGCGTGTTTCCAATGTAGCACAATTCCTTGAGGTAACAACAGCTTATAAGGATTAACTTTTCAGTTTTGTATTCAACTTTCCATTATTTTAGAATCTGCGTAAAATTCATAAAACACAATATAATTACAAACGACCCTCTCAGTGTCGAACAGCTTTCACGTCGTCCCTGCCACATATCCAGGCACTTGTTAAATGTTCTCACTCTCAGCTTTCTTAGGCTGAGAAACATCAACAGCGTTGGTAATCCTCTTTACCGTCTGAAATCAGTTCATCAGTTGCGAGAAAGCAAAGCTCTTTAACGCATCACCCCCATCACATCACTCGTGTCTCTCGCCGCAGCTAAACGCACTGAAGGACATTGTTGTACACAAGGTATATGCGGTGAGCTGAAGCTGTCATCATTGTTACCTGCAGGTTTTTCAAATTGGACACTTGTGGGATTATGTGCTAATATGTTTGCATCTTGGCTAAAGGACGTCCACCAATCAGATATGTGTATCTTATATATACTGGACATTGCTTTGAAAACAAGTTCCAAAATTAATAAAATTAGCACGTTTTCAGTGACGAACTGACACTGTGACCACGAGACCAACCCCACTGTCGAGGCAGTTGTTATTGTCGGTGATATCAAGATGACAATATACGTGACCAGGTGATGTGATACTGGTGATGCCAATATGGCGATATGACCATGTCATGTAATGCAAACTGACAAGTGCCACAAATGACAAGTGATCACAGACGGCACCAATGGACAACAGGTGATACTGGATTACAAGGCATTGTGCATCGATGAAAACCATATTTCACACCACTGTGTGGCAATGAATTCATTATACCTAATGTAGCATCGAACCAAACATGGCCATATAGCTAGAATATTAATAGGTGGAATATTACTGAGTCTGGCGTAAAACTAAACTCACTCACTAAAACTCACTAGTACTCGAACCAAACAAAGTACAGCTACTCCAGATTTGTGATTGTGCAATCACTGGATTTCTCAACGCATGCTACTCTTCTGAATCATTTGCCTGAGCCAGTCAAACTAAAATTTCAAAATCTTCCGCTTCAGGCCCTTGAAACAAAGGCCTTGCAAAACCTCAAATTGGCGCGTTATTTTTCGGTGGGTTACAAATCATGGTGTACAAAGGATTGTGATTGAAGGCGACGTGTAAAATATGGTGGCGGTGTATTTATTATTGTCATTCAATCAATCAATCAAGTTCCTTTCAAAGCAGGCTTTTTAAATAGCCAATGTCTGCTACTGAAGTTGAAACAATAACCCAGATATAAGTCGATTAGAAAAATTGGTTTCCCTCCGATTAAACTCGGAACCGCTATAGATGAGTAATAAGATTCCAGGCAATGTCTTTTCACAGACGAAGATGATCATTAATCAGTAAACGACCAATACAAAACGCCCTGCAGCTTAGAATGCATGTGTGTTACTAAAGCACAAATCGCACCAAGATGAATGGTCTTTATCGCTTTATCTTGTCTTGTTGGACATCAAACCCTCACTTTCATCTGATGTTGATGTGATAGGCATTTGGAAGTGCTCATCTGTTTAACTGAGATAGAGAAGACAACGTCAAAATCGAAATATTTCGAATTCCTAATCGATGCCCCAATGTTATGTAACTTAATAACAACTCAATGGTTATAGTGGAGTTGTACCTGTGTACCCCAGGCAATGTATTTTTCAAAAGGCTTCAATGGCTTGGGCTATTCGAAGAACCTCAATAGCTCCATACGGCACATTCAAGTAGGGATGATGTCATTACGTGTGAATTGCTTCAAGGCAAATGGGCTTTAATATATTTCTTACTCAACACCAGTCCTCATCTCAGTTAGTCAACAGGGGCAGAGTGCAAGGGTAAGCACGTATGGGTGAGTGGTTGTGGTTTTATTCCAACACAAAAAGGGCATTCCACATTTTACCCATGCACCGAGTTGGAACAAGGTGTTAGGAATGCCAGGTTGAATAAGCTCTGTTTTATAAACGCTTCCTTTCTCAATCATTGAGAACGCGTCAACCACAAGTTTACCCCCAACGCCTCAATATGTGTCCAAAGACGAACTGTCATAAAATGTTTACACATAGTCTTATAAAAACTTTCAACCTTTCATTCAGGCATCTTCAAAAGTCTTTAATTGCCTATTTGCAGTAATAGTTAAAAATGCACAGAACAAGGGTCATAATTCTGTAAAGCAGTTTAGTTCAAGATACCAATTTTCGACACAATTATAGATCGTGACCAGTTACAAATGTTAAATTTAGATTTCAAAACTTAAACAGTGTTGCGATGTGTCGCCCGTCAGAAACAGATGTACTGGATTCTACTTCTCCTGCCCCACCACGAACCTGAGACAGCAAAGGACAGAATAATTCAAACTGATTCACAAATATGACTGCAAAGAGAGTATTGATGGTGATTATGATGATTACCATCAGTCTTTCCAAATGTAATAAGACACATAAACACATTTCTTTATCGATAGAGGTGTGTCATGGAAATACAATATGCTCCCAACCCTATAGTATTACACACGCGTGGACACACGTTACATACGGTTACAGAAAACTGGTTTCACAAATGCACAAGCAAAGAGGCCTTAACTCGTGGCTTCAGACATAAGATTGTCAAGCAAGACACAGCAAACATTCTTTACATTATCCTTTGGAAACATTTACGATATTTCTTTGGACTACGTGACTGAACTATGTCAAACCACTGTTCTTTCACTGAACTACGTTTTTAATGTAATGCCGATATACATGTGTACCTACAGGTTTGTGCGACATATTCGCCTACTTTCTGTTGGATACAAATATCAGCTTGCTGCGAGGGTCAACAGAAGAACCACTAGATTGTATCATGTAGCAATATTGGACTCCTAACAGAATTGCCGCTTAATTTTGACGGAGAGTGAAAGAGCAGACCTTTCGACCATGACAATAATGTCTTATCTTGGGACAGGAATATGTTGGATACCATGCTTATGGTAAAAGAACTCAGCTCTTTTGACAGTTTGTGCCTTTTGTGCGTATGTACATGTGTTAAATGTAAAGTCTGACACATGCCAATTTTGAATTAAACATTATTTCTGTTTCATATTGACACATCATTTAATCTTCATAATAATCATCTCTTGAATCATGAAAACTTTTTCGGAACACCCAGTAGTTAACGGTAGGTAAAGACTTCTCTATGTCATGAATCTAATGCTTTTCAACCAGATTGCTTATGACAAACCGTCTTCACATGACTCTCTGTTATAAAGGTATACAAGTCTCAGATCAGTATAATTTGTATGTGTTGCAGCCCATATTTATGGTTTTTACATATCCTCGAAAAAATGTAAGATATTGAACAATCTGCAGAAATTAGCTGTCTACACGCAGACACCATATAATGAAAAATACAGGAAAATGCATATAAAAAGTAAATACTTTAAATACTCGACTACCATTGTCACAGAACATGCTGGGAAAATTACAGTTTAACTTAATAAACTTGTTTTAAAAGAAAGATTCTATCGTGAAAAGTCCTTGAGAATTGAGACCTTCAATTTTGATGAAGACTCCTGATGGATTCTGCAATCTTTTATGGTAACACTTCTTCGCCTTGATGGTGAACAGATTTTACAGGCTACCATTAATTAACAAAAGCGCCACTGACAAAACTACTTGGAAGTCAATATCAGTTGGCGTTTACCATATTATACAGAATTGTGATCTTAGTTGATACTTTATTACTCATTTCGCAATTACCCTGTTATTTGTTATGACATCAAGCAACATAAATATCAAGTATTCGATGAACTCCAGTTGTAAATGTTGAATTCCGACATCTCAAAAGGTTAACTGTGCCCTACCTTGTCAGTTACACCTGTACTTCGCATGCCGCCTAAAAAGGGAAGTATTTACAGGTTGAAAACTACATATGCCGTGATTAGCCTCTATAATTGTGGGCCAACACAACACAGACTTCTCAACATATTCTTGGAACTGTTGCAATAAACTGTTATGAATAGCTTAATATTTCTGAAACTCTTTTGATTTTATGGGCTATTTTTAAAATGGGCTACCTGTCTCCTCGGTTTATTAATATGAAATTGATGCAACCTAAGCATGCAGATTTGAAACTAGTAGGTCATGTTTCAATTAAATATTACAAGTTTAACCAAGGTGAATATAGCTTGATGATAAAGGAAAGCAAGAAAGCTGTTTGTTTGATTTTGTAAATAACTGGGGCTGTCAGAATATATACTCTTTAAAAAAAGTAGGGGAACGGTACTTTCAATGTACGATTGTCGAAAGTGTGAGATATATGGGATTAAATCAATGTTGATACAATAATAATGGATATTTTGAGAATGCATCACCACATGGATTTCATTCAAAGCAAAGCTGTTCGTTCAGTTATCCCCTTGTTAAGTGACTGGAGTATGACATGAAAATTTCAGGTTTACAACTTTCAGGCAGTAGTTTGTGATTTAACCCTGAAAACCCTGACCATGCACAGATGCAAGAAAATTATCGGAAAAATGGTCTACAGTGATTTATCGACCTGCCTGAAAAACGTCAAGATTCATACTGACAACCCATGCCATGTCTGACATGTGCACGTGATTCCCATGCATTGTGTTTGCGTGTGGTAATAACGTGAAATGATGCTGCATACACAAGATGAATGTCATTGCAACGTTCTTCAATGGGCTTTCTTTCTACCAGACTTCAAATTTCAGGTCCCCCTACTTTTTTAGGAGTATATGTTGTATGGTTTCTAATGACTTAAGTACTTTACGAGATGTCATATCTGTCCTTACATGTATCGCTAACCAGGCATACTCGTCACTTTTGTTTCAAAGTATGTTAAAAGTGTCGATTTCACCTAAGTACAAATAACATAACATAAAGTGAACCAAATAAAGAGTTGCCCCGGCTAACTAACGGGATCGGGTGGTCAGGTTCGCTGACTTGGTGGACACATGTCATCGGTTCCCAATTGCGCAGATCGATGTTCATGCTTTTGATCACTGGATTGTCTTGTCCAGACTCGATTATTTACAGACCGCCGCCATATAGGTGGAATATTGCTGAGTGCGCCGTAAAACTAAACTCACTCACTCACTCCCTTGTAATCGCCGGATCTATAAATGGAACCACAACACGCAAACTATATCAAACTGACGCCATTGAAACCTCAAATACACTTTGACAGATTTAGAAGAAAAAGGACGGCAACTATGGCCAAGACCAAACCCAACCGTTGTGTCTCTGGAGGACGTCTTCACTGATTGATCAACCGTTTCACACACCTGCTGTGGAGAACTATCACCAACTGTTTCTTTCCATACCCAGTGTTAGATATTAACAACCTAAACAATATAGTACGCAAAACAGAAGCTCACAGATTCATTATTCTGAAGATCATATTGATTTGACCGTTTTGGCGTTCCAGAGGCACAGATAAGAAAATACAGTCATGGATAACACCTGCAACGAAAGCTTCAATGTATCCATACTGTCAGTAAATACATCGTTATCAAAAGTAAGTTTCCAGAATATCTAGGAATTATGTGTTTCTGCTGCAATGTGACTTGAATCTTGTCTATATTTACATCCATGTTTGATTACTGACGCATGTGTCACCATGGAAACGCGTAATTGCACATAATTGTTGCGAGTAGTTTCCAACTAGTCGTATAGATGTCCGTGATAGTGGTAGGAGTGGGGCAGAATGACACAAGGGAATACATATTCTGAGCCATCAAACTGACAAACCGTAATTGTTAATACATAAACATTATCATACCAAACAGTTGTTCCCATCTGTCTACGGAAGTCCCACTAGGTCATAAAAATGCAGGTCAATATGTCCATTTATATCTTCTCGAAGCCTGTTTAAAGCTGAAAACAAAGGGCGTCTGATCTTTATGAAATACAAGGCTTCCACACTTCCTGTCGTTGTTAGACCTATTTCCCATAAGTTTTATCGGAACGTGGCTGGCAACCTCTGTGTCTTGTCTTTTATGGCCTATCTGACTAGAATCTAAATATGTTCAAGCGTTTAAGTTTTAATCATCGATCAATGACCACTGTATTGTTGTGCCGAATTTATTCTTTCAATTCACATACGTAACAGGTCCTACAGAGTCGCCTGTTTCGGTAACGCTACGCCCACACCGAATCAGATGGTAAAGCTAAAAAGTACAATTATATTTAAAGCCCCTAAGTGGACTGACTACCGACATTAAGTCCTATGACTTATGGTTACATTCGGCTGTTGGTTAAGCCTTGTCTATACTGTAAAATCTGGCTCACAGTATAGATACCATTCCACACATTGAACATTATGACTATCAGTCTCATTTGGTTCAGTGGTAGTGGAGTAGCCTAGTGAAGTGGCAAGGATCTTCAACGTTCATCCAAGCACAATAACACGATTGTGGGATCGATTTTGTCAAACAAATTCGACAAATGACCGTCCAAGATCCTAGTCACCGCACCTGCCCAATATCGGTACATCCGGGTAACCCACCTACGTGACCCTCATCTTACTGCACGGGCCACAGTACAAGAACAGTTTGGATCCGGAAGAGTGTCCGATTAGACAATCAGGAACCGTCTCCGAGAAGTAGGAATACGTGCAACACGTCCACCTTGACACGATTTACATCCACGTCGACGAGTAACATGGTGCTGCCATGAATCTGGCAAACTGGAGGCGCATATGGCTTAGCAATGAATCCCGTTATCTCCTCAGGCGACGTGATGGTAGACAGTGTGTCTACATACGGCACCATGAACGTTTTTAGCTCCTAACTGCATTAGATAGGTGGACAGATTCGGTGATGAAAGTGTTGTGGTGTGGGGAGGGATCTCATACACCCGCAGATATTAACTTGTGCTTGTCCAAGGCAATCTGACGGTCAATCGATACATCGACCAGATTCCCCGTCCGCGTGTCCTTCACCTTGTTGAACGTCAACGGCAGCTCTTCCAACAGGACAACGCCACGCCCCACACAGCACGTGCCACCATGGACTACCTGGCAAGTAACAACATCAGTACCATCCCCTGGCCCTCCAGATCCCCGGATCTAAAACCCAATCGAACAACTTTGGGATCAGATAGATAGACGGGTACGTCGACGTCGTTATCCACCACAGAATCTTCAACAGTTGTTGCACATGCTGCAGGAGGAATTGAGAAGGATTCCACAACAAAACAACGAATGATTTGATCTGTACCCAGGAGGTGTCGGGCAGTGGTAGCAGCTGGAGGTGATCATACGAGGTAATGACTTCAACACATCCTGGTGGACAGCAGTAATGACTGTGATGAATGTTATTCTCATGAAATATGGACAAGATAGCAAATGCATTGCTCCACAAAATTTCATTCATGTATCTTTGTTTTCCGCTGATCTACACGTCCTGGAATATCACCAAATTTTCATTGATGTTTGGGTTTTGCGTTTCTTTCTTTGTTTTTTTATTTGTTTGTTTGTCTTCTTTTTTTTTCTTTTTTTTCTTTTTTTTTTTTGGGGGGGGGGGGTTGGGGGGGTTTGGGTGGTGGTGGTTTTGTTTGTTTTTTTGTTTGTTTGTTTTTTGTTTGTTTTTTTGGGTTTTTTTTGTTTTTGTATTTTTTTGTTTTGAAGAGTGCACATGGACACAACAGGTACATTCTCTGCTGTGTGATTATGTACAGTTATATGTATTTGACATGTGAAATGTGAATTATTTGTCACGTCCACGATATCGGCTTTTACTGAGGTGCAAAATCAAGAGGAGACAAGGATAACTAATTCCACTTCCATTGCTCAATGGCCACACATGGCAACTGAAAGTTAATCACCAACTACATTGTTTGATCCACAAAATGAATGCTTTTGAACTGCTTTATAAAGTAGGAGTCTATTCATTTATTTAACTTTACTATTTACTTTATGTTTATGAATAAACAAGGAAACGAGGATCAATATATGCATCAAATGACAATCTGCGATCGTTTACGTCCTTGACTGATGCCTGTTATACTCATCTGAACCAAAATCTGCAACAGCTATGTACCTATCTCCCTTACATTACGAGAATGGTAGGGCTGATAAATTAAAAGATAATTATTTAACGCCACACCGGCAATATTTCACCTATATAGTGACGTAACCTAAAAGATCTGGGTTCGAATCCACATGTGACAAGAGCTGTAGCACATGTCTGATGTAGCTCACCTTGCAACTGCTGGAGTTTCGCCCGCATGCAATGCTGGTCTTCTGGCGACTTGTGATGTAAATGGCATGTCAGTAACTCACTCCCCTATATCCAAGAATAAGTTGCTATCTAGGAAATTCTACAACAACCCATCTTGTTCCCTACGTCAGAGAATGGTTCTGGCACATTCCAGCAGTGGCCTCAATGGCTCTGCAGGTACCATATGTGACATACGAATCAGTGTTGCACAGAGTAATATGAGACTAAAGGGAGGATCGTAGCTTTCAGGATTTTCACCGTTTTTGTAGTTTCAGGCTTGTTACGTTGACATACGTGTAGATTCTTCCCTCCGCTGTTAATAATCAAAAGGAACAGAATAATTTAAAGACATGGTGAAATACAATGGGAGCTTACACAATATAAACATGTCTTCATGGACACGAACAGATCTCCTTGACATTGGATTCAGTTACATAGTTTTACTTGTTCTATTACGGATTCCTCACCATTGCAAAATGAATAGCAAACAGAAACAGAGTGACACGGTCATTCATTTTTCACCCTTTGCACTTATGTACTTATGTTGTCGATGTCAGAGTCAGAATGTCACATTGTGAAAGAAGTAATATTTGTGCTTTTATTGTCGTTACCGTATACAAACTTCAGTGTTAGAAGCAATCAAACACACATGACATATGTTCATTATATATACGCAAAACTGGAAACAAAAAGACTTGAAGGTTCAATATTAAAAACATTCCACTTTCCACTATCACTGCGAGTAATAGCAAGTCCATTAACACTAATGGCACTTTGAGCCAAAATGAGTTGGCTGGAATGTATCAGGCTATGTCAGTCTTTGATCTGTGATGGAAATACACATATTTTCCTCTCGTTCTCATATTGTTGTCACGTTTTAAAGAAATGCAATTTCCGTACAAACACGCCTGTTTGATGTCGACCATTGATCTTGACTTTAAGTATAAATATATCACAATATCCAAGTGGCACTTGCAATGAAGCCGTAATGGAATCTAAAATAGACATGGGATAAAGCTGCTGCCTTCTTATAATTTGAACGTTTTTAAAAACATTAAACGGAATTACAGTTTGTAAGTTTTTTTTAAAACAATCTCGTTATAAGGGGACTATATAAAGTTATGAGACAGGGTACAAACTAACATGGCCTACAATTTCCTATGTAGTTGATTAACCATTAACAGTTAGCAAGAACATAACAGAATGAAACTGAAAACGTTAAAACATCAGTAAAATGTGGAATGTTGACAGACTTTATGGATAACAGCTTCTATAGTTCCTGAGTTTGGCGTTTCGATACATTCATGTACTACTGTCAAGCAACACGACCTGATCTAATCTTAGCTTCTTTTGTGTGATTCATCCAGAAGAGCATCTGATTTATAGGTTTGGTTGAAATGGTTGAAAGCTAAAAAATTGTCTGAACTTTTGTATATTTATTGCAATAGAATGGCAAGTTTTCTGAAAGTAGAAGTCATCCTTGAGGTGTAGATTAATGTTCATCCAATCAATGAAAGAAGCATTTCAATGTCGCTATGGTAACACAGAAGAAACTCTATTAAGCATGAGCAGTGCTCCAGTATGGAAGACGTTCAACAGCAAAATGGGTGTGTCATATTATACTTCCATTGCCTCTTCTAAGAAGAGATTAATCCTAAATGAACCACTGGTATAGATCCATCTGTCCTGGAATGAAATGATTAATTACTTTTGAGACACTCCCTTATGGCTGTAATACTTTTATGTGTTCAAGACCAGTTTCATGAGAATACACTGACTGAGTAATTAGCTGAGATCAGTTGCAAAGATAAGATGTTAATCACTGGTTCAGGTTGTAAAACGCTATGCGTGTATTTCAACACAACCCAATTCTCGTTTTTAATGTGATATTGTTACGCTAGATTGTGTCTGCTTCAAATAACATAATTAAAGGTAATCACGGCATCTGTTAGAGCATTAAAATCAAATTGGATTCCCAAAAAACTATTCAGTCCATACCAATGTCACAAGCGAGATACACGGATTCAATGAAAAGAAAAATGTAATTCATTGCATTTTCTATTTTCATCGCTTTTTCGAAAAGCATCTTAATCAGAAAGAGAAAAGAAAAGAAAGGAGAACACTGAAGTGATGGTCTGCAATTCTTATGACGCCTATGACGTCTTGGGCCCGAAGTAAAAGAGGTGAATAATTATTTGTTAGACTGGAAACGACAAAGTAACGGTCGTATCTCATCTCATTACAAGTTGCCTGCAACTATTGAACATAATATTGATAACATTGTCATGTGTTGGTGGTGGGTGGTAGTTTCTACTGACGTCAATAGTTATGCATTTGCCGTATCATACAGCCTATGTAACACTGGACAGAGTTTGGCAACGGGTTCAGCATAACATGTGGTAGAAACATGGCTTGTCATGCACACCCGTTTCCCGAAGATTTCATGACTCCGAATCTCTATGGCACCTTTGATACTGCCGAAATGAAATACAACACTTACGATGACATACTCCTCTTTCTAGACAACGACAAGAAATACAAACACGTATATATTGTTTTCATTCTGAATACTCTACCTCAAGAAACAAATTATTATACAGACCCCACAAGATAGTTATCTACTGTGGAACCAATTCTGTATACGCAGTTTGACAGCATGAAAACCCTTCAGTTCAACCACCAGTCGGAAACAGCCGCCGATGCGTATATAGTCCAGACTATAGCACATATTTAATCGTGGAGGACTATTGACTTTGGGGTAACGACCCAGAGGAATATTGACATTTGCTTAGAGACGAAGAATCCCTGAAATTATACCTGAGACAATAAGACCAATCCTGTTATTGCGTACCAGAATCAAATACTCGTACTGGTGTAATCAAGACGTCTTATTCAGAGTTCAGGAAATGGTCGTTTGCAGTGGACTTGAAGTGATCCGTTTCTGGAGCTGTTCTCTTGACGTTCCTCATTTCTAGCTGTTCCTGAAAGTCGCTCGTTGTTTCGGGTACTCGCTAGTAGTAGTCCCTCTCAGGTGGTCCTCCTTGGCATTACGACATGTCTTGTGGTACGTCCTGAAAGTGACTTGTCACTTGGAATGGTCCACTTCATGACTCATTTCCTAATATATCTCCTGGCAGTGGCCCCTTGTTAGGCCCATTTCTGAATGGGGCCAGGTTATGAATGGAAGGAGTCCGGTTATAAATGGAAGGTGCCCGGACGCTCTTATAATGTGATATTCCTTAGAGGCCGTTTGTAGTGGTATCTATCATGGCAACAGGAAGGAAATATGATACCCTGGATGTAAGAGGATGCCATGTGCCACTGATCACACATATGCATCTGTGACTCTGACAAGGTTCTAATATTCCAGAAATATAACCGGGACATGTCACGAGGTTATGCCCTGATCGAGTCACTTTGATCATAATTCATTTTCTGTCGGTTTGATGTCCACCTCTTTAATTAAACCTCAGTGTTAGATTTACACTTGTCTGGTGAATCAATGCATCGGATAGGCTAGCCACTTATTGTCGATACCGTCGAAGTGCAGGCAGTCGATACACGAAACAAGAGAGAGGTGTCGAGTTGCAGACAGTCGTCAGGCAAGTCGACAGAGAGTTGCAGATAGTTCAGCAGACATGACAGGGCATATGACGTCGAGTAGTAGACAGTAAATAGACGTGACTGGGAAGAAGGCGTCCAAATGAAGTCAACAGAAGCACGGGAGCAGAGGACGTCGAGTTGCAGACATTCAACAGACAGGATAGAGCACAGGATCTTATAGATTACTCGGTCGTCTTGTGCCAGTTCCTCTAGCATGGCAAATTCGGTTGGTAAGTATCTGAGCCCGAAGTCATGGATCCTGCCCATTCTTTCAGTGACGGATCTGCCTTGTCCAGGTGTCGCCTTTCACAGGAGGTAACTGACGTTGTTGAACATCACTCATACCTGTATTACGATTGATGACAACATGAGTGAAAATATACTCCCCTTTATGCAATATCCTGTGATGGCGAGTGGGTAACAAGTCACATAACAACTATGGATCCTGGAGTTCTGAAGAGTGTGATTCCCAGCAACAAACATATATATCTTGTAAATTATATCTTCTCTCATGTGCTATTTCGCATCCAAACACTTTATGGCGAAACAAATATGACGCCAAGCAAGGGAGAAACTAAACGCCTCCGGGTGAAGTCATTTCCATGCAATTCTATCATACAATATCAATTTGGATCTATAAATGAAGATGAAAAACCAACACTCTCATGATAATTCAAAATACGTGTATATGGGCTCCATGTATGCTAAAATGTTGGGAATCGAAAGGATCTACGGCATATGGTGTCATTGTTTAACCACTTTGCTACCATGCCGAACCTAAAATAAATGACTCCAGATTTTTCCCCGTCATTCCCTTGTTCATTAACTACCACCGCTGGTATCATGGAAACTGGCTAACGGGGTAAATAAGTAAGGAAATTATCGCATCTAGAGATAAGATGCTCAACCCCAGCTCAAATTGTAAACCGCCATGGCAGGGTTTTGAGAACATTGTCGACATAACTCGCGGATTCTTTCTTTGAAGTGATATCGCTTGGATGAGATTTTTTGTATGCTTCATATAGTTCAATTACATGTAACCTTTAGAATACCTTAACCGTTGGGTGGAATAGAATTGTTACTGAGCAGAGATACTTCAGGCCTCCACTCTGGTGGTTAGGAGACATCTTTCTGATACTCTGATAAACAACGTAATTTGTCCTTAGGCGTAACGATAAAAACAACTTGTTAACTTGACATGCGGGATGTAACAAAAAATGTGTTTTGCTGTTCGAAAAGGGTTGGTCAGCTTTTCCTTCAGAGCTAAGAAACCCATAGAGTTTTTAAACTCTGGCTGAAAAACATTTTGTCTCTCCTATTCATGTTGCATGGTTAGTAAGAACAAGCAATGAACAAATCAGTTTGTAGTGTCAGTCCATTACAGATGATCATATCGCCTCCAGTCAGTAAACGGAGAGCTCAAACACAAATTTCTATAGATTTTCGGATTATTTCTTTTGTTTCTCTGTATTTAGTAGACCTTTACTATAGGACCATTACTATATCATTTTGCAAATGACTGTTTTTTAATTGTCGATCAAAACTTATTCATGTAGTCTCTTTTGCCAGGTCTATCATTCGAAGTTAATGAAAACAAAATGTATTGATTATTCAATTATAAGGTTTTCAACCTCTACGAATTGCCCTACATCATGTGAGTGAGTGAGTACTTTGGGTTGAACACCGAAGTAGTGTTTAAGTCATATTACGGCATGTGTGAGGAAGTCCCAAATTAATGCACTCTTTCCTTTGCAGAAACCACTGGTGTTGTTCTGACATGTAATCTGGGCAAATCGGTACTCGAACCTACAATGCAAAATTTTAGCATTCCTCTGGGACACAACTCTGTGCACAGTTTGGTCATCCATATTCTGCAATTCTCCGTCGGTTACGACGTGTGATGATGCCATCAAAGGAGTTTATCATAATGTTTTTACGGTTAAAAAATTGCCTTAACAAAAGGTATAAGAAATCCCCTCAGAACCAGCAAAATATAACACTGAGAAGGCAAAACGTTTTAGTAATATGTATCGAGCAAACAATAGCAAGATACAAAGATTCAAAATAGAGGTTTCATGTACAATGTACAACAGAGTAAAATCTACAGTAATAGGTCAGAAATATGAGATCAACTCACCAAAGTCTTGGTTTGAGGTTGATGTAAGCCGCATGTGGTACTCCAGTTAATCCATGTGTATGCGTGTCGACAACACAACCAGCCCTTATATACACAGTCACTGATTCTTGAATATTCGAGTACATGTGCACCAACAGCGCCGAACATCCATGACACGTACTTTGACCAGTAATAACAATCACTCAAAACCATAAACATTTATCACCTAATCAATAATACAATTTACAGAAAATACACTCTCGTAACAATTTGGAGATGGGAAGTTGATCATGCCCAGTTTTTTCGCTCATATGTCCATTCACCTAAATGTATGATTGATATCTCTATACTGGTATGTGAACCATAGACTCGTAGCGACAGTATTTTAGAACAGACTTAGGTCAATCCCAGAGATGCAAAATGCAGCAGAGAAGGTTCGGGTGATCCTGGCTCAGTCAGGCTGGTTAGGGCTGATCTTCAGCTAAGGGCCCTTGACCTCTCTACACTGGAAGCGCTGTTTCGCTAAACCCACCAAGAACTTTCCAAAGAATGGGGAGACTCCAAAATACTATAACCTTATGCATTACCCAGAGTGTCCGAAGACATGTGCTGCCGGTGGAGAACCTAGGCACTCTCCTGATCTGCGCCAATACATCAGGAGGTACCAAACCAAGGACACCAAGAACAATAGGATGTCTGACAACTTTGTACTTATAACGCAATACGTTAGTGTACACCACCTATATAAGGATCGAGTCACACCACCACTACGATACTGGAAGCAAACGCTGGCCATCCACTAAGACATGGTTGTTTGAGAGTCATTATTCAGTACATAAGCTACAGAAAGACTTCTGTCTAATTTTTCAGGCCAGTATTATGCAAGCAAAAGAAGATTGGAGACTGCTGATCTTCTCAACGCTCAAGCTCGAAGCGGTGGTCACTGGGAGTGACTTGAAGTTACCTTGCATTTTTCCAGGCTTATGTCGATGTTGTGGAATTCCGCTTGGCTGACACGCCATTCTGTCCAGAACCAAAATCAAGGTTGACACTGGAATTTTGTCTTACATCATGGGTTCGTTTAAGAAAACTCTCTAGCGCCTCTTTTCATGTATGGGTTTTGACACATTGACAAAAGGAGCAGAACAGCATAAGTATATGTGGCTTCCATTTCGCCTTTGCGCTAATTAGTATGTTGAGAATTAAATGTGAATCAATGCGACAGTACAATAGTAATAGCGAACATGATCACGTGACCAGTCAGATTTCGATAGTTGTCTCTCTAGCTATCAGTGTCCATTTAATGCATACTTATGATTTATAGATTTTCACAGAATATGGCTGACTGTAAATATCAGAAGCTCGTTCATAGCATGGGTGTGCATTTCTTCGTTTTATTCACTGGGATGAGCCGCAGGAAGAAATTTCTCAACGGGCACGCACTTTTGTCCAGTTTATCCCAAAACACTAACTGCAGGAATAAAATTTTGACATCCTCAGACACATTGCTTCTGGATTTATATATTCGTGCCATGAGATTGCCATGGTTCCCAGGAATGCGGAAGTGCTCCGTTATTGTCTGCATCATATAAAAACATATGCCAACAAAATGTTTCCCTCATACACTTGTGGCTCGAATGGAAAGGTGTAGGTCGTGTAAACATCACTTTAAAATCATTGCCAGTCTTGAAGGAGGTGTCCTTTCAAATGTCCCTTTGGCGTATTTTTACCCGCAGCTGTTTATCACCAATACACTATCACTTGTTTGAAGCTGATCGGTTCTCCAAAACCTTATTTAAAGAAACCCAACAGCTCTGGAGAAAGGAGATGAGTGCTTCGTGAGACGTGCAGACTATATTCAGAGTTAAGCCTCAAATCGTCACAACACCATCCTGATACATCATTGAACATTTCAAATACATCATTACGCTTTCACCCGATGATGTTTTTCGTTAAACAAATGAAAATTGATGTCCAGACTTAGACTGGGATTCCGTCTTAACTAGGAGTGTTTATTCAACACGAATAGATTGGTCATAATGGACAGCCCTCACCCCAGACACCTCGTCTCCGGCGGGTCCCAGAGGGTCTATATATAACAAAACCTTCATGTAATCGATTGTACCCCCCGGTCAATCCATGTACATCCACGCCCTATAGGAATCTCCTGACACACAGATCAAACTGATTAAAAAACATGAAAGACTCTCATCAGATACGTAATTCCTCATAGATAAATGTGCTTTTATTTCGATCGCTTTTACCAACACATAGGCGCCAATTGTGTCACATTACTCTTTAAGAAACACTTACAAATAAGTTCAGAAATGATTAAAGGGGTTAGACGGTCAAAGAATGGTGGTGTTAAAATGTAAAAAGTGCATATAATAGGATTTCCTCTTAATGCATGTCTGATTCTCGTTTTTAAACAGAAAAATAAATTACATTAGTTTTCTTTCCGGACCTTCTCATGTAAGCATTTTTTTTAAAAATGTATTTGGTAACAGTAATTGAAAAACAATCCTTTGAGAGTGTACCAAGAGTATTGCATCACTGGTATTGGTGTGCTGGTGAGACGAAAACTCGCAGATACATAGCACTGTTTGTACAACTCACTGACGCGAGGCACAGCCGATCTGACATTGATCGGCTCATTCAATGGCTGATCTGGCGAGAAAGTGTAGCAACAGGGTTCCCGCGAGACTGCGCAGTGGATGGTGGGGGTAAACACCGGACAAGCGTTTGTGGCGGCCTGTCAACTCAACATCCTCATCAACTGCAGCTACAGTAGCGATAGGGGATATTGTAGTTTTGCATGTAGACTGTTGGGTTCATTTTGTCAGGGTCATACTCACCAAAAGACGGATGAGCACTATATTTCATGGATGTATATTTCATGGAAATATTAAGATCGTCCCCGTCGTGTTTCGCGTGTCTTCGTTGTTACTGTGTGAGTGATTGTGGTTTTATTCCGCCAGAAAAGTTCATCACATTTCTTCCATGAACCGAATGGGACCGAGTTAGGAATGTCAGGTTGATAAAGCTCTGTTTTATAAACGCTTCCTTTGATCAACACCTTTCCAGTATTGTTCTTGACAGTTCCAAGCTGTCCTGGAAATAATGCACGTTATCCCGGATCAGATCCAAGATAACAGTGGATTCAGTCAATGGTTTAATGACTCTCCTTAGAAAGAGGAATTAGGAATTAGGAAATTAGGAATTCCTTTGAATCAACCACTTTGTGATTATAATAACAATGCAATGTCCCGTTGACGTCGAGTTAAATCATAACACTTCCTCTATTGCCCAAGAACACAGACTCATGACGCCAGAGTTTCCGTGCTATAATTTTACTGAATCTAATGTTAAAGAGCTGAGCATTTTTTAAAGTTGTCGTGTGCCTATTTCAGTGTTTCAAAGATGAAAATTATTTTTTTAATTAATGCTGTGAAGTTTATTGGACATGTTTAAACTTTGTTTCTTTCTCTAGTTGTATTAAGAACACGGTATGTATAAAAATGTGTGAAAGGTTTGAAACTATGAAACTTCAAAGATCAATATGTTTGTTAAACAATGTATGAAACCTGCTCCCTGAAACTTTTTAAATCACTCAGTGGAGACATTTTAGTAATATCTGTCGAGTTTGGTATTTCTCGCAAAATGTATTCGTTGACAAGAATAACATCCAAGTAATCATCATTCATAGGAAAACATTTTGTGACATACATAACGATTGCTGGTGGATTTTCATTTTTATTCCACTAATTACTGAAGACATACACACATCAGCCTATTCAGGTGTCAGATTGTTAACTCCACCTCGTTCTCGGAGGCTTTACCAATGGGACATGATGGGCTCACCTTTTCGCGAACACCTGGTATCATCATTGTTTCATCGTGATTCATAAACACATGCTCTGTCATTGTATCGCCACATTGATTGTGACCATCACAGGATTGTCTGGTTCAGTCATACAGATGTAATACTACTGAGAAAATATATGTTCATGACATTTGTACAACTGACCCAGCCTTAGCAGTAGTTTCTTATGAATGTGGAAATGGTTTTGACGCTTCTATTTACCAAAGTTTGTAAAATCACAAAACCACATACTTTGAGATTCCTCTCACATCAAGCTCACACTCCTTGATGTAACTGAAATACTGTTTAACCTCAAATACAATTCTGTCAGTAACTTCCCTCTTCTAAGAGGTACATGTTCACAGAGAAATGAATCTTGCCTGTCGATGGAATTTGTACTTTATCAAACATCAAACTTTTCGGTTGTATCAAAACGATTTTAAGCGGACAAAGTGTTTACTAAACAATGATGAATCAACTTTCCCCTCTCAAGGTCAAAAGGTCTCATTTTCTTAAACCAGTGCTTCTAAAGAATTCAATCTCTTTTCCCCAGCTCTGTCAAACAGTCGGGAGACAAAGTGAAGTCGTTAAATGATTACTTGGATGAAAATCAAACCCACAAAGTGTTGTAATTACGGTATTCTCAAAGTCGATATGCGACTGATTTGAGTTTTAGAGTCATCCACCTACAAAGACGATGAACAGTTGTCTCAGTAAACATCTCTCAAGGTTTAAATCTCCCGAAGACGCGAGTCGATCTGGTCATTAAATGTTCAAATATGCAGCGAAATGTGAAGAACAGACATAAAACTAATCACGGACCAACAATTGATTAGCAAGCACTTTTTTTATCCCTTTCAACTTCAGTAATCAAGTTGGATAATGTTACTTTACTCCGGGCTTGTCTACCTACTACTGTTGTAGACAGTGTTCACACGAATGTTTCAGATTGAGCGCCAATGGAAGGATCAGATTTGCATTGTGGCACAATCCGCCGATGTAGAAATAATCACTTTAAAGATTTTCTTAAACTACAAATGTTCCAAAAATATGTTGTGCTTCATTTAACGTGATTTGATTAAAGAACAATGACTGGGTATTCGGGATTCACGTGAGCGTTGATTATTTCATTGCTCTGGAGGTTTGTACAGAAGGTGGTACCTCTATTAACCAAACAGGCCCGAGGAATGATATATTGGTGTATCTATACATTGAAACTCGGTTAGTTTGCACAATTCTGCTAAAACTGAAATCAATTTCTTGTTAAATAAAACCTAGATTAGTGAAGTTATTTAAACAATCAGGGGTTACAGGGCCCTGTTCTATCGAAACAATGTACGTACCTTTCGCCAGATTCTGGAAAATGTGATAGCCTTGTAGATACAATGTTTCCTTGCTATAGAGTCTACGCGGAGAGTCTATGTTCCAGGGATCAGCGACTACATCTATATTCAAGGATCGACCCATTAATGTACCCGGATTAGCGACTACATATATGTACATAGATCAACGAGATCCCATATCTTCCCAGATTAGCGACTACATCTATCTTCAAGGATCGGCGAGTATGCATTAATCTACCCGGATTAGCGTACGTACATAGATCAACGAGATCCCATATCTTCCCAGATTAGCGACTACATCTATCTTCAAGGATCGGCGAGTACCCATTAATCTACCCGGATTAGCGTACGTACATAGATCAGTAGGAACCCATATCTTCCCAGATTAGCGACTACATCTATCTTCAAGGATCGGCGAGTAAAAATATCTACCACCATTAGCCACTACGTGTATCTACAAGGATCAATGAATACCTACATCTATCTGGATTAGTGACTGAGCATATCTACAAGGCTCAAGGAGTACCTACATCTATCTGGATTGGTGACTGAGTATATCTACAAGGATCAATGAGCACCTACATCTATCTGGATTAGTGACAGAGTACATATATCTACAAGGACCAATGAGTACCTACATCTGTCTGGATTAGTGACAGAGTATATCTACAAGGATCAATGAGTACCTACATCTGTCTGGATTAGTGACAGAGTATATCTACAAGGATCAATGAGTACCTACATCTATCTGGATTAGTGACAGAGTATATCTACAAGGATCAATGAGTACCTACATCTATCTGGATTAGTGACTGAGTATATCTACAAGGATCAATGAGTACCTACATCTATCTGGATTAGTGACAGAGCACATATACAAGAATCAAGGAGTACCTACGTCTATCTGGATTAGTGACTGAGTATATCTACAAGGATCAATGAGTACCTACATCTGTCTGGATTAGTGACAGAGTATATCTACAAGGATCAATGAGTACCTACATCTATCTGGATTAGTGACAGAGTATATCTACAAGGATCAATGAGTACCTACATCTATCTGGATTAGTGACAGAGTATATCTACAAGGATCAATGAGTACCTACATCTATCTGGATTAGTGACAGAGCACATATACAAGAATCAAGGTGTACCTACGTCTATCTGGATTAGTGACTGAGTATATCTACAAGGATCAATGAGTACCTACATCTATCTGGATTAGTGACTGCGTATATATACAAGGATGAGTGAGTACCTGTATCTACCCAGATTGACCACAACGCACTTGTAGCAGGTTCAGGGTCTACACACGTCTACAGAGATGTGCGTGTAGTCGAGTTAGCCACTACATATATGTACCCGGATCTGCGACCAAGCATATCCAACGATTTGATTCTCTTCCCTTTCAGCTACTCAGATTCCACCAACCATGGCTAAATACCATGGGTTTTATGTCACAAGTTGTCAATTATCCTACGAGACATACATCCCCTTCACTGATTCCCTGTCACATGGGTTGTGAAAGCAAAGCAAATACACAAAGTATTTCTGTTGAAGGAGACAGATTGGTCATAATCTCCAGATAGCTGTCACCGGCTCTATGTAGAAGGCACAAAATGGGTCCGCGCTGCACTAAATCCCGTATGTGTTGTCACATTACTCGATTACACATTATCCCTTCAACGACGAATCAACGATCAATTACACATGAAAAATTCTCCCATGATATTCGGTAGAACTATTCATATTATACCAATTTCAGTTTCAATGTTTGTGTCAACATATGGTGGATTGAATATTGTACCAAAATATTTTACTAACTTACCCACAATTATAAAGTTTATATCTATTCTACAAAGTGAAAATATGGATATGATAAGAAATGCATGTTTATTCTTATAGCACGTAAACAAGAGACACAAACCGTACATACTGTGAAATGCACTGATGTGCTACACATTATCATGATTGATTCTGGGCCGGAGGAATGTTACTGAACAGAATTGTTTGTCTGGCTGTCTAAAGGCCGCTTGCCTACTCAAGTATTGTACAGGAGATTTGGAAAAATATAATATTCAGCATAGTTAGATTTTTATATCAAATATGAAGAGTCACAGTTGCTCGTGTCGTTGCACGTCCGCGTGAGACACGGTCAATAGCCCATGCTGACTTGTCACTGCAAGCAATGCGAATATTATCCATCAAATATGATTGAAGAAACCTTTCTGGTCCCAAACAACACCAGCCTCATTTGTATAATCTGATTAATATGACGTCTATAATAAGACGCCAGGTCGACTCAGCAAGTGTGTAATCCAATAATGCATCACGTGTCCCAGACGACATCGTCGCTGGGTACAAGAGTTGGCATAAGGTCAGTAAGAATGTTGTCAACTGCAACACAACACACCAGCGTCCGACATCATTTTCACTGTTATCTGTATCCAAAACGTATAGTATATTTGTGATTCAATCAGTTTCACTAATCTTATCCCGGACACAGGACACGATCTCGGATGCAGGACATCACAGTGCTTTATCCCAAATAGAGGTCACTACATCACTTTGTCTTGCATGCATGGCATCACACCACTTTATCTCGGATGCAGGGCATCACAGTGCTTTATCCCAAATAGAGGTCACTACATCACTTTGTCTTGCATGCATGGCATCACACCACTTTATCTCGGATGCAGGGCATCACAGTGCTTTATCCCAAATAGAGGTCACTACATCACTTTGTCTTGCATGCATGGCATCACACCACTTTATCTCGGATGCAGGGCATCACAGTGCTTTATCCCAGATACACGACATCAAACCACTTTATCACGGGTGCAGCACATTTCCTCGGCTTGACACCACATCAACAGGTGTTTTCAAAGTGATGCATCAAGCCTTCGGATGCCAGAAATTATCTCCATAATTGCTGATCAAACACAGACCTTCGTCATGTCAGTCGAACGCTTCAGCTTATCTACCTTCCTTCCGTCCCATACCCCAATGAGGTTGATTTTGATTCAGAAGAAACTAAACATTGACATTAGTTTTCCAGATGTAATTAATCTATATTTCCCCATTGCCTTATTTGTCAATTAGGTACCTATTACCAATGTGTTAGATCACGGTTTTAATGAATTAGTAGTTAGTTTGAGTTATTACAATGGCTCCGTCTCTGTGTGCTCTCTCGTGGATCTCATTTGAGAAGACTTTTCTTAATGGCTAGAGACAGTGTCAGTTTCAATAACCAGCGATGGAGAGCGGTAGGTTCGGTTCTTTCAGATCAGTGCAAAATTGCATGGGAGCATGCACGGATGAGCTGTTTCACAATGGTAGATGAATAATTCATTGACATGGCACTTGTGAAAACAACATGATGCAGTCCCATGTTATTCAGAACACGCAAGGGAATGGGGAAGGGTTGAGTTGAATAGAGGATTGGAGTTTGATTTTGAAACTGACGAGGCTCCAGTTTGGAAAAGAGCTGAACAGCGTTGCCGATTCGCACCCCTCCCCCTCCATCAGCACCACTCTCAAACCCACAACCTACCTGCCCCTCATCATTCCTTCGCCAGTGTCGTTCTCAATCATTCGAGGGCACCAGATGGTCAATAGGTGGGTGTGGGTTCGAATCACATATTTATCAAGGCTAATGCTGAAATGTTTGTCTGTGCTCAAGGTACCAAACTGATAAACATTTAAGTCCAGCACCACTTCCGGGCGTTTTTTCAAACCATGATATGCAATCAAACAAGATGTTACATCGCACGCACCTTTGAAGACATATTCAAAACAATGTTGTCCAGATGTGTTGGTGCTATCAGTAATTATTCAATGCATACAGCAGATATCAAGAAAATTACACACTTTTGGAAAATCGAACCCTGGTGACGTGCAAAAGGTTCAAGAACACCGCACACCCACTGGAAAATTGAGAACAATCATACCAAACACGTAACAGGAAAAAGCATCCAAAATAGGACTCTAATTGACGATGCAAACCGTAAATGCACACTCCTATCCTCTAAATGTTCAACTTTTGACCCAAAACTCATGCCCTGCTTTAAAGCCTCCCATTAAGCTGTGCAACCGCATAACCAGCGGAATTGTCCGAGCATTTATGTAACAATATGAAACCAAAATAACTACTCACAGAAAGCCTTAGGAATGTAGGCTTAGAATACAGTTTTCGTGTTCAGAACATTTCATTCAATATTCAGCTCATGCTTTTTCACATTTTAAAGGCACTCTGATTTCTACTATGTCATTTTATTTTCATTGTCGTATTATTTGCTCCAATAGCGGTGTAGTCAGCGTGAAGGCGTGCCCGTGTACTCCTAATGCATTTCCGTCAACATATAACAACAAAAGTGAAGAGATTTCTCTCCTTTTCTGCAGGAACATTAGTCTAAACGTCCTCGCGATAGTCACGCAGTTTTTGTGCAGTCTTGGAAAATGGTAATTCTTCATGAAACAGAAAGACTTTTATTGGTGGCATACCGAACATGCTGCAAATCAGGTGACCTTTAGTAACGCTGGCGCCGGAGAATGGTTGCATGGGCGTCTACACACAACACTCATCAAGTTATCTTGCACTCTTGCCAGGCCTCGCCCTGAAACATATCATGTAGACAGATGTAGTATTTACTAGTAAGAATTTCGAAGGACGCTTCTGTTTGGCAACTGATACGAGAAAATGACTGTGAAAGAACGTGCCCTAAAACGCAAAGTGCACTGCGTCGTCTGTTATAAAACATTATATCGAACATCCGTTTTACTTCATCCCAAAGTACATTCAGAATAACAAATGCCACAATAGAGAATGGTATACGGTATGCTGGTTTACCTGAAGTAAGAACAGTGGCATTTACTTCCAAAAGAACAGTGGAGCATAGATCGTTAAGAAAGGTTCATATGAATGACAACTATGCGTTACCTTTACAACATAGACTCGAATAGTAAACTAACTAAAACAGACTGACATAGAGACTTCCAGATTGTTCAAAAGAAACTCCGAAGAACTGTTGTGAAAGAGGACTCTGTCCTTTTATCTCTCTTTGCTGCAACAGTTTCTTAAAAATGGGATTAGTGGCCTGAAAGAAAAACAATTTCTGTATCAGCAACAATAATGATAAGTAATATGAAGAATAAATCAAATTGTATGAAATGAAGAGAACTGTTAAGAAGCATTATTTAATTGCCGACTAAGCATGTGTGGGGCTGATTTCTTGGATATTTTCAATATTGAAAAACACACACAAGACATGACAAAAGGTACAGTTTTTGTACAGCCGGATATAGACACTGATTCAGGACAGCCATCGTACAAATAATTCCTCGGAAACAAGCTGGATAGCCCAGACATGCATGATTTAAAAGCAATTTGGCACTCATCTCCATTCTTAGTCAAACTCACTTGCATTGTCCAAACTCACTCGTACCACTCTGTCACTTTCATTAATGATTGTTAATGACATTTATAACCTCAGTTGGTCATGTCCTTGGCCGTGTTTACAAAGTTCATCAATACTTCACAGGCACCGGAGGGCGGTGACATAGCCTTGTGGTTAAGCGTTCGCTCGTCAAGCCAAAGACCCAAGTTCGATTCCCCACATGGGTACAGTGTGTGAAGCCCATTTCTGGTGTTCCTTGCCGTTATATTGCTGAAATATTGCTAAAGGTAGCGTGCTCAATCCAAGACAATGGCGTTGTCACTTTTTCTGTCCAAGGTTGACTTTCACATTATAAACACAAATATCTGTACATTCATCAGTCCGGCAGTCCGGCAGTCCGGCAGTCCGGCAACCCGACTGCTTGTCCACGTGCATGGTGGGTCACTCGTAGGAAACGCCCTGAGGCTGAGCTGGAACTCCGCCCACTGCATTTATTGTCCAGAAACCCGCTCTTTGTTGTCTTTCTACATTTGCATTGTATAACCAACTAAACGTATTTATTGTGATAACTCTACTCTAGTTCCTCTGTGGACATATGTATGTGCTGACCTATCCACTGAATGCCATCGTTAGATTTCCTATTGAACTTCTTCAATGACGTTTAACCATTCTCACCTATCTGGTCATCCCGAAAGACCAAAACGCAAATGTACAAAAGAAAAATACATCCGTAAATTGACATTCCCAGATCGCCCAAAAGACCTATTATCTTTTTTTGTCTTTAACAGAACTTGAAATGGTGGACATCGAATAACACAACAAAACATTTCGTGTCATTTCATATTATAAATATTCCATGTTTGGGAGTTAAAGATGCCGAGTCTGCCAACTATTATTGCCTTAATGTTAGAAATACCACTAACTGTTGCTGGTATAACCACGACCGAGAGTGTCAAAGAGAATGGCCTTGACTTTGAAAGGAAGACAGAGTGTTTGAACAACTTCAGCATGCATCATGACATCATGCATCATGTTTTAGCAAGTGTCATTATTCTGCCCCCATGTTAGAACAGACTGTTTGAAGCTTGATGTCACCCTGGATTGACGACGTTAAATCAGTAGATATCAAGTGGATTGATCAATAGGTTCAAATTCGAGCGAAGGGAAAACAGTGAAGTAAAGAAAAAAAGTTAGAACTGAAAATAAACGACACAAAGCGGATTGGGCTCATGACGTCACGCAATGTTTAACTTTGAAGAACGTCTTTGTCGTAACCTCTGAAGAAAAGCACAATGATGAATGAATTTCAAAGCATAGGACGTTTGTGACACTGGTGAGGAAAGGTTTCCATAAAATAAATGAACTGTACTGTACCCTAGTTGTCAGGCCTTGGAGACTTAGAGTCTGCTAGAAAACGAAATCCTGTTGAGGCCATCGAGCAAGCTTTGTGAAGTTTGCATGGCTCTTTAACCTGGGAATAAGCTTCTTATCTTACACAATTCTCCGTTTGAAGGACAGTAATATCACAAGTGACTGAGCTGACTTTCGCTTCCCGTGTCTACCTGTACACAATACACACCACCTCAGCACACATCGATACTGTTCCCTGACACAAGACAAAGGGTTACTTTAGCATTGCTTCGTTTATTCGGCTTCTACTGAAACGCCTAGTGCCACAGCCTGATTTTTTATCTCATAATTATTTCTTAATATGTCCTAATTAGTACATAGTATCTCCTAATTAGGACTTAATATCTCCTAATTAGTACATAGTATCTCCTAATTAGGACTTAATATCTCCTAATTAGTACATAGTATCTCCTAATTAGGACTTAGTATCTCCTACTTAGGACTTACTAGACCTTAGAGGTTTGTACTGGATGGGTACTGGATGGGTGCAAGATGGTTGCCTCCGTTGTCTCAGCCTTGATTGGAGCCGAGTTTTTAATTGGCATTGTGTCATCACTGCATTGTGATTCTTGAGAGGCATTTAGAAGTTGCTGAATATAACAAGACGAGCATATTGATGACAACTTCTTTTAATTTTCTAACACGACGTTTCTGGGCTATTTCTTGCACCTTCTTCAGGCAATAGAGACAGGAGTACAAGACATATTATGTATACCAGCATTTACAGGAAGAAGATAACTACATATATATACAAACAAATCACAGAAGACAGATAAGACACAGTTATAAAAACAATGATAACATGGATTAAGTCAGAAACTTAAGTTCGTATCAATAAATTGACTTAGTCAAATACTTATGTTAGTCGGAGGTTAAGCTCTTGGCCGATGTGCTTGCGCATCGTTGCTAATGGGAAATACCAGCGACTGAAAACTTCGGGTGGTAACGGTAACTCTTTTATGCAAGAAAATATAAAGTGACATCAAAATGGGATTCCCTTCTGTCATCGTATCGCCGACAATACTCCGGTCAAAATGGCAGAAACTGACACGCACACTGCAAAGAAAAGAAAACCTAACTGGAGTGGAGACAAATGTTTGCAGTTATCAGAACTTGTGAAGCAAAGGAAGACTGTGATAGGGGAAAATGTGGGCCAGGTTAGACCTCGGCAGACAAGGACTCAGGAGGCGTGGCAGGTGAGTGCATTCAATGTGAATAAGAACGTTTAAAGAACCGAAAGTTGAACAAACCTTGAATATGACTCCTTTGTATATCACTTCACCATCGGGCACCAGTTATATGCATTTGAGAAGTGTTAGTAAAAATTTTTTATGAATATTGAAGTATAGATCTATATGGTCTGTTAATGTTGTGTCTCTTCGGATTTTTTTGCCTTGGTTAAAAAATGCATTAAAGTGTTGACATGATAAACATTAACACTGCACACACTTAATACAAGTGAAAATAACACTTATTTTACTGTGATATAGACAAACCCTATCATCCTGGCAGCACTAATTTATTCCATGTAAGATACTGTTGTTCCAATAAATATATCAGACTCTTCTTTATGTGAAGATTGTGATGTAGAGGATAGAGGATTTTTGTTAAGTCTCTAAAGTCTTCCTAACAAAATATATCATTTCTTTCTGAAATTGTGTTGACCACTTAAAGATAAATGTGTTCAGAGATCCCTGACCATGTGGCCATGCTAAGTCATTTGTAGAACCTATGGTCATTTACACCTCAACCAAATCATTTATTACTTGCTGCTGTAAGAGTTCTTACAGAACAGTAACCTATTAATTGAACGTTATATATTTTCACAATGATTAAACTGAATTGCTTTATCACTTGTTACCTTTAATTTCTGTCGGTCTTGGTTCAGTGATTTTTAAAAACTTATTTAATTGTATTTGTTGAGGATTCACCGTTACAAAATGTCATAAATATTATAACATGGGGTTCTAAAAAGAATGTGAGTATAATAGACTGAATCATTTTCAGAGTATAACTGACAGCCTAAATGCTGCGGGCTCAGTGCAAAGGACCAAAGAAGAAATCGAAAAAAGTGGATGAATGTGAAAAGCAGTGGAAAGAAGAACTTACTCAAGACGTTATCGCCGAATTAGTTCTTCATTATTGTATTCAACGAGACTGCCTTCTTTGGTGAAACGAACGACCTCAGTTCCATTGTTCTCCACTCTGTGAACTTCATTCTGGAGGGTAATCCGACATCATAAACTGTTATCAATGTTAAAGACAAACAGCGAGACGTGTTTCTGTTTTCCGTTGATGTCCAAGTGTTCTGTGCACATCATGCAACTAAAATAATTGCCTTAAAATAAATATTAAAATTATGGTCCCCAAAATACCGAGTCTCAACTTTTCATCTTTGCTCAGTATATATTGACTATGGAATCATACCAATGCTAACTGGTTTGTTGATTATAGCATGAACCAAGGGGCTTTCGCTTCTTTTCGTTACAATTAGTCTCACCAGACACCCTGATGACATATGTCGCTGAGATCAGAAGCTAATTCGAAACAATTCCTTGTGATTTCTCATTTAGGCAAGATTAATCAATATTTATTCCTGTTTTATTTATCAATTTATAGTTCTTGTAAATTACAACCGATTCTAAAGATAAAAATTTATTTGTGTTATTCAAACAATAATCCAAATATTACCTATGCCAACAGTGTTAGTTTTAAATTGCCTCGTCTTCACATTAAAGGACGTCAGGGCATTATGGTGTATATACAATGTAGCACGATTCCTTGGGGTAACAACAGGTTGTACTGATAAAACAAATAATTACAAACGACCCTCATTTAGCTCTAACGTGTCAGTTTGCTCTAACACCGTTCCTGTCAAATGCCCTGGTAGTATTTAAATATTCTCACTCTACGATTTCCTAAGCGCAGAAACGTAATCCTCTTTACAGTGTGAAATCAGTTGATCACTCCCGAGAAAGCTAAGCTCTTTAACGCTTCACCTATTTTCTTCAGTACATCACCCGTGTCTCTTGACGCAGCCAAACTCACTGAAGGACACGAAGGACAAAGTTGTTCAAAGGGTACATGCGGTGATCACATAGATTCATCGAAGCTGTCATCGTTGTGTTCAATATTTCAGATTCTTCTCAAGAACAAATATTGCTTTTCAAATTATACAATTGTTGTGGGATTATGTGCACGTAAGCTTGTATTCGGACTAAAGAACGCCCATCAATCAGATATGTATCTAATACTTCCAAAATACATAAAAATAGAAAAATAGCATGTTTTCACTGAATGTCACGAACAATGACCTTTACCACAACACTGCCCCCAGAGTCAAGGTATTCCGGTGATATCAAGATGACGACTTACGTAACTAGACGAGGTAAGAACGGCGATGTCAACATGATGATGAACACAAATAGGAGATGTGATGCAGGTGATGTTAAGATAATGATAAGTATGACTAGGTGAGGTGATACAGATGATCTCAAGATGTTGATAAGTACAACTAGATGAAGTAATGCAGGTGATGTCAAAGTGATGATTTACATGACTAGGTGAGGCGATACAGATGATCTCAAGATGTTGATAAGTACAACTAGATGAAGTAATGCAGGTGATGTCAAAGTGATGATTTGCATGACTAGGTGAGGCGATACAGATGATCTCAAGATGTTGATAAGTACGACTAGATGAAGTAATGCAGGTGATGTCAAAGTGATGATTTGCATGACTAGGTGAGGTGATACAGATGATCTCAAGATGTTGATAAGTACAACTAGATGAAGTAATGCAGGTGATGTCAAAGTGATGATTTGCATGACTAGGTGAGGCGATACAGATGATCTCAAGATGTTGATAAGTACGACTAGATGAAGTAATGCAGGTGATGTCAAAGTGATGATTTGCATGACTAGGTGAGGTGATACAGATGATCTCAAGATGTTGATAAGTACGACTAGATGAAGTAATGCAGGTGATGTCAAAGTGATCATTTGCATGACTAGGCGAGGTGATACAGATGATCTCAAGATGTTGATAAGTACGACTAGATGAAGTAATGCAGGTGATGTCAAAGTGATGATTTGCATGAATAGGTGAGGTGATACAGATGATCTCAAGATGTTGATAAGTACAACTAGATGAAGTAATGCAGGTGATGTCAAAGTGATGATTTGCATGAATAGGTGAGGTGATACAGATGATCTCAAGATGTTGATAAGTACAACTAGATGAAGTAATGCAGGTGATGTCAAAGTGATGATTTGCATGACTAGGTGAGGTGATACAGATGATCTCAAGATGTTGATAAGTACAACTAGATGAAGTAATGCAGGTGATGTCAAAGTGATGATTTGCATGACTAGGTGAGGTGATACAGATGATCTCAAGATGTTGATAAGTACAACTAGATGAAGTAATGCAGGTGATGTCAAAGTGATGATTTGCATGACTAGGTGAGGTGATACAGATGATCTCAAGATGTTGATAAGTACAACTAGATGAAGTAATGCAGGTGATGTCAAAGTGATGATTTGCATGACTAGGTGAGGTGATACAGATGATCTCAAGATGTTGATAAGTACGACTAGGTGAAGTAATGCAGGTGATGTCAAAGTGATGATTTGCATGTCTAGGCGAGGTGATACAGATGATCTCAAGATGTTGATAAGTACGACTAGGTGAAGTAATGCAGGTGATGTCAAAGTGATGATTTGCATGTCTAGGCGAGGTGATACAGATGATCTCAAGATGTTGATAAGTACAACTAGATGAAGTAATGCAGGTGATGTCAAAGTGATGATTTGCATGACTAGGTGAGGTGATACAGATGATCTCAAGATGTTGATAAGTACAACTAGATGAAGTAATGCAGGTGATGTCAAAGTGATGATTTGCATGACTAGGTGAGGTGATACAGATGATCTCAAGATGTTGATAAGTACGACTAGGTGAAGTAATGCAGGTGATGTCAAAGTGATGATTTGCATGACTCGGTGAGGTGAAGCAGGAGATGTCAATATGAACATAAGCATGACTATTTGAGGTGATACAAGTGATGTCTACATGATGCTAACCATCACTAGGTGAGGTGATGCAGGCGATGTCAAGATAATGATAAGCATGACTAAGTGATGTAATGCAAGTGATGTCGATATGATAATAAGCATGATTAGCTGAGGTAATGTAGGTGATGTCAAGATAGTGAAAAGCATTTCTGTGTGATGTAGGTGATGCCAACATGGTGATAGGCATGACTAGGTGAGGTGATGCAGGTTAGTCTCCTGTTTCGACAAGCTGAAGACTAATTCTAAACCAGATCTTCACGGGTTAAATATTGAAAGAAAATGGTGCCTTGGTTACAAATTTTAAACAATAAAGTGGTATTATCTGCATCCTCATGAATGATGTGTAGTAATCGTAATATACTGTTAGGAGATTGATCGTGATCTTCCTGTTTATTGCTTTTCAATAACAGTATTTAAGTCACAATTCGAATTTCTAATGATTAAGAGAGACGCTCAAGGGGGTCTCCTAAATTACTCAGTTATTCCTCAATGAATGAACAGCTTCTAATTGGGACGAGTGGCTGTCGATTCATTAGCACTGAAATATGTGACACTGAAATATTAGACTCTGAAATATGCGCATCGCTGAACCAACAAAAACGTCGCTCACGCAGTTGCAGAACGTAATTCACCGCTGCTGAAATACAGACTTCGGTTTGAAACCTAAATTAGACTCAGGGATTCTTCTTATCGTGCAACAAATAATAACGACGGGATTATCGGGAAGAAAATCGATTGTGGCTCGTCTACAGACACCACTGATTTGACGGAATGCAATGGTCAGTGACTAACCATCTGTCTCTGCTTCTTCAAAGGTCTTCAGATAGATCAGTTAATTTGTTCGTCGTCTTCCACAACTATGTTGTATGTAATCCAGACACGACGCATGTCCGGAAGTCGCAGAAGGGAACAGTCAACCGGAAGTTTACTCCTGCTGATTTGAAAGATCTGTTCAATCAAGGCTATTCACTCTTATCAACCATCTCCACATTCTACTACGAAGCTGACAGTGTTTCCATTTGTTGCTTTTATGTAGGCAGAAATATAGATGTGGCATGCAAATAATGACTTTCTCAGTGTTACGAGAGTGTGTATTCTGTTATTTGTATTATCATTGATTGGTTGATAGTTATTATTGAGTCACAATGTTTAGAGTTTTGAATGATAGGTACAGCTAAGGTTGAAGCAACTGCACATTTTCCAGTACCTCAGTCTAAGAGAGAAGCGATGAGATTCATGGGTATGGCAGGCTATTATAGAAAGTTTGGTCAAAATTGCTCAGATCAGATCACCACTTACAAGCCTTTGGGATAGCAGTTGTCAGACTGCATTTGAAAAAGTCAAAGCCATACTCGTGAATTCTCAAGTATTACAAACTAATGCAAGTGATGTAGGTGCAGATGCTGTCCTGATTCAAGAGGATGATTCCGGTACTGAACTCCCAGTTTGATATTTTTTTCCAAGAAGTTTGACAAGCATCAAAGAAATTCTTCTACCACTGACACAGAAACATTAGGTCTTTTGCTAGCCTTTCAGCATTTTGAAGTGTGCCTAGGTACCACTACTGATGCACGTTCCAGGTTGTAAATGCAGGATGACTTCTTTGTTTCTGCATTATATCATAGTAGTTCTGCAAAGATATTTTTTATGTTATTCATTTTATTACATGTCATGTTCTTATGTTAGTCATCTTGCTATGATTGTAGCAGAAGGTTTCTGTGAAACTTTCTTTTCCTCAAAGGGGAGAGTGTTTTGAGAGTGTGTTTTCCGTAATTTGTATTATCATTGATTGAGTGATAGTTATTATTGAGTCACGATGTTTAGAGTTTTGAATGATAGTTACTATGGGCCACATTTTATATCGTGGCAATAGTACTTTAGCTGCAGGCCTTCTTGGTTGTGCTCCAGTTACCCGTCCTTGGCAAGCTACTGTTTACTTCATCTCGTGGAGGCTGTTCGTGAAAGTTCTGACTAAAGAACGATATGGCCGCGGTTTGCTGGCATATTTTCGACTGTGTGTCATATACTAGTATATAAAGGCTGGTTACACTCGGAATCACTGCATTTCTGCCTCTGCCTGTCATCGATTATCAACAATATCCGACCTACATCCAAGATTGACACTCGACGCATGACTGCTCACTCTTGAAACAAGCTTCCTTTAGAATTTTGTTGCTCAATCTGTAATTCCACGATTCTGGTGAGTTAATATTTTATATTTGTGACCCATTGCCTCAGCCTCAGTTGGATTATACTAGAAATCTGTATTGTGATTCATTAAAACTTGCTCATTGTTTGCGCAACATATTTTTAAATATTTTAGACTTGTTGTCTGTATTATATTTTGATGGTTCATGGGGGATTTCTTATACCTTTTGTCACGCCAATTTATTAACCGTAACAATGCTCATCCAACGTTTCCGCCACAGCAAGTTCCTAGTAGCAAAAGAAGCACCTTAAAGGTATGTACTAAAGCACCGGGATGTTAGATCAAAGGAGTAAAATATTTATAATCATTAATCGATCGAGCACACCTGTGAAACAAACAGTGCAGTGTTTTACAGTAATATTGGATTATACAGTGAAAATCAACTAGATTCAGAACTCTTCAATCCAACATTTTCACGTAAGATATTTTCATTATTTAAAACACAAACAGGACAAAGAGGTATAGTTTTTTTTATTTCTCAGATGTGTAAGATTAAAATGCAATCATTAACATTGTGGTAGTCTCCAGTCTTAATACTCCTAAGAGTCCATCCACACCACTGCCACTTTCATTAGTGGCTTTTATAACCTTAATAGTTCATCCCAAAGACCGTGTTTGCCATCACATCAATATGTACACGGTATTGCCACTATCTTTAACTGTGATATATATGTAGACGTCAATATTTTCAAAAGTCCGACATGACAACAGCATGACCACGAGCAGGAAAATACCACTTGTGGGACACGCCCTCAGGTTGAGCTGGAACTCCACCCTTTGCATTTATTGCCCGGGTCGGAAAATCCAGTCTTTATTGTGTATTTGTTAATGAAGCTTTATTTAAACAGCTAAAGACGTTTGGACTCGTAATTCTAAACTAGTTCCCCTGCGGATACATGCACGGGTTCACCTATTTCCTTTTGAACTCGGAGAAATAAACCTTCTTCCTTGAGTTTAGCCATTCTCACGAATCTGGTCATGCCCAGAGACGAGAAACGCAGATGTACAAAAGAAAAATAAATCCGTAATTGTCAAATTGACATTGCACATAAGACTCTTTATCCTTTCTCGTCTTTTACCAAACTTCAAATAACACCACAAAACATTTAATGTTTTGGAGTCAAAGATAAGCAGAATCTCTCCAAATATGTTTATAAATATTATTGCCTTAATGTAGAAATGTCACCAAGTGTTGTTCCTACTGCTATAGTCACGACCCTGAGTTTCATAGAGAATGACCTTGACCTTGAAAGGGAGAGAGAGTGTTTGGACAACTTCAGCATGCATCATGACATACTCAACCGAACTGACGGTTGGTGTTTCAGTGAAGGTCATTATTCTTCCTCCACGTAAAAACAAGTTGTTTGAAGTTTGATGCCACCTTGGACTGACGATGTTAAATCAGTTGATATCAGGTGATTGATCAATAGGTTCAAATTCGAGCGAAGTGAAACACAGAGAAGTAAACAAAAAAGCTGGAATTGAAAATAAACGACACAAGGCGGATTGGGCTCATGACGTCACACAATCTCTGACTTTGAAGACCGCTTTTATCAGATCCTCTGAAGAAAATCACTAAGATGAACGACTTTGAAAGCACAGGACGTTGTGAAAATGTTTCGTAAGGGATGGCATTAAATAAATGAGCTGTACTATTCTCTTGTTGTCAGACCTTGGAGACTTAGAGTCTGCTAGAAAACTCAATCCTGTTGAGGCTATCGGGCAAGCCTTATGAAGTTTGCATGGTTTTTTAACCTGGGAGTAAGCTTCTTATCTTACACAATTCTCCGTTTGAAGGGCAGTAATATCACAAGTGAGTGCTTCCCTTGTCGACCTGTCGCAGTGCACATCGATACTGTTCCCTGACACAAGACACAAGAGTGATTTTAGCATTCCTTCGTTTAATTGGTTCCTTTGTCAAATAGTTTCACGAGCCACAGACAGGTTTCTCATGCAGTACATTTCCCCAGTTTTGAACGATAGACTTTAGACTTAACTCCACATAAAGAGATGCATCGGTGGCTTCACCAAATATATACGAGTTGTTTGACCAGAGCTGCAACATTCAATGTCCCGTTAAAGCTTTCTAGATGTTCTGTGGGTGACATGTTTGGGACATTTTCAATTTTGACACATGGCCCACAAAATGTCGAATGAATTTGTTATTTTTACACGTGCATTGTATTCACGTACGTTTCAGATAAAGGACTGACAAGCCTTTGCATGTGTTATTGACATATGTTAGCAATACGAGCAGGATACACACATCGTTGTACGGGTATTATCACCGTTTGTGGTGATTCATAAACACATATTCATGGTTCAGTTGGAAACGTGCATTTGAATATCCTTTGGGCAGTGATTTCATTAGGTTATGGGCAGATTTTGTCACCGTTCCTTTCCAGTTACCAAATATTCATATATCAAGTTTATGCTTCAGTAATAGTGACTGATATATTGACTATGGACTCATACCACTGATTATAAAGGGCTATCGCCTCTTCGTTACAACTTTTATCATCAGACACCGTGGTGACACGTGTGGTTGAGATAAGAAACTGATTCGAAAGATTTGTGACTTGTGATTTCATATTTAGGCAAGGCTGATTTATATTTATTCCTTCTTTGTGTACCTATTTATTCCTTGCAAAATACAAATGCTTACAAACACTATAGAACATATTAAGGAGTTAAAAACTACCACACATAAAATATCCATAGATACATGGAAGGAACACTTGCAAATTGTTCAACGATGAAATCGAAAATACATCTACTCCATTAGAGGCGGGCGATAGTAGTGATTATATGATTTTGATGAAGTTTTGAATATGATTTTACACAGTGAAATAACTGAGGCAGAAGTAACTAAAGCTATCAATGGTTTGAAGAGGAATAAGTAAGCTGGGCATGTTAAATTAACTGCTGAATGTTTCACACATGGTGCTGGTGTTTTACCCCAACCCTCCATACCAGATGAATGGCCGAAGTCTATTATTATTACATTACATAAAAGTGGACTGGCAAATGATCCTAACAACTATCGAAGTATATCACTTTCAAGCATATTTAGCAAAATATTTACTTCAATTATGTGTAACCGACTAAGAATGTAGACTGAGATATTTGATAAAATTGTTGAACCGCAAGCTGGATTTACACATGATTCTACCATGACTTCAGTAAATACTGGATTCTGTTTGGGTAATCAAAGTCATTCAGAGGTATATAATCACATTATATACCTCTGATTTTCCAACACATTATGTATGTGTTCAAAATCTGAATAATGCGGTTATGGTAGAATGGAGATAAACGTAACAGAGGGGGGTGGGGTGTTAAGTGCAAATGAGAAGTGGCAATTTGATGGAGACGAGTGAAAGGTTGTGAATATTTATAAATACATGTACGTAGGCATTTATTTCACTCATCTGTTACCATAGAAACATGCTGACAGTAGAAGGTCTATTGGAAGGAAGGGACGCGAGTTTTAAAAAGGGTTCTACAGACATTGAATATGAACTGCTCTATGAATAGCAAGATATTCTGCCATATTTTCGATACCAAAATATTACTTGGGGGTATAAATAATACGATGAACAAGTTACAATTTAGCTAATAGCTTCTAAGAGATTTTATACAGCTGGCAGTCAAGATACCAAAATACTGCCCTTGGTCAATGTGACCGCTTCCCTTTATTTGTTAACACTTGAGTAAGAGTCATCAAATACTGGCTTAAAATAAACAGAATGCCTGACCATAGATATGTCAACAAATGCTACAAAATGTCACTTCTTTATGATACTAATGGAAAAGTAAACTAGGCTACCAAGGTAGGAAACAGTGTATGTTCCAATGGATTTATGTATGCATGGTTAAATGAAGGGGTGCAAAACATGTTTATTTCTCCAGGAATTTAAACAAAGAATGAAAAATGTATTCATATCAGATTGGATTACATTTGAAACTGAAGAGATGTCAATTCGATACAAATAAAAAAATAAGGAGTATTTTGGCTAACTTTCGTTGAGGTACACCCCCACTAGAAATAGAAATTGGTAGGATGAAAGGTATCAATCCAAAAAAAACCAAACAGATTGCGTAAATTATGTAAATCAGGAGACAGAGGATGATACCATTTTCTTTGGCGTTGCCGATCACTCTCACACATTAGAAAACAATATATCGATGTGAAGACTATTTCAATAGATCGGTTTGTTTACCTAACTAAAAATAAAAATGAAAATATTAATAGAAATGTTTCAATGTATTTACATGATGTAATGAATTTGAGAACTTCTGTATTATTCCCCGCACATGAATCGTTGTACCAGTATCCTACTACACATGTGAGGATGCATATTTTACGCATGCGCACTGTGCTATTATACTGAGCATGCATAGGCCGTTGGCCTGAATACCAAATAAAACAATTCAAGATACAAACGACCCTCTCAGTGTCAAATAGCTTTAACGCCGTTTCTGTCACATTTCCAGGTATTTATTGAATATTCTCACTCTCCGATTTCTTAAGTGTAGAAACGTCAACATCAGCGTTTGTAATCCTCTTTACTGTCTGAAATCTGTTGATCACTCCCGAGAAGGCTAAGCTCTTTAACGCATCACCCATGTTCTTTAACACATCACAGGATACATGCGGTGAGTACTTTGATCACATCTCAGGGTTGAAACTGTCATCGTTATCGTCAATATTTCGGCTTCATCTCTAGGACAAATACTAAAGGCTTTTCAAATTGGACACTTGTGGGGGATTATTTAGAGATACCTTTACATTTCGACAAAAGGAAAGTCCATCAATCATATATGTGTATCTAATATATATTTGACATGGCTTTGAAGCAGTCTCAACATGACTGAAAAGGCATGGCTTCACTCATGTGGCGAACAGACGCCTTCAACAGAAGACTGCCCCCACTCTCGAGGTTTTCAGGTATTTGCAGCTATGTCAAGATGACGATGTGTTTGCCTAGGTGATATGATGATGAGTATGACTAGGTGAGATGATGTCAAGGGCTCAGTATTCATCACTTGGTTAGGTGATGTCTAGATGACGATGTGCATGACTAGATGAGGTGATACAGGTGTCAAGATGACAACATGGTAATGGAAACTGACAAGTGCCGCTAATTGAAGATGACAGCAGGGGACGACAGGCGATACAGGATTTCATATCAATCTGCATATCTGCATCAATGAAATCATATACTGAGTAAAAAAAGAAACGTCACATTCTTTCGTCAGAGCACTATAAAAGAATATGAGATGGTAAGATGGTTAAACTGTTATTACTTCACTGCTGAGATTTGTGTGATGTACTCGATACACTGATAGTGCCACAATCAGTTCCATTGGGCTACACCGCCGTTCCAAAACATGGGTATACAGAATGTCAAGTCGCAAGAATAGAAATTCGATATTTCTCAGTTCAATATTGTCTATGGCCGCCCCGCGCATTCACCACTGCCAAACACCTTCTCCTCATCGACTGCCTGATGCTTGTGAACACGTTGGGGATTCTGCGCATTTGCTCTTGCAAGGCACCGCCAAGTTCCTGCAAATTCTGAGGTTGGTTCCTAAGACCACGAAGTCTTCTCCCAAGTGCATCCAAAAAGTGCTCTATTGGATTAAGATCGGTGGACCTCGATGACGTTGATTCCAGCGTTTTGAAGGAAATCTCGTGTCAACATCTCGGTGTGCGGCCGAGCATTATCATGCTGGAACTGTAGACCTGGGCCATGAGCCGCCATTAAAGGAATGAGTTCAGGGGTGAGCACCTGGTCGCGGTAAGCAACAGCTGTGACGTTTCCACGGATGACCAGAAGTCGGGAACGGTTGTTTAGAAAGCAGAATGCACCCCACACCATGCAACTTCCGTCCCCGAATCTGTCGACTTCCTGTACACAACATTGGGCATATCGTTCACGACGTCGTCTTCAGACTCTCTACCTGCCGTCCGCGACGGGTAAACCTGGATTCATCGTTAAAGACGACTCGATTCCAGTCTCTCGGGGGTGACGTTGGCCCACAGCAGACTTTGACGTTGATGAAACGGCGTCCATATAGGCCCACGATATGGACGTCGAGAATGTAGACTGGCAGTCTGCATCCCATTTCGAATGGTCTGTGAGGACGGTCGACCTCTAAACATCTCAGCCCTGGTTCTTGTAGCCAGCAGAAATCTGTCACGTAGGACGATATGACGGTCTTCTACTTGACTTCTGACGGTCCGAGGTTGGGCGATCAGAAGTGGTGCCAGTTTGTTGTAGACGACCTCGCAAGTCATACACAGTACGGTAGCTGCATCCCATTGTAGCTGCATCCAATTGCTTTCGCGACGTCAATGACTGATCTTCCCGCTTTTTTTCAATTCTTAAGGCTCATGCAAACACGTGCAGTGAAGAAGACTACGATGCGAAGATCACGTGATCGACTGCACGTGCAAAACCTGATTTGGCACTACGAATTTGCACGACTAATCTATGGGTTCGAGTGGGTTTTGCTAACGTTTTTCTAGAGTCGAAAGATGGGGATCCCATTTCGGATACATAGATGTATCATCAGAGAAAAAATATTCATTATTTTTAAAAATTACATTTTGTGAAGTTTCTTTTTACACAGCTGTGATGTAATCAGCACATTTGTAGAAGGTGTAGTCATTAGAAGAAGTGTAGCATGGAACCAAGGAAAGGTTATAGCATGATTACAAAAGTACAATTACCCCCAGATTTGTGATTTGTGCAATCACTGAAATATTCCACGCACACTTCTCTTCTAAACATCATCTGTGAATCCGGCTTCACCAAAACTAAATGAGTCATTACAAATAGAATTCAATATTGGGAGTCTTTCGAACTTCATTTGAAGACCGTTGAAACAAAGACTTTGTAAAACATCAAACTGGCACGTTACTCTTCGTGGGATAACACATCATATACCGGGGTCGGGATTGGAAACGACGCGTGAAATATGCTGGCATTTGTTTCAGTATTGCCATGCAATTTGTCACTCAGATTCCTTGCAAATTGAAAAATAACCAATGTCAGCAAGGACTGCAACAGAGGTTGAAAAGATAACCTAGATAAGACGATGCGTAAAATTGGTTTCCCTCCGATTAATCGTGTGGAATTGTATAAAGATGAGTAATAAGATTTCAGGGAATGCCTTCTTCACAGACGAAGATGGCCATAAATCAGTAAATCAGCCCAAGTCCTGCTTCTTACAATGCGTACCTTCAGGGTGTCCCCAAAGCAGAAAAAACTAAATGTAGAATGGGTTTTAGAAACGGAGACGTTTAATTACATGCCATGCTCAACATCAATAAGTCGACCTCATCTTCTTAACTGAAATACAGAAAACAAAGTCAAATGACGAAGTCTAAATTCCAAATCGCTGTCCCATTCTAATACCAACCCAATGGTTTTGGTGCAGTTGGACCTTTGTATACATACCCAAGACATTCACTACCTTCACCAGCTGTAATGGCGATAGATACTTTAATCGGCTTCAGTGACAAAGGCTATTATTTAAAAAACCTCAAGGGCTGTGACTATGCAAAGTCCAATGATTTCAACGGCCACGGACAACATATCAACCGCTGAAACAACTTATTTGTCCAGCACACAGAGTAAAGCAATTTGCTGCAACTTAGTGAGGAACAGTTAAAGCACAGTATCCTGAAAGTATTGACATGATATGTTAGTTGAAAGGAATTTCCTAAAAGTGTTCCTTTAAATCACCGTCTATAGTAATACTGAGGATACGTACCATCTCTATACGACGATGAAAGAAATTTTCCTTGGGTAACGAATGTGGAGACAAAACTGCCATCTGTATACCTGCCATGTAGTAATTATAACATACTGTTGAGAGTTTGGTAGAGATACTCCGGTTTCTTATGTTTCAATAACAGCACTTCTTATACCAAATTGATTTTCTTGAACTAACTATTACTCTGTGCATCATTATGTAGAAACTACATTCTGGGAAAGTAAAGTAATCATTTAATACCACGAAGATCCCTTGCACTGATATGAAACTGATTAAGGTGCCCCAAAGCAAGCCACTCCAGCATTAATGACAATACCTTCTTCAATAAAGATCATAAAACATGTGAACCATTATAAGAAAACAAGTATATTTCAGCACTGAACTCTATACTACTTTCAAACATATTTCATTTACATAAAACCCAAAGTGAGACACGCTTTGCATCTAGAACGAATTAATTTGCCTTTGACACAGGTCCCGCACCAACACATGAATCATAACTATTCGATACGGCGTCCCAAATTTTTTTTATGATTGTTTACATATATTTCTTCGTGGCAGGTACGCACTCACCTCTTCACAAACATCAAATATCATCAATATTTTATACATTTACTGAATCATTAGTGTATCCATGATATATATAGTCGGATACATTTTGGGTGGAGATTTCTAAGGAAAAGCTTTTGTCTCTTTCAATCGGTCCTTTGTCGGTTTGGTAAACCAAGGAGCACAGATACATCACGTTATGTTGACACAATCAGGTCAAGAGGGATTTCCACACACGATTTCATGACGACCAAACCACTGATGAGTCACATTTGGGGGAGTATTCTGTATGAATACATTGCAACCTTGCACCACATACGAGAAAGTACAATCTACAAACTTTCACTCGTGGTTCACGGGCATTGTAAACTATTGCAAGGTAAATTAACCCCAAAATATACTAACTGCTATAGCGTTTCGATCAAGGATAATCATACCTGTACATCATATAATTTTATTCGTATAAACTTAGATATTTATAGATGCGCATTTTTTGCCACATTATTTATTGAGACATACGTTGACAGTTGAAGGGATGTATTCCAAGTGACGGGCTAACTTCTGATATTTGAGCTGTATTACGTTGATTTGGGTACGATAATATACACAGAGACGTCTATCCACAACAGATTGTGAAGTGTTAACGCTGGTTACTGCATCAATGTGTTTTAGGCTTTTCTGTATCACATCACAACTTATCATAAATCCACATGTATAAATTGAGACCTTTAATTGCAGATGGATTGGCACTCTTGTGTGAGATTGAGCCAGAAGGTATGAACCTAAATGCGTCCTTCAAAACAATTGTATCAGTTACACATACAGTAAACGTTCATCCATTTCGAGTCATCCGTTTTTATATATGAACCTGCACCATGTAGACTTCACAAACGTCTTGGATCACCTCGACGTTGTTATCAAAACCAACAGCATTTAAGGGTCCTTTCAATAACCAGGAGAGACGCTCGAAGGGGTCTTCTTCATGAAGCGATGATATCAATCACGACAGTTACCCGATTAAAGAGAAGGGTAAAATAGGGATGACTGTCGATTCATCAACGCAGTCTCTGAACTATCCGCATCACTGAACCCACAAGTTCGTCGAACACCACAGCGGTAGACGGCCGTACTACACCACAACTTGGTTCAAACACAGATTTAAAACTCAATTTACAACCAGGGATCCCTTCGATTATGCCACCATGTCCGTGTTTTCACTGCTCTTAGATCCATATCTAGCACTTTCCACATCTGAATACATTCTGTCGTAGACTAAGGAGCAACAGCTGTATAATGAGTAATAATTCCCATCCAGCAGGATACAGTGAGGCTTCTGGATTAAAAGGAAGTACGGATTTGGATAAATCAGTGTTAGTATCCTGTCAGTGTGGAGATAATGCTTTTAACATCCCATCAATGTGTTATGTACAACATAGTTAATATGGTCGACATAGTAGACAAGATGGGTGCAATCTTCTCTGCACGGAACAAAATCATTTATATTCTGATTTTCCATTAGCAAGGTGACATATAAACTAGTGATAAATGCATACCTCCTGTAGTTCTATGGCGGTTGGCTACATGGTTGGTGAGCACGGAGCATTGAAACATTAGACCTTGAGTGCTTAATACACATTGGTGCCGAGGCAATGTCAGCATTATGACAACTATAGTCTGCGTACAAAACCATGGTGTCCAGAATTATTTTACAAAACGTGTACGATACCCATGTTTTTACAGCACTGGACCCCAGAATTATTTACACAATGCGCTGCAACTCCTACAATTAAGTCACGATTGATCAACTATCCTGACACACTTACCGTCGCAGGTTTAGATGGGGACTGAACAAAGGCAAAAGGTCATATGGATTCATAATGATTCAGTCTCACATACAATGGCACAGTGTATATGAGATTTATATCTTTTGTTTTTATGATAGAAATGCCCAGCGGATTTATATATAGCATAGTACTAGTGCCAAAGATAGGGTGCTAGACAGTCTAAGACGGGGGGTTAGGAATGTACAAATGAATCCTCACTGGGAGATGGCCGTTCACGGGTGACTTGCTCCTTGTTTGCTCAATATATTAATAAATATTTTACACTTGTTGCCTGTGTTATATGTTGCTGGTTCATGAGGGATTTCTCATACCTTTTGTCACGTAACAATCCTCATCCAACACTTCCACCACATCAAGTTCCGAGTAGCCAGAAGCAGCACTTTAAAGGTACGTACTGTTAGATCAACTGAGGAAAATATTTATGATCAATATTCGAACGGCCGCGCCTATGAAACAAGCAATGCAGTGTTTTACGGTAATATTGGATTATACAGTGAAAATCAACTAGATTCAGAACTCTTCAATCCAACACTTTCACGTAAGATTATTTTATTATTTAAAACACAAACAGGACAAAGAGGTATGGTCTATTTTGTTTCTCAGATGTGTGAGATTAACATGGCGGTAATCTACAGTCTTAATCTTCATCACCATCGCCTTGACCACTGCCATTTTCATTACTGACTTTTATAACCTTAACTGTCCATCCCTACGGCCGTGTTTGCCATCACATCAATACGTACAAGGCAATGACAGTCTTTAACTGTGATATACGGCATGACGACGGCATGACCACGAGCAGGATAGTACCACTTGTGGGACACGCCCTGGGGTTGAGCTGGAACCCCCTCCATCTCTAATGGGCACATGTACGGGTTGACCTATTCACTGACTATCTCATGGTTAAATTTCCTATTGAACGTGACAAAACAAGCCTTCTTGACAGGCCAAGAGACCGGAAACGCAAATGTACAAAAGAAACATAAATCCGTAACTTTTCAATTGACCTTCCAGATTGCACATGAGACTCCTTATCCCTTTTCCATTTTAAAGAACTTATGAAAGGCCACCATCTAATAACATCAAAAAACATTTCATGCCACTTCATGTAACAAAGTATTCCATGTTTTAGATAAAAAGTTGGAGATACTCAGAATCTATTTTTGCCTTTATGTTGTTCCTACTGCTATGTGAACAACTCCTAGTTTCAAAGAGAATCACCTTGACCTTGAAAGGAAGACAGAGTGTTTGGACAGCATGTTTGGACAACTTCAGCATGCATCATCAGATACCTAAACGAAGTGACAGTTGGTGTTTCAGCGAAGGTCGTTATTCTGCCTCCGCGTGAAAACAGTTTGTTTCAAGTTTGATGCCACCTTGGACTGACGATGTTAAATCAGTTGATATCGGGTGATTGATCAAGAGGTTCAAATTCTTCGAGCAAGGGAAACACAGAGAAATAAACACACAAGCTGGAATTGAAAATAAACGACACAAAGCGGATTGGGCTCATGACGTCACGCTATCACTGACTTTAAAGGGCGCTTTTATCAGATACTCTCAAGAAAATCACATTGATGAATGACTTTGAAAGCATGGGACGTTTGTGAAAATAGTTAGGAAGGGATGGCATTAAATAAATGAACTGTACTGTTCCCCAGTTGTCAGACCTTGGAGACTTAGAGTCTGCTAGAAAACGCAATCCTGTTGAGGCCATCGAGCAAGCCTTATGAAGTTTGCATGGCTCTTTAACCTGGGAGTAAGCTTCTTATCTTACACAATTCTCTATTTGAAGGGCAGTGATGTCACAAGTGAGTTTGTGCTGACTTTTGCTTCTCGTGTCTGCCCGTCTCGGTGAACATCGATACTGTTCTTTGACACAAGACGCAGGGGATACTTTAGTATTGCTTCGTTATATTGGTTTCTTTGTCACTTTTTCAAATAGGTTCATGAGCCAGAGACAGGTTTCTCATGCAATATATTTCCCCAGTTTTGAACAATAGACTTTAGACCTAAATCAGCATAAAGAGATATATCGATGGGTACAAAAAATGTACAAGAGTTGAAAGTTGCAAGTTCACATTTAGGCAGGGTTGATTTATGTCTATTTTTAATTTATTTGTTTTTCTCTGAAAAGCAATTTCAAAATGCTCTGTGCTATATTCAAAGGATCATTTAAATCTTTATCTATGTGAACAATGTTAGTTCCTTGTCTCCTCATGAAACTACACCCATGAAAATCTGGGCAAGGAATAGTTTTCAGTAACCCATGCTTGTCGTAAGAGGCGACTAACGAGATCGGGTGGTCTTGCCTGCTGGCTTGGATGACAGATGTCACTATATCCAGGTTGAGTGGGTAAATGCTTATGTTGTTGATCACTGGATTGTCTGGTCCTGACTCGAATATTTACAGCCTGACGCAGTATAGCCAGAATAGCTGCAACTGGCGTAAAACTAAACATATTCACTGATAAAACCACGACAACGCATTATGACATCTGTCGCACAAATCCTTGAGGTAACAACAGGTTGTATTGATGAACGTTTCAGTTTTCTACTCTCCTTTATTTAAGGATCTGCCTAATCCGTAAAACAAATAATTACAAAAGAAGCTATCAGTGTCAGTTAGTTTTAACACCTCTTCTGTCACATGTCCAGGTAATTATTGATTATTCTCAATCTCTCAGCTTTCTTAAGCACAGAATAGTCCACAGCTGCGTTAGTAATCCTCTTTACTGTCTGAAATCAGTTGATCACTCACAAGAAGTCTTAGCTCTTTAACGCATCACTCATGCGTTTTAACACATCACCCGTGTCTCTTGATGCAGCTAAACACACTGTGAACACGAAGAACACGGCTGTTTACGTGATACATACTGTGGGTACTTTGATCATATCTCAGAGTTGAAGCTGTCATCGTTGTCATCAATATTTGAGATTCATTTCAAGGACAAATACTGCAGGCCTTCAAAGTAAGACACTTTAGGGGATTATGTGCAAATAGGTTTGTATTTTGACTGAAGAACGTCCCTCAGTCAGACATGTGTATCTACTATGTATTGGATCTAGCATCGACCCAGCTCCATATTATTAATAATAATAGCATGTTTTCACTCGTATGACATGTTTACGCCTTAACCTAAATAAGTCTTTTGACTTTACTTGTCTGTCCTCACTGTCTATATGTACTCTGTTTTTCGGTGATGTCAAGATGATGATATTCATGACTGGGTGAGGTGATACAGTTGATATCAAGATGATGATATTCATGACTGGGTGAGCTAGTACAGGTGATTTCAAGATTAAGATATTCATAACAGGTGATGTCAAGATGCCAATATGCATGAACATGTCAGGTAATGGAAACTGACAAGTGCCACAAATTGATTACAGATGGCACCAGTGGGCGACAGGTGATGCTAGATTACGTTGCATCAATGAAATCATATTCTATGCCACTGTTTGGATATCAACACATCTTTGAAGGTGCTGTCATCTGAACCGCTGTAGCATCAAATCAAGCAAAGGTTATAGCAAAGTACAATTACTCCAGATTTGTGATTGCGTTACCTCATGCACGCTACCCGTTTAAACATCATCTGTGCATAAACACTAAGTGAGACACTGAAAATACAACTCAATATCGGCAGACGCTCGGACTTCCTTTGAAGGCTCTTGAAACAAAGACTTTGAAAAAGCTCAAATTGGCACGTTACACTGCAGAGGATGACAAATCACTGTTTGTGAAGGGTCATAGCTGGAGCTGTCGCGTGAACTATGGTGGAAGTGGTTTTGGTGTTGCCATACAACCCGTCAATGAGATTCCCTGGCGGGAGGAGTTTACAAATAAACAGTGGCAGACAAGACTTCAACTAAGGTTGAACATGTCACCCAGATATAAGACGATGTGTAAAATTGGTTTCCCTCAGGTTAAAAGCACGGAGCCGCATATAGAAGACTAATAATATCCCACGCAATGTCTTTTTCACAGATGAAGATCATCATAAATCACAGAAAGTCCTGCTTTCCAGCGTACATTCACGGACAAAGGGGCTTTTACTGAAACACAAACTGCTGCAAGACGAATGATTTTAATGACAAGGCAAGACGCTCTATCATGCCTTGCTTAACATCAAAGCCTTGTACTTATCAGCTTAACCGGGAAAAGGAACACAACATCAAAGTCGAAATATTGCGAATTTCAAATCGTTGTCCCACTCTTATGTAACATAATAACAACTCAATGGTTATGGTGGAGTTGAACCTGTGTACCCCAGGCAATGTATTCTCCAAAAGACCTCCGTGGTTTCAGCTATTCGAAAAACTCAATAGCTCCATACCTCACATTTTGTGGCTACTTCAATAACTTCTGTGGCTACGAAAACTCAACGTCTATGGGTACTGTAACGGCTTCAGTGGTTATAAATATCCCACCCACTTCAGTGACAGTTTCAGCAACGTCTGCAGCTTCAACGGCCACAGATAACACATTAACCACTACAGCAGCTTATTTGTTCAGCACACAGAGTAAAGCAATTGGTTGTTGAAAATTACCGGACGAGTACAGTATATTGAATGTGTTTTTTTGTTGGATGGATGGAATTTCCGGAAAACGTGCCAAAGCAATGTCCATATCTGTACAAAACCCTGAGGATAGATGAGTTCTGCCTCTATGAGTCATTGACGTGTGTTGTTTAACTCAGCCCTCAGCAGTACTCCACCTCTAAGGCGTTGGTAAGTAAACGAGTATGGACCAGAAAATCCAGTGCTCAACGGCATGAGCATCGATCTACGCAACTGGGATACGCTGACCGTCCATGCCGCGGTTAGTCTCCTCTTACAACAATAATGGCGTGCTGAGACCAATTCGAAACCAGGTCGTAGTGGGTTAGCCATTGAAAGAACCTGACTGATTGTAATATACTGTTCAGAGATTGATCGTGATGGTTCTCGTTTTGTATTTCAATAACAGTTACAATTCGTATTTATTTTAGTTAACTCATTTTGTTTCGTTCGAGACGGATCGAACGTTTCCTAGTAATGTTTAGTGATGCCTCAGCACGATTCCACAACTGTATTGTACATAATACAGACAAGACTCATGGCCGGAAGTCGCAGAAGGGGACAAACAAGCCAACCGGAAGTCTGCTGATTTGCAAGGTCAGTTCAATCACGACCATTCACTCTTATCAGCTATCTCCACATTCTACTACGAAGCTGACAATGTTTCCATTTATAGCTTTTATATGGGCAAAAATATAGATCATCGCATGCAAATACTGACTTTTTCAGAGACACTTGATATTCAGGACCTAGCGTCATACAACAAGTCTTGTGCTTTTCATCGTATCAGTCAGGCATGAAACCGGATTAGAGCTAAAAGAACCCTGAAGTACCGATCACGCACTTCTTTCAAAAGTCACTTTTCCTTCTTGATATGACTAATATCATTAGTGCCTACCGAAGTGAACAATATAGATAAGACCATCTGCTAATTAATCAAAGCTCTATTTCATTCCTTAACAGTACTTTAATACTCCGGGGCAAAAAGTACCATAAAAGACAGAGAGTGTCCACAAGCACAATGGCGTCATGAATGAGGAGTTGACAAGCATATTAAGTCCAGGAGAGCCGAAGCACTTTCTACATAGACTTCAAACAGACAGAAGTATGGTCGAATAACCGATACAGACATCATACATATTTTCCAACTAGCTTTGAAGCCATTGTTGTGTATCACTAGTTATGAATTTTGTAAGTCATTTTGTCATTGTTTCAGCAGCATTTCTCGTCTACCACTATTACTGATATCTTTCTGTGACAGAGAATGTGAATGTTTCATGTTTCTTATACATGTATGCTTATGGAGGAATGTAGATTTTCTGTCTTTGAAAGAGTACGAATAATACAGAGAGGAGCCATTTTGAGGTTCTTCACTTCGGATTTGTACTTGCGTTGTCTTATTTCAGCAATACGGTAGTCTTTAATTTGAAAAGGACGTTTCTGATGAATGGCATCAAAACGTTTTGATAGAAACATATTGATGTTTTAATATGAAACATGTATTGGACTCAGATGTTATTTCGGATATGTTATGGACCATCAAAGACAGGTGTAGAGTCATGTGTCAAACACATTTCTGATTTCACCGAGACGACGTTGCTGGTGCATTGTTAAAGCAGCACAACACCACACCCACTCTTGTGATTATGAAAATGGTCTATTTAATCAAAGTGATTCAGGACCTGGGGACACACGATGTTCTGAAATGGTGTGTGGTGACACCAAGACATTTGACGAGTTTACACGAATTTTCAGCTGACGAAGCCCCTGTAACCACCGACCTACCCACTGAGATACGATGACTTACTGATCCCGAGGCTGACCACCTGATCCCGTCAGTCGCCTTATATGCCCAACAACGAGTACTGTTACTATTCCTGATTTAACTCTTTGTTGAAAGGAAAAGCACGGGTTTGCAACTTAAATTGTCAAAAGCTTAAATAAAGACAGAACCATTTATACAGGAACACGTCTTGTGTTTTGCAAGGGGCCCAGGTATCTCAGATGTTTTCAATAAGTAGAGGAAGTGGAAAGAGAAGCGTTTGTAATGGATGTCAAAAACAAGTCTTCCTTGGGTTTGCATGAGGGTCATGGTATATCAGCTGCGTGTTCTGACCAATAATAGCTAACAAAGTCCAGCCTTTCACTACTCGTAGGTCCATATCCGGCACTTTCCTCATTTGAATACGTTCCGTCTCAGATTAAGGAGTGACAGTTGTATGATGAGTAATAATTCCCATCCAGCAGCATAGACGTCAGTAATGCACTTGGTTTGGAAGGAAGTACAGCGTTGGATAACTCACTGATAACACCCTGTCAGTGTGGAGATAATGTGTTTAACGACCCAACTATGTGTTATGTACAACTAAGGAAATACGCTCGGCATGCTAGACAATTATGAGCACGGAATGAAATCATTCATATTCTGATTTTCCATTAGCAAGGTGATATGTAAATGCTTGATTAAAGCATCGCATCTGCAGTTTAATGGCGGTTGGTTACATGGTTGGTGAGCACGGAACGTGGACATATTGTTACATTAAACACCTGAGTGCTTAATACACGTTCGAGATGTTAGCATTACGACAACTGTAACCTCCAAACTCTAATACAGATTGTCTTTCATTTGTCCCTCGCGGCACTGTGCTATCCCCGTGGTATCTTCAACATAGGCCTCAAGAATTACCTCAAAACATTCCCACGACTAAACCATGAATGATCAAGTAGTCTGACATATGTATGGTGGGTGATTCAGATGTGGATTGAACAATAAAGCTGCATATGAATTTATGATGACGAACAGTTGATGTTGATTTCTTTTCAGAACCGACAGTGCGTAGATCCCGATTCCAACCAATCCAACAACCTGTGTAGTTTACGTCTTTTTGTTATAGAGGAGTTTTTATATGCTGCATACCAAGAGCGGAATTAAATCAGCGAGATTCAGTCAGAACACCTGGATCTCTTCAACCCAGCAGTGCCACCTTCCATTTTATGGCCTCCACACCAGTGAATTATTTTGAGCAAACTTCAGCAGTTTTATAACAAACAGTAGATTCCGTAAAAGAAGCAATGACAATATTTGATCCATTTAATGGCGTCCATAACTTAATACCAAGATTGTACCACCGATCAACATTCATTTTGCCCTCGGCCCAGATATCGATTCCTCCACAACTCCCCGCAACTGTTACAAATTTCACAAAGATTAGAATTCTTTTTCATTCCCTGCAATTTCCAGGGGTTATGTAGAGCCCTTGCGACGAGTCACCAATCATGATCATGCACACAAATGTCCAGATAAAGCCATGGACAAAGTAATCTTCCCCAACCAGAAAGGAAGACTGTCAAGACCAAACTTTCTATTCGTTTTTCCTTAAGACGATGTGTGTTGTATTTGTGAATTTAAGAGTTCTTAGAGGGTTCCTGAAGCAAACATCAGCAAACTCATAATTTTATATAAATATTTAGAGGTAATTACGGTAGACATACACACCAAATATAGAAACATTTTCATGGATTGTTATCTGATGAATGGGCTTTGAGACGACATTCACTACTATGAAATACAGCACTGTAAAGATTAAGGTCATCAGCAACCCATGTTTGTCCTAACCTACTGCGACGATTTGTTGTCCTTAAGCCAAAGGTCTTTATGATAAGAACAAGATGTTTTCCAAGTTATTTCAGAATCTGTGGAATACGTCAACTGAACAAAGTCCCTTCATCGTCCAGTTAGCCTTCCAAGTCACAAATTAGGTATGAAATAAACCATTCTTGTTCACCATTGACTTTTGTGCAGCAATGTTAACAGCTCCGTTAGTAATCCTCTTTTTCGTCTGAAATCAGTTCATCACTCCCCAGAAAGCTCCGTGTCTCATGGTACAGCTAAACCACAGGTTATTGACGGGAAATCTACAGCGACAACTATGATTACATCTCAGGAGTATGCATTTGGAAGGAGTAAAACCGTCGGTTTTAAGACCAGCATGATCGCGAGCAACTGTTCACTCAACGTGAAGAACTGAAGAACACAATGTGAAGAAACGAGGCTGTCCCCATTCTTGACGTCTTCAGGTGATGCTAGCTGAGGCCCGATGACAACATTCATACTGACCACGTCAAGTGAGATATATGGAATGATAAGAGATGATGCTGAATAATGTCAGTTTACAGCTGTCATACAGCACCAGTGGACGACGCGAGATACCAAATTATACAGCGTGGTGTTGCTTTTATCCGATGATGGAAGTTAAACTTAACACCCCTGTCTGGTTCTGGAGATATTATCAAACAATTTGTGCAGTCATTGCATTACACCACGCACACTACTCTTCTAAACATAATCTGTGAATGCGGCTTCACCAACACTGACTGAGTCACTAAAAGCAAACAAGCACAAGACTTTGTAAAAACAGAAATTGGCACGTTACTCCTCAGGGGATAACACATCTTTGTCTACACAAGGTCGGGATTGGAAACGACGTGTGAAATATGCTGGCATTTGTTTTAGTGTTGTCATCCAGTCTGTCACTCAGATTCCTTGGAAATTGAAAAAAATTACCAATGTCAGCAAAGTCTGCAACTGGAAAGGTAATGTAGGTAAGACGATGCGTAAATTTGATTTCCCTCCGATTTAACTCATGGAAGCGTACATAGATGAGTAATATGTTTCCAGACAATGTCTTTTTCACAGACGAAGATGGCCATGAATCAGTAGACGACCAACACAGAAAGTCCTGCTTCTTACAATGCATACCTTCAGGGTGTCCGTAAAGCACAAATTGCTAAATGACGAATGGGCTTCAAAAACATGAACATTCAGTGACATGTCTTGCTCAACATCAATACCTCACACTCATCTTCTTAACTGAAATAAGGAACACAAAGTCAAAAGATGAAGTCTAAATGTCCCATTCTAATGTCTAATAGAATACCAACTCAGTGCTTTGGGTGGAGTTGTACATTTGTATACATGCCCGAGACATTCACTGGATATAAGTTGGTTGAAAGGAATTTCAAAAATTGTTTGAAATTACCGTCCACTATAGTGCTGAGGATAGGTACCTTCTCTATGCAACGTTGAAAGAAAATTTACATCTTCTAGCAGGAAAACGGTTTCTAAGGGTAGGAAAACAATCTCCTAATGTTATTGTATATGGTGAATGTGGTCGCTATCCAATATATATAAATGCTTACCTACGGCTTTTACGCTGTTTGAGTGTAGACTACCCAAGGAAGTGTGTTACATGTTAAGATATTTTGATAACATTGGAAAAAAGAGTTGGGTATCGTTTATAAAAAATGTTAAATATATTTTCTCATGGCTTTGATTACATCTCGATTAACCAAACTGCTGGTGATGAACTCTCTTCTACACAGTTGTTTAAAAATGAAATGATAAAAATGAATTTTCTCAAGGTTGGGCTTCCACTTTGAATAACGTGTTGTCGCACGTTTTGAGAGGAGATTTCTTACGGAATAGGTTTTGTCTCTTTCAATCAGTCCTTTGTCAGTTTGGTAAACCAACGAGCACAGATATGTCACGATATGTTGACACAATCAGGTCAAGCAGGCATTTCAACGCACGATTTGAATGACGACCGACCGATCATGAGTCAAACTGGGGAAGTATTCTGTATGAATATCTTGCAGCCTTGATTCAGGTACGAAAAACTACAGTCCTCTCAAGTAATTTATAAACATTCATTTTTACATGTGGTATTCATGTTTCACGGGCATTGTAAACTAATTCAATTTAAAAGAACCCCAAAATATGCTAAATGTTACAGTTAAGCGTTTCGATCAAGGTTAATCATACCTTTCCATGATCATACTTATATTCGTATAAACTTAGATATTTACTGATGCGCTTTGTTTAGGGAGACATATTTTGGGAATAGAAGCTGTGAATTTTATGTGACGTGGTAAACGTCTGATATTTCAACTGTACTCAAGTACAAGAGTGTACGCACTTTAGTGCTTATCTGTGTCCTATTACACTTGATCCTAAATCAGCATGTATAAACTGAGACGTTTACTTTCAAATGGATTGGCTAGAGAAACATGGTATGAAACTCAATACATTTTTATTCGATGAGTCCTTTAACACAATTATAAAAATTCAACTCCTCGCGCTTTATGCATGCACATATGAAACTGCACCCCTAAGACTTCACAAAAGTCTTGGACAACCTCCATGTTATTTTTAACAAAAAACAACATTTAAGGGCCTTTTCATGAGTAGAAGAGATGCTCAAGGGGTTTTCCTGAATCAAGTGATAATATCAGTCACGACAGTTCCCGATGATAGAGAAGGATAGAGTAGGGACGAGTGTCGATTCATCAACGCAGACTCTGAAACATGTGCATCACGGAACCCACTAGGACGTCTAACACCACAGCAGTAGTCGTACCTCACAACGACTTGGCTCAAGCACAGACATGAATTTCAAACTCAATTTAGGATCAGAGATCCTTCGGGTTATGCCACAAAGTCCAGGTTTTCAGTGACTGTGTCAACATATCGTGACATATCCAGCACTTGCCACATCTGAATATATTCTATCATAGACTAAGGAGCAACAGCTGTATAATGAGTAATAATTCACACCCATCAAGATACAGTCATGCTTGTGGATTAAAGGGAAGTACGGATTTGGATAACTCCGTGTTAGCACCCTAGCAGTGTGGAGATAATGCTTTTAACATCCCAGAAATGTGTTATGCACAACATAGTAAATACAATCGGCATGGTAGAGGAGATGAGCACAATCTTCTGTGCACGGAATGAAATCATTTATATTCTGATTTTCCATTAGCAAGGTGACATAAACGTGTGATAAATGCATCAGTCCTACACTTCAATGGCGGTTGGCTACATGGTTGGTGAGCACGGAGCATTAATACAGTAGACCTTGAGTGTTTAATGCACATTGGTTCCCATGTACTAATAGCATTACGACAACCTGTATACTCCAATACAGTTTGTACAAAACCATGGTACTTGCAGCAAAGGTATCTAGAATTATTTCAAGAAATGCACTGAAATTTTCAAATGAACAATTTTCTTATGTATCTGTAGCGGCAAGATACTGTTGTGACAAGATACGCTCATACAGGGACAAGCTTAACCAAAGAAAAAATTTATCTACTAAAGAATTTGGTCATACATAAAGCTTTTCCTATATTATCCTCCAGCTTCTAAACAACGCCAATTGATACGCTCATGTTTTGTGAACACCTCATAGTAGTTCATCAAGAAGAACATGATATTGCCAGAATTGTTCAATGAAACCTGCTCTTGTCAAAGGTTTCTAAGAACGACGGAAATAAGTTTGTCTTTTATGATTAGGTGTTTGCGATTTTGTTAAACAGATGAGCACACATAACTTGGTGACAGATCTATTGACAAAAGCAACGGACATTTCAACACCCATTTCTTTTGGGTTTAACCAAGACGCAGGGAAGATTCTGTATTATGCCATTGCATTCTTGGTATATAGACATAAAATACCACTCAGAAATGTTTTCACAATCTCTCGAGTATAAACATTCCCTTCTTTAACAATGCATTTGTGACATCAATGTACAATGAATCACTAAGCACAAATACTGCAGTATAATAGTATAATGTGAGTAAGAACGTTACGTTACATTACGCAGTGCTCACTTTGGATACACGTGAAACTCATTTTACAACACAAAAAACAAACACTACTACCTTGTTTGAAACTATTGACAACATGTTTCTAATAATATGAGTTGTTACTTCACCAAGAAATCATTTAAGCACAAATGACGGAAACACTGGTTTTCAAAACACCATCCTAGGATCATGTCGATCAGTAGAGATGTTCCAGATGGTCTTAGGAATGATGGTTTTAGTCACTGTGTGTTCCCCAGTAAAAATAGATGGCAGTGTAGAAACAAGTATGTCTACCCATCCGACTCTGAAACCAAACTGATGTGACGCTAAATATTAACTCACTCACTCACTCATTGAAACCACAACCCATCACCCTGAACTCACAAGGGCTCATCTCGCGGTCGTTGTCGCTGGTTTAGTTTTGATATCTAATTTCGGATCATGGAGACCTTCTGATCCTGCAACGGGCTTATTGGGAAGAAAGCCGCTTGACAATGGTCCACGGGCTCCTCTAACGATCTCAGTACAACGTAAAGATTCCTCAAATCTTCCTCTTCAAAATCTTTAACGAAAGGAAAGCAGCTAGTGGCCTTCTCTGAAAGTGTTGGTTGTCCTTTCACTTCAGGACAACGTCAAGAAGGGTCATATAAGCCAACCGGAAGTTTACTTCATCTGGATGGTCGGCGTTGTCAGAACTAATCTTGTCAACTATCACCTTATACCACCACGAGGCAGACAATGTTTCCGTATATAAGGTTTATTGTGGCAGAAAAATAAATCATCACAAGAATATAATGAGTTTCTAAGCCACCTTTGATCCGCAGGACCCAGGGCGATGATCATACAACAACCATGGTGCTTCTAATCGTATTAATCAGGCATGAAACCGGATAAGGGCTAAAAGAACTCAGACTCTTCAATCACGCACATCTTTCAAATATCGCTGTGCCTTCTTGGTATCACTGATACTATACAACAGTGTGTATTGAAGCGAACAAAAAAGACAAGACTGTCTGCCCATTAATATCATTCCATAACGGAATGTCCAAGCACAGACGATTTAATACTTCATTGCCAAGTATCTTTAAAAGGTATCAGTGGAGACAAAAAGTGTTTAAAACCATAATATAAACGCAACTGGTGAGTTGACAAGGTAATACAGTCAAGGACGCTGAATAATGTGAAGCCTAACGGATAGCCGTGTACTCGAATAATCAATAAAGACATGCTCAATCTTACTCATTTTACTTTTCTATCGCTGTGCTCGCCACACTTTCCCACTGGAGTTGAAGGTTTCCGCATGACTCAAATGGTATGAAAACAGTTCAGTGTTTTTGCAGCATTTCTCGCCTGCATGATTACCCCCAAGGCTTCTGCTTTGAACCTTGACTGGTCTATCGCATGCTTCTTATATATTTGTGGACGAAGGCAGATTTCCTTTCTCTCAAGGTGTACGGACAACACAAGCAGGACAGGCACTGATTTGTTGTCACTATGAAAGACTACAGATGCTTCCATTTGCATGTGTTTACAACATGATGTATACGGCAGGACAGCACATACTTACCTTTCCGTAAATACAAAACATCATCACTGTTTCATGCTGATTCATAAACCATACAATGGACGTATTAAGGATTATCCAGGGTCATGGGGACAAGTAATCTGGTGGTTCAAAGCCTTCGTCGAAAGACTCTCTTTCCAGTCCTCACAGGACTACAATCACTATTCCTGGATCGGCAAAAGTGCTTTTGTCTCACCTTGATAGTAGCTGGATGTAAGAGATTTACGAGATGACGTGCGCGTACGTCACGAAGATGTAGTTGTGTGCTTTCTTGCTAAAAGAGGATACGGTGCACAGACTGTTTCCGTGAATGAAATGATTCCGAAATTTTCGTTAAGCGTCACTGTAAAGGTTTGGTTAGACTCAATGGAATCCAGTCAAATAGCAGAGGCGGTGGGGTGGCCTAATGGTTAAAACGTTCGCTCGTCACGCCGAAGACTCGGGGTCGATTGCTGGTGTCCCCCACCATGATATTGCTGTAACATTGTTAAACGCGGTGTAAAACTCATCTTACTCAAATAAATAGTAAGATTTACGACAAAGCTGACCATACTTGGTGATACAAGACCACATGTTGGCTTTACCTTGAATTAAACCTACATAAAGATAGCACTTGTCTGTTCCAAAAACCTCAACAATACGTTCAAGTTCCCGAATGTATCCTCATGCCCTTTGATCTGGTTTTAGTAACTCGGTCACGCAATTGGTTGTCCGCGCCCGGAGATTAACTTCCGCATCCTTCCGATTCCTCTGTTGTACGTCCAAGAAATATAATATCTAACCACACAACTTTCTGAAAAATCATGGCGAGCATGAAAATCTGCTTATTATAAGGGACGTAATCCTTTCGTACGTTCGAAACTGTCCGTGCTTAACTGAACAATCTCAGATTGACCTACATTGTCCTCACTCAATATTAAATACACGATTGTATGTGCGTGCATATATGTCCATGCATGTTTCTTTCCAAGGTCAATGTCACAACAAAGGAATACTTTGGGCGTCAGTGCAAGCATACACATGTCAACGCGTGTCACATATTGTTGGTGCGTCGGCTTAGTATCGGCTCATGGTTAAGATGACACACATGGACGTACCCACGTCCACACACTTTGTCAGTAAAAGGCATATGATGTTATATGAATTCTGAGGTCATTGCATAAGAGAGTTTAGCTTTCTAAAGAGTTAACGAATTCCTCATGTTCACTGCAGTCTTGTATATATGTTTCAATGCAGATGGGACGGTCTATCCACGAGACCAAGCAGACAGTCGGGTCCAGGCACGCCACTGCGAGTATTTATCTCACGGGGGGTAGGACACCTGACTGCTGAGGTTGGGTCTATGCCAAAACTGCATTGAATCCCCAACCGTATCCAGTTCCGATACAGCAAAAGTCTATTGTCCTTAAGAACCAGTAATAAACATACAGCAGTGAAATAACACGACAGTGTTCCGAGGTAATATTGATCTCATCTGTACACTAAAATCAACAATATTCAGTAGCAAATCTCAATCTCGTCAGTGCAGAAGTTTCAGCTTCCATTTTATCACTTTATATTCACGTCGATGCATAATTTTAATCAAACCTTGGGAGCTTTATAACAAACAGCAGATTCCGTAACACCAATATTTGTTCTATTTAATGGCGTTTCATTATTTAATGCCGAGTCGGTTCGGCGACCGATCAAGCTTTGACACAGTTATGTGATTTTGCCACCACAAGGGATAAATATTTGAATGTGAACACTGTAACGGATTTTTTTACATAATATTAATCATCATTTAATAATTGAAGTGTTTAAGGAAATAGAATTGTTAGATAAATTTTGAATGTTTTGTACATTGATAATTTGTATTTTAGACATGGTAGTATACACTTGCAACTGCGATTGTTACTAGTTGCTGTACCCTCGAAAGGGAGCTGAAGTAGGGTAACAGTATTGTCTTCCTGCACCCTCGAAAGGGAGCTGAAGTAGAGTAACAGTATTGTCTTCCTGTACCCTCGAAAGGGACCTGAAGTAGGGTAACAGTATTGTCTTCCTGCACCCTCAAAATGAAGTTGAAGTAGGGTAACAGTATTGTCTTCCTGTACCCTCGAAAGGGAGCTGAAGTAGGGTAACAGTATTGTCTTCCTGTACCCTCGAAAGGGACCTGAAGTAGGGTAACAGTATTGTCTTCCTGTACCCTCGAAAGGGAGCTGAAGTAGAGTAACAGTATTGTCTTCCTGTACCCTCGAAAGGGACCTGAAGTAGGGTAACAGTATTGTCTTCCTGCACCCTCAAAATGAAGTTGAAGTAGGGTAACAGTATTGTCTTCCTGTACCCTCGAAAGGGAGCTGAAGTAGGGTAACAGTATTGTCTTCCTGTACCCTCGAAAGGGAGCTGAAGTAGGGTAACAGTATTGTCTTCCTGTACCCTCGAAAGGGACCTGAAGTAGGGTAACAGTATTGTCTTCCTGTACCCTCGAAAGGGAGCTGAAGTAGGGTAACAGTATTGTCTTCCTGCACCCTCGAAAGGGAGCTGAAGTAGAGTAACAGTATTGTCTTCCTGTACCCTCGAAAGGGACCTGAAGTAGGGTAACAGTATTGTCTTCCTGCACCCTCAAAATGAAGTTGAAGTAGGGTAACAGTATTGTCTTCCTGTACCCTCGAAAGGGACCTGAAGTAGGGTAACAGTATTGTCTTCCTGCACCCTCAAAATGAAGTTGAAGTAGGGTAACAGTATTGTCTTCCTGTACCCTCGAAAGGGACCTGAAGTAGGGTAACAGTATTGTCTTCCTGCACCCTCAAAATGAAGTTGAAGTAGGGTAACAGTATTGTCTTCCTGTACCCTCGAAAGGGAGCTGAAGTAGGGTAACAGTATTGTCTTCCTGTACCCTCGAAAGGGACCTGAAGTAGGGTAACAGTATTGTCTTCCTGTACCCTCGAAAGGGAGCTGAAGTAGAGTAACAGTATTGTCTTCCTGTACCCTCGAAAGGGACCTGAAGTAGGGTAACAGTATTGTCTTCCTGCACCCTCAAAATGAAGTTGAAGTAGGGTAACAGTATTGTCTTCCTGTACCCTCGAAAGGGAGCTGAAGTAGGGTAACAGTATTGTCTTCCTGTACCCTCGAAAGGGAGCTGAAGTAGGGTAACAGTATTGTCTTCCTGTACCCTCGAAAGGGACCTGAAGTAGGGTAACAGTATTGTCTTCCTGTACCCTCGAAAGGGACCTGAAGTAGGGTAACAGTATTGTCTTCCTGCACCCTCAAAATGAAGTTGAAGTAGGGTAACAGTATTGTCCTCCTGAGAGGGTACGTACGTTGCCAAAACTTTCACAGTCAATTTTGCTGAACCATACGTTTTAATCGTAGTCTGTCTGTTCTTTTCACTTCTGGCTAAGATCGCCAGTGGCTGAGCGAATGTCGTAAATCCAGCTGGGGTCTGTGCAGGTAGCAAGAGTCATGTAACTTCCTGTGGTCCCTAGTACGGTGATCTACCTTGATTTCATTTCAAATCAAACATGTTCTTATCACTATATGGCTGAAATATTGCCAATATGACGTTAAATATTAACTCACTCACTCACTCACTATTTTTTTTTGTCTACAAACATCAGAAAACGTGAATATATATTTTGTTTGTCATCATGCACCGTTTTGAAATTGTGAACCCAGACTGTAGGACAGTCAGTTTTTGGTATGTTTGGACGCTACAAATCCGTTACTAAGTGTGCAGAGGGAAATAATATACTTCATTTCAAATATATAGATTCACTTAAAACACTGCGTTGTGGTGTAAAGTTGCGTGCTAAGTTTGGTTTAACAGTTTGACAGTATTCACTGATTTTTATCATTTATTGAACTCAGGATAATAATGTTTTTAATGTTTTCAAAGTTACGAATGTTCTGTCAGAGCTTTAGGATAAAGACTGGAAAAGTGTCAATTTAGTGTCGGGAGCTACAGTTTCTTGGACACATGTTATCCGAGAAGGAAGTGGGTCCAGCAGAAGATAAAGTCAGAGCAGTTATCGAGGCAAGAGAACCAACACAAAAGAAATCAGAAGTTTCTTGGCATTAGTGAACTTATCTGAACCTTTGAGACGGCTAACAAGAGGCAATGTGAAGTTTGTTTGGGGACCTGAACAACAAGCTTCCTTCAGTTTCAATGAAGAAATGTTGAGCAGTGCCAAGGTACCAGGGTACTTTGATTTAAAAAACGCCCCAATGTCATATGTTATGCAAGTAAGGGCTTCTCAGACATCGAGAAACGGTATTCTCAAACGGAGAAGGAGGTGAACGCTTTTACCATTCCAGTTTTCAACGGATCATTGACAATGCAGTTTGTATATTCCAAGAGAGAGAAACCTTGTGCCCATGTGGAACGGTAAGTGGGTGAGTGAGTGAGTTTAGTTTTACGCCGCAATATTCCCGTTATATGGCGGAGGTCTATAAATAATTTAGTCTGGACCAGACAGTCCAGTGATCAAGAGCATGAGCGTCGATCTGCGCAATTGGGAACCGATGACATGTATCAACCAAGTCAGCGAGCCTGACCACCAGATCCCGTTAGTCGCCTCTTACGACAAGGAGGGTCAGCTTTTATGGCAAGCATGGGTTGCTAACGGCCTATTCTACCCCGGACCATCACGGGTCTGGAACGATAAGTATTCAGACTACAAGGATATGATTACACCTGATTGTCTGTGAAGATTATTGGGACCAACACAGAAGCATCACAGTATATGTATGGTTTGTGGCAATGGAATCTGCACCTGTGGCGTTGACGACGCGAACCACAGAGATCCTTGAGCATCAAATTGTGGATGAAGAATTGTATGATGTTGTCAGGTAAATGGTATAGAGTTGGTAACACAAAGTACATACTGTATGCTATTGGGAGCATTGTCTTGCGTGGTACCAGAGCAGTGACTCTAAGCCTTTGAGGGAGAATGTGTTTCAGTTAGCTCACGATACTTATGTACTATGTAGACGAGGTAGCAAAGTGTGGTAGCCGGGGATAGGTGCCGAGGCTGAGAAATTCTGCTGATCGTGTCATGGATGTCAAGTGGTGGCTTCGCCAAACTCTCCCCCACCAATGTGCCGTACACTATTGTCATCACGAACCTGATGGGTCCGCTAACGACTCGAGAACATGTATTTGTAGTAGTGGATTATTTTAGTCGGTATTTCGAACTTTACGTGATCAGGAACATTAGTGCAGAATCTGCTGTACCGTTTGACAGGAATTTGCCTCAGTTTGTAAATAGACAAGTGTTTGCCACTAAAGTGGCAGTGTCCCCCGCCACTTAAGAAGAATGAAATAGTTATAACATATTCACTACTTTTTAGTAGTTGCTCACACACAAGATGCGTGAAATGACTAGTGTTTTGATAATACGCCACCCAATGTAGGCTAGCGAAAAAATTATAGACATTGGCTGCAATGTGTTTCCTTTTTCAACAATATTGGATTACTTTCACGTTCAACTAGTTTCTTGAAGTGTGTGTATAAAGGGTGTTTGAGATATTGAATTTTGAAATTCTGAAAAGTGTTGAATGCATATGATGAGTTTTCAAGGTTAAAGGTATTTTAACTTTTGTTTATTGTTATTAACATTCCTGGGTGGAGTGTTATTATTTAGGAAAGCAAACTGTAAAAGCCAAGTCTGTCTGGTAACAGTTTGTATTTTTGTTTATGTTATAATTCAAAAACATCATAATACTCATAAAATATTCAGGTACATAATACCCGGCAAAATCAGATGACAGGTCTATTTGGCTTCAGGTAAAAAAGGATGTAGTGCTTGTAATGTAGAATCGAATTCCGCTCCGGATTCTGTGTTTGTATTTGTCCACTTTAAACTACGCATGAGCATGCGCAGTTTGCACCAGGATGTGTCTTTACGTACTGTGAAGTAAGCAGCAACCCGCCTCGTGTCCAAATGTTTGTAGTCGTCTTAAGCGCGAACTGGAGACATTCACTTGAGTGAGAAGTTGCTCACTGTACACTCTAGAGACTCTAAACTTTTGAAAGGAGTTAGTCTGATCACAAAGTGTTATATTCCGTTTTTCTGATATTGTGTTAGTTGTGAATGAGTGCGCCGCAATGAGAATTTCCCGTTTTGTATTAGATTCGTTAATCAGATCCCATAGAATCCGTAAACCAAACAATCACAGAAAGATCTTTACAAGCGTCAATTAGATTTACCGCCGTCTCCGTCACATATCCTGTTAGTTATGGGGAAAATACATTCTCTCACATCACTTTCTTATACACAGAAACGTCAATGGCTGCACCAGTAATCCTCTTTACTGTCTGAAATCCGTTGATCACTCCCGAGAAAGCTAAGCTCTTCAGTGTATCATCATCGTGGTGAAGGTAAACCCACTGAAGGACACGGTGACCACTGCCGGGGAAGGGGAAGTCACAGGGACAGATTTAAACATAAAATCAGGGTCATGGGCGGACAGTTTGTCCATTTCTGTGCCACTAGTGTTTGTGTCTATAGAGAAGTGGTATCTAATGATATATATTTAAGAGATGGTGGCAGATGATACCTGGACCCAGATTTTCAAAGCTGTCTTAGCTCTAAGATAGTCTTAAATGCCATACATTAACATTTACATACGACTATCTTAGCTCTAAGAGAGCTTCGAAATTCTATCCCCTGGGGCTCGTTTCACAAAGTTCTCGTAAGCTTAAGATCTCGTAAGTAGCATCATTACAGCCTATACCGTAACATAGGAGGTACCAATGTTACGAGAAATGTTACGAAATCTGAGGCGTACGAGAGCTTTGTGACGTTGGCCCCTGATTGCTAAGTTTGATTAACACTTTGTTTTTGCAATGGTGATATGATCAATAGTTGGAATAGGTCCGGATACTAGAACCCCTGAAAACTGTGAAGTTTCAAACGATTAATAGTGTTTTCCAAATACTAGAGTTCGAATATGTTCGAACTTGCTTTGAATGCTTTTGAAGGCTCAGTAAAAGCTCAATTTGGCACTTTACTTTCAAAGAGGATTACAAATGGTTGTGTATGAAGCATCGCGATTGAACCGCCGTGTGAAATATGGCGACAGGGGCATTGATGGTTTTTTTTATTTAATCAGTCGGTGAGATTCCATGGAAACAGTGATTTTAAAAATACCTGGTGTCTGCCAAGCCTGGAACTTTCGTTGAAAAGGTAACCACGATAGAAGCAACATGCTTTCCCTCGGATGAAAGGCAGAGGTGTAAACTTTTCTTTTCAGACAAGGAGGTTTAAATCAGTACACGACCAAAACAGTCGGTTCTCTGTATCCAAAGCGTCTTGCTGCTTCTTAAAGTCCAAAGTTTGTTTATTCAAAGAACCCACCGACAGAGGTACAAGAAAATCATACAATATGATTTCACATATAATAACATAATCAAGATGACACAAATACATGGTAAATACATATACAGAGTGGGATTTTAAATGCAGTATGGTAGAATTAAGTTTACATGAGTCTCATACAGCACCGACTATTCAAAAGATGATGGTGATGAATTTAGACAGTTCTTTAACATTTCTTACCTGGTGACAGTCATTTTTAGCTTGTACATATTAGGCCATTCGGAGATACCGCGAGTGGAGAAGGGCTTCACACCGAGGAAAGTTGTCACCAACTCCCGGCGAATTACATATATGGCACAAACGTTCCGCACTTGGGGCATCAGATCAGCGTCCGATTTCAACTGGTAGGTTGTGATTTGTTGTGCTACATTTCAGGATTGGATAATAGACGTTTCCGGTAGATAAAGGTACTTTTCAAAGTGTAAATTTTCTTTAAACATTTTTTTCGGGGGAAAACACCTTTCTTTCTGTGTTCCTTTCTTTCTTTCTTTACTATGCAGAACTGGTCCTTCATCATTTCTTCAACTTTTGGAGCTTACCACGATGACGAACACATAAACGGATTGTCAAATAGTGGAGGACAACATACATGTATTGATGTTTTTCACTGTCACTGTTGATTGAAATCGCAGTTTAAACGTAGACCCTTTTTTACACTTGCTGAAAGGACTCTACAGGCCTTTTGGAACCTGGTCTAACCCACAGCAGGTTGCTGTCCGCTTGAATGTGGTACAGAGTGTTATGTGTAGAGTGTGGCAGAGCTTTTAAGCCAGTGGGTCAGTGGACTTTTCACGTCGACCATGTCGAGCAGTCACAACAGTACGAGATGATAGGCACATGATTAACATTGCGTTACGTAACACATTCCGTCAATGTAATCAATGCGAAGGATATTCCGGGACCGCCATTCGTCAATGTTCGTCCTCCACTAACACCACAGGCAGGCGCGTTTGGGATGGAGTAGACATCATGATCGCTGGAATCAACGTCATTGACGCTCTTCACAGAAGGAAGCAGATTCAATTTGCCCCACCATGATTGGCGGCAAAGGATGTATCATCGTAATGGAGAGTGAATCACAGATGCAACTGTGACCACGTATAACCGATTTGGCGGGGGATCGGTCATGGTTTCGGCAGGGATAACTCCTACTGGACGTGCTCCACTACAAGTGGTTGACGGTATTCGTACCGGAGAGCGTTATTGGGACGAGATTCAGGCTCTAGCAGTACCATCCCTGTAAGCTATGCATGACTTTGATGGTCGACCCTCTTTACTGCAAGACTACAACGCAAGGCCTCATGGGGCCAGAATTGTCACTGAATTCCTTAGACAACAGGGTGAGAGCGGATGGCTCGCCAGACCTGAACCCAACTGAGCATTCGTGGGATAAAGTCAGCACCAGGAATCCACAGAAACCCTTTATTAATGACGACCGGTATATATCGGTCTGATTATACCCTTTAGCCAACATTCTGGTGCAAATCTGAAACAAAGTATCCAGTTAAAGATATGTGGAAGCATAAATAAAATAACATTTTTCAACAAAATGTAATCCAGAAGCTTTTTTTCTTTAAGATTCTTAATTGCGGAAAGGATTTCCTCACCCGATAATATCATATTTAAAGAATCTGTGTCGTATTGCTGATCTTCCACGACATCATCTGATGTGTCATTATTAGATTCGGATTCATGGATGTCTTTATTCAACTCAGTGAATGATTCAGTATCAGGAGTAGTGTCCTATTCCGTGGTTTCATCTGTAGTCAGCAGCTTCCAGTATTCTTTGGGCGACTTTTTCTTAAGGTCACGTGCCTGTTTATTTGTCTCATTTTGACATTGTGGCAGACCTTTCATAATGTTTTATATGCTCTTGATGTTTGATGATGGTGGAAGCCTGCAAGAACAAACGGGATGTTGCTGTAAACAGAAATTGACCACCAGCGTGGGCTTCAAAGACAGAGATGCTGAGTTTAAAGACAAGCCAAACAATTCACGTGCTGTTTAACAGCCAAGCCTCCCAATTATCTGCTCAACGGAGAGACAGAAACACAGTCAAAAGATGAAATAATGTACATCAAATAATGTACGGTATTGTCACGTCTTCATATTTTTTTTAATAACATTACAATATGTATTTACAACGCGATGCACTTCTGGGAATACACCAAACATTCAGTGGATCCTAAGACTTTCACAACCCTGGATACTTCAAAGGCTCCTGTTGCCATGTATACTTTAGTGTTTTCAAGGACAGTGGGCACTTCAAGTAATTCAGTCGCTACTTCAATGACCCAAAGGCTACAGCTAATGCAGTAGCTCCAGTATTGAAAGATATTTCAATGGCTAAAACCATTCAAAGCCTTCAAAGGCGTTAACCAACTTGGCAGGGATACTTCGACCACACTAATGGAATAGCCTCGATGCTTCAAAGTCTAGGTACGGTTCATAGCCTATGTATACGGCTCCATACGGATACGGATACTTAAGCGACTCTGATTGCTGTGTTTATCCTCTTCAATGGCTTCTTTGTTCCACACAATCAGAATTTATGCGAATTTGCTGGTTTGCTGCAAATAAGTAGGCAAGAACAAGTTTCAGTGCAAAACCCTTGGAAAAGAGCACATCTGCCTTTGTGAGACGGTAAACGAAAGCAATTGTCCAGTAAAAAAATCAGAAGTTTGTGACGTTTCATAAATACGCTGATCTACAAATGCATTTGATGATAGGGTCTTAAAAACTATAATGTTATCTCATTGTGTTGCTATGGTGATATGAGTACATAGATTAGAAAGGTGCAATCAGGTGAAAACTGTGAAGTTGCACGCGAATAATTAATGCAAAGATGACTCTGAGAGTAGGTTTATGGTGAAAGTATCCAATTACCACAAGTATATAACGCTTGTAAACATCATCGGAGCCTTCGGCTTCAAAACGAACTGAGTCAGTCAAAACAGAATACATTATCGGCGACGTCCTTTGAAAGCCCTTGTTACAAAATCTCTTTAAACGCTAAAATCAGCACCTTACTTTAAAGGAGGATTACAAGTGATTGTGTATGAAGCGTCATGATTGGACTTAACGTGTGAAACACTGTGTCAGTCAAGCCTCACTCTCCACGTTGAAAAGCTAAACCAGATGTAAGGAAAGGGGTGGAAATGGTTTCCCTCAGGTTAAAGGTATGGAGCCCGAATGCAGGTTGACAAAATCTTTTTCCCAAAGAGGTGCCTAAATCGGTACACGAGCAAAACAACAATCCTCTGTTTCCAAACCGCCCTGCTGTTTTGAAAGCAAACCTTCAAAAACAAACGGGATGTTTCTGAAAGCAGAAACTGACCAACACCATGACATCAAAGACAAAAGAGGCTGAGTTAAATAACAAGGCAAGACATTTAATCATGTGCTGCTCGACATCAAGGCGTAACAATTATCTGCTCAGCGGAGAGAAAACAAGACTCGCAAGATGAAATTGTGTACAATTAAAGTATTGTCACAACTTCGTATTATTTAAATAACATCACAATATATAGTCACAACTCTTAATGTTTTGAATGATTATTATCTGTCACATTTCGTATCATAAATGTTCAGCACTTTTAATATTTTGGCAGCAGGCTTTCCGGAAGTGCTTTAAAGTTACCACCCCTTTACCTTTGTGTTTGATTACTTGCACACTTCCGGGAGACTTCTAGAGCATTCCACGTTAGTGGCGATGGTTGTATGTACGCAAACTTTCGGGAAACGATGGTTGAATGTATAAAGGCTAGCTGCCGAGTTGTCAGACACGGTTACACACATTTACTGGAGTACCTCTTCCTGCATTCGTCAACGCCTGATCTACATAACCGCTGTCTGACCGCTCGCTGTGATACCTTCTGCATAACTGTTTCTCACTCTCATATCAAGACTTCGGTGAGTTGACATTATATTGTGACCCATTACTGTAGATTTGACTCATTTGCGTTGTATATGAAACCTCTCTTGTGAATCTGTATGTTTTTTGCATTTGTTGTGCTCAATACAATATTGGAAATCTCAGACTTGTCAGTGATATATTTTGCTGGTTCGGTGGGGATTTTTTACACCATTTGTCACGGCATATTTTTAACTGTAACAATACGTCAAACATCTTTACGTCACGTCTTGACTCTGCGACCCGTTGCTCGTATAACAAATGACCGTCCCCATCCAGGTAGACCTCGAGTTGTTACTGCAGGTCAAGATCGGCACGTCCAGGTATTACAGTTGCGTGATCACACTGACACGTTTAGAGCACAGCTGTCAGGGTGCCTGGACTTCAGAGGATATCCGGTCAAACTGTACGGAACAGGTTGAAAGAGACTGGCCCAAGAGCCAGGAAACCCAACGTCGAGCCGTGCTTCATCGTCACCATCGTGCTCAACGTCTCCGTTATCTAAAAGTATTCACTTGGCTGTATAGACAGTACCTTCTTCTAAACTGGTGTAAAATTTCATGCACTAAAGTCTATCTATGGACGAGTTGTACATGTTTGAAAATACAAAATTTTCTCAACAGATTGCTCGTATAAGCGTGTCTTTTCTTTTTCGTTTTCCTTTTTTTTGTTTGGGGGTGGGGTGGGGATAGTATATAGTCATGCGACTCAAAAGCCTTTTTAGCTACTTCAAGGGCTTATTTGTTCCACATCAGTAACACAATTTGTGGGTGTGAGGAAAAGCACAGTATCTTAATGATGAATGTTTGAAAGGACCAATTTTAGTAAGACTGTTTCAAATTGTTTCCCATTTCAGTGCAAACATCGGAAAATAAAATACATCTGTCTTGGTGAGACGTTGACGGAGAATAGTTCCTCAGTAGCCTATTTCAAGGCGTATTGCCTCTCACAAATACTGTGATCTCGATCTCCATATATCGCAATATGATTATACTGTTCAACGTTTCATAGGGATGGTGCTGTTGACTGTGCTATAACAGTGGATGGCACATCATTCATCTTTGCTGGCGCTTATGTTTCCTAGAAGATCCATTCAACCAGTTGAATAAGGTACAGTAAAACGTACAGATTCTAATCCCTGTAAGCAATCTAAAACAGGTAACGTTAAGGTAAGGCACAAATGTTACATGTAGTTTGAGGAAGAGTTCGTGAATGCGTTGTATGCGTTCAACATTATTTAAGGTACATTACGCCCAGGGGAATCTAGGACATAATTGGCATGCCTTTGCATGCATGAGACGCTTTCCTTCTTGTCAGCAGCTGGGTCAGTGATATTTGACAGGGGTTTGACGAACATGCTCATGATGAAGTGGGAATCATTTTGAGCAATCCGCTAATTCTTATCAGTAAGGACATTTCATTTTTTTTAAAAAAAAACACAACACTGACACATTTGATGTTGGTATCGCTTCAAAACAATAGTATTACGTGTTTTAAATTACTGACAAAATTTATTTCTCAGTTAAACAAGGTTAGACCAAGTGATCCCTTTTCTGTCTGACTTGCTCTCAGATTTGAGAAAAATAGTCTTGGGTAAACTAGATGTGATTTTCAACACCAACAGCATCTGAAGATCTCTGTGGATGGGCAGATGAAAATCGATTTATGTTGGTCCTAACAACCTGAAGACATCGTCTTTTGCTTCATCAGTCCTTGGCATGAATCAGTTATTTTTTACATCGTTGTCTTCCACATTGAAGGGAAGCAACTGGTGATGCGGTATGTATATTGCTTAAGACAGACAACATTTCCTCTGGCGGAAGTAGTCATGCAAGCCAACCGGAACTTTACTTTATCGCCGCTGAGTTGGATTGTCTCCTTACGTCAGAGACGCCTCTGACTCCAGGACCTCAACTCTGGTGCGTCCATCTTCATGTGTGATTGAGGCATGGAATAGTGTAAGGGCAACAACATTTGCAAAGGACGTAATTCTTATGGAAACGCAACTAGGCCTTCATGACATGGCTGGTGCGACTGTCCATGCAGTGAACACGTGCTTCCTTTTCACCAATATATATATATAGATATAGATAGATAGATATATATATATATATATATATATATATATAGATATAGATAGATAGATATATATATATATATATATATATATATATATATATATATATATATATATATATATATATATATATATATATATATATATATATATATATATATAGATATAGATAGATAGATAGATAGATAGATAGATATAGATAGATAGATATATAGATATATATATATATATATATATATATAGATAGATAGATAGATAGATAGATAGATAGATATATATATATATATATATATATATATATATATATATATATATATATATATATATATATATATATATATATATATATATATATAGATAGATAGATAGATAGATATCGGCATGGTAGGTAACATGCCAGCCTGTTGCGCATGGAATGAAACCATTTCTTTTCTGATTTCCCAATAACAAGGAGACACATGAAGGCTTGATTCACTCATCGCCTACCTCTGATGTTCACACAATAAAAGTTAATGAAGCATGAAACATGGACACGATGTTGTATTAAGGGGTGATACTCATGGTCTCATAGTAGTACTGATTGACGTGTGCCGGTGGGACAGGATACACTCAAACGTTCTTTGACAAAGCCTGCCGCCCTCAAGGCCTCAGCTAGACACTCAAGGCAAGGCAGGACAGGTTCATCTTTTCGCCACCCCTTGACATCGTCATTATACTTGGCAGTGATTCATCAACACATGCGTCAGGTGCAGTGCAGATGTTAGTGCTGATGTCCCAAGGACGAGGATAGGGTTTTATAGCTTTTATCTAAATACCCAAAGAGCAAAGAAACCCTATTTTAAGCTTTTGTCCAGCAATGTTTTGCAACGTTGTTTGAAGCAAAGAAAAGCATTGTGTCATTAGTTCTGTCGTTTAACCACCGTTTTGGTCAATGTCCATATGTGTTGCATACAACTAATGCTTTAGATAGAAAAAAGTATCTCCAACATTTTTGCAAGGGTGTTTATGTTGGTGTGATATTTATCATTATTTGGCTTCCGTCTCAAACTAGGATATGGGCCTGAATGTGGATCTTTGGATTACTTTAGCTATCCTGTTTTCGGGTACCATAAATTGAATCGTCCCAGAATGTATAGGCAGCACCTTCTGATGAACTAAAACGAAACGTTATCATGACACTACCTTCTGATCAAAAACAATTTTGTCTGAGCCTAGATATACATCACAACGAAAGATTAGTTGGAAGATAGCAGTGGCGTCGTGTTGTCTTCTCCTTGAGTGTCGAGTATTACACTGGAGAGGATGATTGCAAGTTCATTTCTTTTTCCAAAATCGTATTCAGCCAAAAATGTTCCATGTATTGTTAGGCTCTTTTGATCTTGTTTAAAAGCTGAGTGGGTCACTTAATTAAATGTGCGTGGGTTAATTTAAACATTATTCTAAATATTCCTCTGTTGGTCACAGAAAGGTATTCTTAAGCTAATGCAGTTTTGAAGAAGAATTGTAAACCAGACAAGCTGCTCTTTGATAGATAACATTGACGCCATTTAAAGGGAGGTATTCCTTCAGGACATCCAGCCAAAAGAACAGCCTGTTCTTATCTGTATATAGTTCAAGTTGACTCAGTTGTAACCCTTCTAAAACTTCAATAGACATGCCATATTAGCAGCGTAGGATGGCTATATGACAGGGAGGTGGGGGGTATGGGTGGGTGTGTAGCAAAGGCATAGAAATCAATACTTTGACGTCAGAATATCCACACGCACACGCACACGCACACGCACACGCGTACAGACACACATACACATGTCCATACAACACTTCCTCATATTCATATGTATACGAAGTTATGTGAATTCCAAGAGCATTTCACAATATATAGCTTTCTGTTGGATGAACGAACTCATAATCATTACCACGAAGGAATGAGCTGGCTTTAACTATTGTTTAAATTGCCGCGTGTTGCACAGTTGGTTTTTTTCCCTCGCAGGTCGGACGCTCTGTCCACGAGACGAAGCGGACCGTTGGGTCCATGCAAGGGTATTTATCCCACAGAGGTGAGACACCACTGAAATACAGTCTTTCAATGTCATGTTGGTTTGTGCTATAAAATCAACAATATTCAGTTCCAGCTCCCATTTTACGACGTTCGATCCATGCTGATGAATGATTTTAATCAAACCTAGCTTTGTAACAAAGAGCAGATTCTGTGAAAGATGTCACACCAATATTTGTTCCATTTAATAACATTTCATAATTTGTTATTGATCTTGTTCGGCCACCGATCAACCCTTGGCATAATTATCCTTCCCAAGCTACTAACCACAATTCTCTAAAACATTTTCCATCTAGATTTTAATGCTTTTCAACAACCGTGGTATCATTGGTCGTTATCGTTTGTTCCTCGCAACATTTGCACTTTCTGAGGGATATGTTTTGCCCCTTGCACATAATCAGAATCAAGTATGTCAAGATGCAGCCATGGACAAAGATCCGTAGATTGTCCACAGGAAAAGATTGCTTTGTTTTGGTTTCTTTTTTCGTTTGTTTGTTTGTCTGTTTGTTTGTTTCCTGTTTTGGATTTTGTTGTACTTGTTGATTTTTACTTCTTTTTTGGTGGTGTTTTTTTTTTCTTTTTTTTTTCTTTTTTATTTTTCTGTTGTCTTAGTCTTATTTTTTAGTCTAATTCCTGGGTTGTCATCGATTTTACACTAACAACGGCAAACAATGTGCGAATGTGTCATGGAATGCTATGAGTCCTAGTCCTGGTCCTGGTCCTGGTCCTGGTCCTAGTCCTGGTCCTGGTCCTGGTCCTGGTCCTGGTCCTAGTCCTTACATGGATTAATATAAAGATATATAGGACGAGTCAGGTCTTGTTGCCAAGTATGCAGAGTAATAACGTATGAACCTAGTCTAGCCACAACGTAGTGTCTGATATTCAGTTACATTTACATTGTGTTCGTAGTGGAACAATGTGCTGGAATGAGATAGTAATTTCCAGTTTTGTATTACATTTATTTTTCCGAATCCGTAAACCAAACCAAACACAAATACCTTCACAAGCGTCAGTTAGATTTACCACCGTTTCCGTCACATATTATGTTAGCTGTGGGGAAAATACATTCTCTGAAATTCATACATCACTTTCTTATGCACAGAAACGTCAGTGGCTGTATCAGTAATCCTCCTTACAGTCTGAAATTTGTTGATCACTCCCGAGAAAGCTAAGCTCTTCAATGCATCACCCGAGCCTCTGGGTGCAGCTAAACCCACTGGGGGACACCATTACCACTGTTGGTGAAGGGAGAACTTTGACTTCATCTCAGAAGTGCCCATTTGAAAAGAGGAGTTAAGCGGTCATCGTAGTCACCAATATTTCTGCCTGGTTCTTAATACCGTATAGCTAGGCATTGTGTTTAGGTTTGTCTTTCAAATGTACTTATTAATAATGTATTGGATATGTCTCTGAAACCATCTTGAATTATATAATCACCATGTTTACATCGGTATCATGAGCGGACAGGCCTCGCATATCGGTCCCTTTATCTTGTCTGAAGGTTAACACTGTATAAGACAACATTTGGACTTCGTCTTTCATGTAAGTATATTTACTTGTTATAAATTAGATATTGCTCAGAGATCATTTTGAGATATATAAATAGCATGGTTCCAAGAGTTTCATGAACAGTTTGGCCATTTGGCTGTCCCTACTGTCTCTACATTACATCCGGTACATGACGCCAGTTGATAAATATCTAATGACAACAGATGGTGGCAGATGATGCCTGGATAAAAATAAGATTACGTCGTTGTGGTGATATGATCAACAGATTTTAGAAAGGCGCAGTCACTAAGACCCTTGAAAGCTGTGATGTTTCAAATAAATAATATAGGTTTCTCAAACACAGGTGACTCTGAAGGAAGACATGTTATGGAAGTTGTCAATTATCGCAAGTACACAACGCTTCTAAACAAAATCTGAGCCCGTGGTTTCACAAACAGTAACTGAGAAAAAATGTAGAAGTCAGTACCGGAAGACTTTTGAACTTTTTATAAAAAAAAATGCTAAAACCCATGAGTGGGATCGATGTGTGACATATACGTGTTTAGAACCTCCGGTGTCCGTCGCGTTGAAGAGGTAACCCAGATATAAGGCAGGGGTGAAAGTGTTTACGAGGCAAGGGGTAAAATGCTTCCCTTTAGATTAAAGGCGTAGAGCCTGAGTGCAGATGAGGGAAATCTTCTCAGAAGAAGGAGGGCATAAATCAGTACACGAGTTGAAGGACAAGACAAGACATTTAATCATATGCTGCTCAACATCAAAGCCTTCCAATAACCTGCTTCAAAAACATGAAATATTGTGCATTTAAAATATTGTCACAATTCCATAGTATGTAAAATAGCCTCACAATATGTTTTAGACAAGATGTTACACCTCTAGGAATACGGCACGTGGCATGAATACAAATGGCGTTGGATACTTCAACGATGTTGTATCGTAATTTGATATACTCTTTTTCTGTAACAGTGGATGGAACATCATTCATCTTTGCTGACAATTGTTTCTTTGTACAAAGTGTCCCATCTCTGTCATTCCTAGAAGATCCATTCAACCAGTTCTTACTGATTTAGGTATAGTATACAGCACAGATTCAGGACCGCTGATGAATCTTCAAGAACAAACGGGATGTTACTAAAAACAGGAACTAACCCTCAAAGCTGTGTGAAGTGCAGCATTCGAAAGCAGGTGGCATTACATTTAAGGTACAGCTAAAATGTTACATTTAGTTTAGGAAGTGTGAGTGAATTCATTATATTTCAGGCACATGAAGCCTAAGGTAAGCTAAGGAATAATTGACATGCCTTTGCATGCGTTTGCGAAGGGTCCGAAGAAGGAGACGCTTTCCTTCTTCTCAGCACTTTGGTTAGAAATATTTTATAGTGAATAACCAACATGCTCATGAGCACTATGTGTGACGGGCTAATTATTGATATTACCTCAGCCTATTTCTGAAAATAAAAATAAAAACACAAACACATTTGATGACTGTATTACCTAAAAACATTAGTGCTACATGTTATATATTATTGATCCAGTGTCTGGATATCTTGGGTACTAGAACAAGATCTTATTTTCAACACCAACAGTATCTGAGAATCACTTGATGGGCAGTCGATACGCCCAAGGAGGTCTCCTTAATCAGGTGATGGTATGAACCACTATGCCTCCCCCAATCAAGGAGCAGGATAGAGTAGGTTGTTGATTCATCGACGTAGGCTCACACATATGTGCATAGCTGAGCCCACAAGGACGCGGTGTCTGTCGCTGTCGTCGATCATAACTCACCGCTACTTGGCCCAAGTGTAGACTCAAGGTTGAAACCTAATTTAGAATCAGGGATTCTTCTGATCGTGCAAGAAATAACAACGACAGGATTATCGGGAAGAAATCGATTGATGTTGGTCCGAGAGCCCCTCAACGACCCGAATGCAACGTGCAGTGTCTATCCATTTCCTTTTGCTTCATCAGCGGTCCAGAAACAAAATGCCATAGATCAGTTAATGTCTTCATTGCTGTTGGAGTCTTCTACAACAAAGGGAAGCACCTGGTGATGTACTGTACACGTTGTATGCAATCCAGACAACACTTTCAGGACAGATTCATGACCGGAAGTGACAGAAGGAGGACATACAAGCTAACGGGAAGTTTACATTATCCTCTTATCCTCGCTGAGATAGATGGTCGGCTTAATCAGGACTATTCACTCATGTCTCCTTATACCACATGTCTCCTTATACCACGTGTCTCCTTATACCACGACATGCATGACAAGGTTTCCTAATATTGGGCGGGGGGGGGGGGGGGGGGGAGGGGGCAGAAGCCTCACCAGAAAGTAAATCACTTCCTAGAACAGCTCTGACTCCAGGACCGGGGGTGTTGATCATAACCTCATTCACTCAAGTGTTTGACTTGCATGGTTGACATTTTTGTCCAAATATTTAAGCACCACATCGGAAGACATGTGAACTATTTTGTTTGTTTTTTTTTACTTTTCAAATATTTCTTCCTTTATGTCGAGACCCTGTCATAACAACCAATACCGTTTAATGTCTTGTGGCGTGACTCTCTGCCCATCCACTATCCCGGCAGATTCTTTATCCGCTACATCAGAAAGACTGACCGAGGTCTTAAAGGTACCAGTAATACTGAGGTATGCCACACTTGGCAGTCAAGAAATGTGAGGATCCTCCGTGTTGTATCCGTTGTGATGAGAGAGTCACAGTCAAGCATGTCCATCTTGACTGTGTTGAATTCTCCATCATAAGGGATATATATTTCAATATCAAAACACTAAAGGACCTTTTAATGATGTTGACTATCACTTAATCATTGATTTTTAAAAGCGATAGATTTGTTGAATGAGTTTTGATATGTCTTTTGTAAATAGATAATGTTTTATAATTGGCAGCACACATTATCAAGCCAGATTGTGAGTGACTACTCTCAACGGGAGTGGAAGTATTATCATTGTCCTCCCGAGAGGCTATGTAAGTCTCAGAACATTCCATGGAAATTTAGTTCTACGAAACTCGTAATCGTAGTGTATTTGTTCTCAATAATGGCTAAATGTCAGTATAATCACCTGTGGCGGATAAGATGGTATTAATCCAATTATGGTTCATGTAGGTAGCAAACGTACTGTAAGTCCCCATGGACTCCAGTATGGTGATCTACCTTCATTTGTTGGCGATCCATAGCATGTTTTTGTATAATGTATTGTCCAAATTAGTTTATTGGTTTTATCTTCATGTGATAGTTTTAAATTCGAACCGTGATAATCTGGTTGTTTGACTGTCCTTCTAAGACAGGTTTTATAATACATGCACATTGTTTATAAATGTCTAATTTATTCTCTTCAGGATATAGCTGAAAAATTGCCGATGTGACGTTAAATACTCAGTCAATCAGTCACTCACTCAAGTGGCAGTTAAGAATGTGACTATGCCTTCACTAGTAACGTAAAATGGCATTATAACGCACTGTTTAAGCCATATCAAGTCTTCAGTAAATGCGACGAGTCACTTAAAGGAACTGTGTTAAAACGTACATGAGTGATAAGTATGTTTGGTATCTGTCTGTTTGCTGCCCATGGTAACCCGTAAACAAATGATCCCTTTGCGTCAGTGCAACAACACGGCAGGCTGTTCCGGTTCTGGTGGTCTGTACAATAAAATGAACTGGATTCAGTCCAAAGCCTGAACCCCATCTGTCCAGCAGTTTAGCTTCCATTTTATGACGTTAGATCAACACCACCGCCGGATTTTAATCAAACCTTTGCAGTTTTATGGCAAGCAACAGATTCCGTAAAAGATGCAACGCCAATATTTGTTTCATTTAATGGCGTTTCATAATTTAATACCGAGCAGCTTTGGGCACCAATCAACCCTCCTACTGCCTGCGACATAGGCATCGATCCTTCAACCACTGAAGAAAACTGTTACCAAGTTAGCGGGAGGTATGTTACGTCACATATACGAGGCGTCCATTCATAGTCTGTCGCCTTATGTGTAGAAGGAGCCCATAGACAAGGATTCTTGGAAATGTCTTCTTCCCCTGCATGAAAAGGAGATCGTCAAGACTAAGGAAGGTCGCTATTCTTTGTTCCTTTCCTCTTAGTCATGGATAACGACGTCGTGGTGCTGTCTTCTTTGAGCAAACGTCTTGATATAAAAGTACATAATGCTGTTGAAGAAAATTAAAACATTATTTTTAATATGTTTCACCATAAACACACCTCTGTAATGAGCGTGCTGATTTTATACGTATGGTGTAAATTAAAGCTAAAACCATCCTCCAGAATTATAAGAGTGAGTGTGTCTGCAGTTCATAGCAGTGTTCCAACAATGTCACAGAAGGGGAACGCTCAAAATTAGCTCTACACATGGAATGGAAGTGGGAATACAAACCAGACCTTTCACGTAATGACCGAAAGCTTTAATCTCCAGTCTACACTTCATAATCATAGCAAATTATAATACTATCATCAGAGTCCATGTCCATAAACATGTGTTTATGGGTCACTTTAAAACAGTTATTATACCATGAGTTCATGAAAAGATAACTGATCGCCTTGGAAGGCGTCAAAAAACATGTACGAGGCCATATCATTTGTAAAGTCAATCACAGTCGCTTCCACAGTGAAACATCATGATATGTCTATATACCCCTTCCATCTCGTGAAAATGGAAATCTTTAACATCAACAGAAATAATTAAGGTAGGTATACGAGAAATCGAAAACAGGTGTGTCAAGGACGAGTCGTGGAACGGAGAAACTCTTCTTCAACATTAGACCATTGTGTTTCAGAAATTATGAAATGAGAGTCACCAGACTACATTCAACTCAAGTGCATGAATGCGGGAACCCGTCAGACAGAAGAATCGAATAAAACACCAAACTTGTGCGATGTCCTTATCGATTATTCGAGCGTAACGGTTGTCCGCTGGCCCTTGTCTTGCTGGCTGCATTAGTGAGCATAGGTATCAGGGAGCTCCCCATTGTCCTCATTGGCTGTATCAACTAGTCAGTTAAGACACAGTGTGATGCTGGACACTCGTTTTCTCCACTAACACGTTTTTAAGAGGCTTTAGTAAACAACCGAATCTTCCCTGGCTGGGCTAATACCTAAGGCATTAAATAACTCTAGGATTAATGAGTAGACATTGTTTACTTCATTGTTCGGTAAAGTACACACAACACACAGTGTCATGTCACAAAGGCAGTTTGGAAGAGGTGGGTGATTGGAAGGTCAGTGTTTGTTTGCCTTATCTGACTTCATGTCAGGTTAGGACGATTTCAAGTACAAGTTTCTTTTAGAGATCATCACCCTGGGTCCGGAACGTAAGACGTTGTACTTTTACTACAATAAGCCCATATACGGAAACGTTCAAAGCCTTGCCGCAAAGTAAATTGTCAGTTGACAGGAGTGAACAGTACTGTTTAAGTCGACCATCTATCTCAGCGGCGATAAAACAAACTTCCGGTTGGCTCTTATGTCCCCCTTCTGTCACTTCCGGCCATGAATTTGTCCTGAAAATATTGTCAGGATGGCATGCGGTATACACAACATATCAACTGTTGTTTCTCTTTGAAGACCGTTTGTGAAGCAAAAGACGATGGATAGACACTCTCGTTGTATTCAGGTCGTTAGGGCGACAAATCCATGGTGACCACGGACCAACGTCGATCGATTTTCTTCTGATTTTAATCCTGCCGTCGTTATTTGTTGCACGATGAGAAGAATCCCCGATCCTAAATTTGGAATAGTCTGCACCAAGTAGCAGTGAATTACGGTCAGCATCCTTGTGGATTTACAGATGCACATATATCAGCGTCTGTGCCGATGAATCAACAACCACTCGTCTCTGCTCTATCCTGCTCCTTGGCGGGAACATCAAAAGTGACTAAAACCAACACCAGGTTCAGGTGTCTTGAGGGTCTGAACTGCTCATTAAGAGATCCTCGGATGATGTTTCTGCTGAAAATAACATCAGCTTACCTTAGATTTAAACCATACAGGTCATGGACAGCTTCATTTCGGTTAATAAGAACTTAAGAACATATAGCAGTATTGTGTCAAGAGAACAGAAACACCAAGAGAAAATACAAGTGTGCATGGAAAGCCAAGCATTAGAATCTTTATTGCTGTTAATTTTCTGTATCAAGAAATAATGTAGCTGCAGTACTGCTAAAAGACCAAATCCTCACCCTCACACTAACCTATTGATCGTCACTTACATCATCATGACCAAACACACTGTAGTATAGTAATGAACATGTATGACTGTAAGAGTATAGTAATGAACATGTATGACTGTAAGAGTTAATCATGCATTAGTGTTATATCCTCTACTGTACTTTATGGTGAAACATGGCCAGTGTTTCTGGGGAAAGGGGCAAACTAATTTTGAGAATTCTGAAAATTACTTCTTCTAATTTGATTCTGTACATGCACGTATTTGTTTCACCAGTACATTGGAATCATACTGAATACTTTCTGGTGATTTCTCAGTATAGTGTAATCACACAGGGTTCTTCCAGCAGCTTTCTCGGTACCGTCTAATATTCAAGTAGCTTCCTCGATACCGTCTGATCTTCAAGGAGCTATTTCGGTCCCGTCTGATCTTCCAGCAGCTTTCTCGGAACCGTCTAATCTTCAAGGAGCTTCCTCGATACCGTCTGATCTTCAAGGAGCTATTTCGGTCCCGTCTGATCTTCAAGAGCTTTCTCTTGTGTAATTTGGAATTATGGATGTTGATTATTTCTGAATATATCTATATGTTTGTGAGTAGCCTATCTCTGGTTGTTTATCTCTGCCACCAAAATGTTACACGTTTGATTAAAAGTGAAAAAATGCTTTTTCACAGTAAGAAACAAATATCTGCCAAATGCAGTCGTTTGATAGATCCCGACTCCAAAACGCCGTTCTCCTCACAATAAAGACGCTGACATCCAGAAACTTTTCAACATTTTCGTAAATAACTTTTACATGTGGTTCCTGGGCTTTCAGTCTATTGTTCACCAGTAAAATACACATGCTGACTTTAAACTTGATGTAGAAAATAGTAATAAATTCACTCACTCAAACTGAAATGTTATTTCATAGCTGTCTGTGTGTTCTGAGCTGCCATTTCAACATGCTGCTCATTGCCAGCTGCACAATACCACACGCAGCCCCAGCTCTACATGTTACAGAACACTAAATTAGTTTGAAAATCATTCACCGGATCTCCTAAGGATGGAATGTTTGTTGTTATGTTATTAAGCTTAGTTAAAACACTGAATCACTATTTTGAAAAAGAAGAAAAATAATTTCACCTCAACAAAAAGTGCGTGGTATTTTGCACTGATCTTGATTAACTACACACATTATCATTATCAAACGCTGGGCAGTATATTATGATATTCACCATTGGTAATGCTAAAAGTAACACGCTTTCAAATTAGTTACCCAGGGAATGTTTTCTTTCTATGTCTCACCAAGCAGATGTGATTTTCAAAATGGTTGTACCTTGAAACGTTTTTCAAGAATTTCGATCATTTCAAAAACACAACGAACATATGTTTTGAAAACGCTGTAAGTGTTTTATGTGTTTTTTTCTTTGTGCCTGCCAGCACCATATTACATTTGTTAAGGCATCTGTAACCACTGAAGCAGCTGAAGAAGCCGTTGAAGAGTTCAAAGAAGAATAATTATTGAAAATGTTGAAGCACGCATAGTCACTGAAGTAGCCCGAGTTTTTTAGACCTTTCAGGACTGGGAATTTCGATCCATTCAAACATATGTCCCACTCTGAAGCTGCTATAGCCACTGAAGCATCTGAATTGTGAATAATCTTTGAAGCCGTTGAATCATCCATGACATCTGAAGTCATTAAGGTATCCTTACCCACTGAAGCCGTTGTAGTATCTATGACATCTGAGTCATTATGGTATCCTTACCCACTGAAGCCGCTGTAATGTCCATGACATCTGAGTCATTAAGGTATCCTTACCCACTGAAGCCGCTGTAGTGTCCATGACATCTGAGTCATTAAGGTACCCTTACCCACTGAAGCCGCTGTAGTGTCCATGACATCTGAGTCATTATGGTATCCTTACCCACTGAAGCCGCTGTAGTATCCATGACATCTGAGTCATTATGGTATCCATACCCACTGAAGCCGCTGTAGTATCGATGACATCTGAGTCATTAAGGTATCCCTACCCACTGAAGCCGCTGTAGTGTCCATGACATCTGAGTCATTATGGTATCCATACCAACTGAAGCCGCTGTAGTATCCATGACATCTGAGTCATTAAGGTATCCCTACCCACTGAAGCCGCTGTAATATCCATGACATCTGAAGTCATTATGGTATCCATACCAACTGAAGCCGCTGTAGTGTCCATGACATCTGAGTCATTATGGTATCCTTACCCACTGAAGCCGCGGTAGTATCCATGACATCTGAGTCATTAAGGTATCCATACCAACTGAAGCCGCTGTAGTATCCATGACATCTGAGTCATTATGGTATCCTTACCCACTGAAGCCGCTGTAGTATCCATGACATCTGAGTCATTAAGGTATCCCTACCCACTGAAGCCGCTGTAATATCCATGACATCTGAAGTCATTATGGTATCCATACCAACTGAAGCCGCTGTAGTATCCATGACATCTGAGTCATTAAGGTATCCTTACCCACTGAAGCCGCGGTAGTATCCATGACATCTGAGTCATTAAGGTATCCATACCATCTGAAGCCGCTGTAGTGTCCATGACATCTGAGTCATTAAGGTATCCTTACCCACTGAAGCCGCTGTAGTATCCATGACATCTGAGTCATTAAGGTATCCATACCATCTGAAGCCGCTGTAGTATCCATGACATCTGAGTCATTAAGGTATCCCTACCCACTGAAGCCGCGGTAGTATCCATGACATCTGAGTCATTAAGGTATCCATACCAACTGAAGCCGCGGTAGTATCCATGACATCTGAGTCATTAAGGTATCCATACCAACTGAAGCCGCGGTAGTATCCATGACATCTGAGTCATTAAGGTATCCATACCAACTGAAGCCGCTGTAGTATCCATGACATCTGAGTCATTATGGTATCCTTACCCACTGAAGCCGCGATAGTATCCATGACATCTGAGTCATTATGGTATCCTTACCCACTGAAGCCGCGGTAGTATCCATGACATCTGAGTCATTAAGGTATCCATACCAACTGAAGCCGCGGTAGTATCCATGACATCTGAGTCATTAAGGTATCCATACCAACTGAAGCCGCTGTAGTGTCCATGACATCTGAGTCATTAAGGTATCCATACCAACTGAAGCCGCTGTAGTGTCCATGACATCTGAGTCATTAAGTTATCCATACCCACTGATTGAATAATCTGAAGCAACTGAAACCTTTGACACCAGAGATGCTCGGATGTACATGGAGGTACAACTCCAACCTTTACAGTACATACCATGATGTAATATCATGAGATGGAAGTTCTGTACTTGTAACAAAGTCTTATTATTTTGAAATGTTCCAACTTTCTGTCTCTCAAAAGGCAGATGATTGGCGTTGGTGTTGAGCAGGACATGGTAAAGTATTTTGGCCTGAAAATATCACCGAAGCTCCGTTTGAAGTCCACGCTGTTCGTCATGTGTCAATTTGTGCTTGCAATAATGTCCTCTTCGTTCGTGGTGGTTTGTTATAAAAGCACGTTCAAGTGGTAGTGGTCAGTCCTTTTGGTGGCGTACTCGTTGATCTAGTCTTTCGTGTAAGAAGATGGCATTGCCTGAAATCACATTACCTACATACAATCAGATTCTACATATCTGGGAAAAACCATTTTACACACATCTACTAACATCTGGGTTACCTTTTGAATGTCAGTATCGGAGTTGACTGACACCGGTTATTTTACAGATCTCGCGTTCCAAGGATTCTGATTGATTCGAGAAAAACATCAAAGCCACTGCCGCCATTTTTCACACATCGTTGCCAATCAAAACGTTTCATATGCAGTGATTTGTAATGCCCCGAAAATAACATGTCAATATGAGTGGATGTAAACTTAGTTTCAAGCGCTTTAGAGGAAGTATGACAGTCTCTCATATCTGAATTCTGTTTTAATTGTTAGGCAAGACGGGTGCTCGGACGATGTTTAGAAGTGTAGTATGGTCGGAATTAATGCACATTGTAATCGTTGAGTTTGAAAAATGCATCAGTAATTTGCAGTCAACAGCAATTTTATGAATGTATGTTCTATAAATATATAGATGTTGATTTTTCCTGGTCTCACATGAGACACACTACGTCCTCTGGCGTCACTTGTCATCGCCTGAAGGTTTCGTGACGATCGGGCCGGTGGTGAAAGCTTCCGCTTTTCAATTGTTGTGTGATTTGCTGTATAATTCAATCTGAAGTGCAAACATATGCCATATAACTTAAAGAGTGGTATGTGTCCTTGTGATTAAGCCGAAAGATTGATGACAATATGACAGCTTCACTCCCTTTAAATCATTGTCCCATACGTCCCTTCAAGAATTCTGCACTACAGTCAACAACACCTTCTCCAGGTGCTTGTCGCCAAACTTTCGGCTCCAGATCCTTTTCTATCTCAGCCAGCTCTATGGAACTCTCTACCTGAATCAGTGAAGTTGATTCCATCTCTAGAAACTTCTAAATCCAGTCATAAACCCACCTATTCAAGTATTATATCTAAAAAAACTCATGTCATTGTGAAGAACTCAACGGCCTCTGTTGCCATTGTTTTGAGGCAATGTGCACTGAGCATACCTACAAGGCGTGGATTTAGGTGTCATTTTTATCATTATTATTAAATGGATACTTCTGTGTTGTAGTCCAAGTTCACGTCACTGATTGTACTCAGTGGTCACGGGGTCCATCAGTGGGTATAGCTGCACTAGGAGACTCGAGTGATGCATTGAAGAGCTTAGCTTTCTCCGGAATGATCAACAGATTTCAGAGAGTAAAGAGGATTACGGACGCAGCTATTGACGTTTCTGTGCAGATAAAAGCAGAAGACGAGAATATTTTATTTCATAATTAACCGGATATGTGACAGGAAGTGCGTTAACGTTAATTGGCTTACAGAAGGGACTTTTTATTCACTTGACGGATCTTAAATGATGAGGTTAACACAGAGCTGTAACTATTTCATTCCGCCCAAGGTGTTTCCAATCCAAACAAATTGTGCATACAATATGAAAAGCTGCCCCTAAGACAATACGCTCTGTAGTTTTTATTACAATATAACACTACACTAATAAAGGATAACCAGATAATCTTTGTAAACCCAAACATATCTGCAATGTCTTTGATAAGTTTGACCATTAATCAAAGGACATAGATGGATGTTTTCTTCCTGAAACAAGAGGGAGCGTAAAGAAAATAAAAATATTATGATGACTTCACACGGAAGCGTACGCTTTGTTTCCCTATTTGGTTTGTACTCCTACCATAATTGTCTCTGAATATATCTGGCATAAGGTATACCGATAAACACATCCTGCGTAATAATACGGCGTGTCTATGTAGACCGTTTGATAAGGGTGTTACAACCAAGACTGAAACGTCCCTCCATCAGTAGTGAGTTGGTATGCTTTTAAGATCACCCACTGGTATTGGACTAACATCATAAAGTTGAAGTGAAATGAGCGAACACTGTGCAGTATTTTTGGCTAAATCTTACTGATTTCAACTGCTCATAACATATTTCTTCAAAAGCACTCTTTGCGTTAATCTAAAACTGAATAATTATGGTTTCAACAGTGAATTACGGAGATTGTCTACGGCAATAATGGAGGGTGCACTGCAGGTATAGCACAGTTACAACCACGACTGTCAACTGTGGCATTCCTCCAGAAGATGCTTAACTCTACCCACCTCTGAAACACGGAAATCAGTTGGTATGGATACCATAATGGCTCAGATGTCAGGGACACTACAGCGGCTTCAGTGGGTAAGGATACCATAATGACTCAGATGTCATGGATACTACAGCGGCTTCAGTGGGTAAGGATACCATAATGACTCAGATGTCATGGATACTACAGCTGCTTCAGTGGGTAAGGATACCATAATGACTCAGATGTCATGGACACTACAGCGGCTTCAGTGGGTAAGGATACTATAATGACTCAGATGTCATGGATACTACAGCGGCTTCGGTGGGTAAGGATACCTCAGTGACTTGAGATGTCATGGACACTACAGCGGCTTCAGTGGGTAAGGAAAGTGGAAATGTCAAAACGAGATAGATAAGGTTTGGCGGAAATGATATTATATAAATCACATTGTACGGTACAAAAATACACTTAAGCGCAAAGAAACATAACCGTTGTAACCTGTGACCCAGATGAACTGAGAATCATTGTACGACCTCTTCAAACCGAGGCAGTCTGCGACGTCATTGTTAACGACATGCTGCTTAAACCTCGTCATAAAATAAGTATATACGATCTTTTTAAAATTAAAATTAAAATTGAAATTATAAAATTAGGATCGGTTCAAAAGCAGGCCATTGACTGAATTTGTTAATGAAACTCGTGTTTTGGTTTGAATACTGTGTCTAAGCTGGGTAACCACGTTTAACAACACTGTGGTATCTGAATGGGTTAGAACTGTGTCAACAGCATAAGTCTTGACTAATTAATCTAATTAAAGAATTCACCTCATTTTTCTTCTAGTTTGAAATGTCTACCATAAACATCACAGGAAAGACCAGGTCATTTTATGGTGAAACCTTGATTTAGGTGGTTAAACAGAGAAGATTCAGGCATTTGAATAAGTGTGCCATGGTGTGTGAAAGGAGACGCTCGTTGCTTCCTCTTTTCTGCAGTAATTATCACGTCAAACAGACACAAAAACGGCATGTTTAAGATTTTCTTCCATCAAGGTGTACCAGTAATTAGGTTGGAAGTTAAGTTATCATCGTAAAGATGGCTTTTATTTGCTCAGAAGACTCCGGCGTGTTGCTGGATAACACTGACGACCGGGTCAAGGGAGAATAATTACTGTTACGGTAATCGCTCGCAAAATCTACCTTCAAGCGAAGAAACACGTGAGCCTTTATTTGTTTTTAATCATTTTCAGTTACTAGTCTCGACATCATTAGAAAGTCATATGGCTACATATCCAAAGTAAACAGTTAGAGTGCTGTAAAAGTTAGGTAAGTGATGAAGCGTGCGGTGGAGGACCTGGTTCATCAGAAAAAGCGTAGAACCTGGGATGAGGGCAAGCGTGATACTTGTATTAGACACGACAGTATAAGTCTGTTGGATGATCACTTCTATTCAGGCAGTGACGGACGGATCCAATGTTTGGTGAATCATCCGTCCGTCCGTCCTTCCATCCATCCACTCTTCCTACCACTCAGAAGGATTGCACTGAACTCCGGAACTAGCTCTAGGCCAAATGTTGGAAAGAAGAGTGTAATACTTCCGCTCGTAAAACCTCTAAATTTTAACTGTGAGGGAACATTTGTTCGAGTGGCCTTTATAAAAGTTGAATATGTCTTTTAATATTGTTAAGATACAATTAAAACAACATGTTACAACTGATCCTTGTCAGATAAGGAATATACATTCTGGTGATATCATTTGATTAGAATGAAACGTACGGGGGTATACGGGCGGAAATCTTTCTGAAAGAAGTCCCCAGCTTTCAGGATGTCTCGGCTGCAGAAAAAGTGTTGCGGAGAAATTAGGATGACAGCAACCACTCTTCAAAATGTCTTATGCTATGGAACTATCCACAGAATGCATTAGATACTGAAAACACACAAGGTTAATCCCACTGTTGAAAGAGTGTCCACAAGTACATGGACCAACTACATGAGTACTGACTACATGGTGTAATGGACGGCGACAAGCACTGGTGGTCAGCATGGTCAAGATATGGTCAAGATAAGGTCGGGTGCATCATATTACCTGACTTTGATGATATCAACGTTCGGCCTTGGACTAGAACCAATGCCAAGTACAGGATCAATTGATGCTGTCGCGCGAGGAGCATTGTTCCAGACGCAGACCATTACTTTGTCTGCCCAGTATATAGAGGATATTAAACGACCTTCCGTGTGATACCATTTGTCTTAAACGAGTCAATGATTTGGTATCAAACGAGCGAACGCGAGTTTGATACTTAATCTTTAACGAGTTTAATAAAAATTATATTTCATGGAACCGAGTTTAGTATTCTGTTTATTACTAGCCAACGTAAATTAAGAGAAACTGCGGCGAAATTACCTACACTGTGAGGACTCTCTTCTCTGCGCGAGTCAAGCAAGGTCTAGTAAAATTGCGACAACGACGTTAGCATTGTGACATCACAACTTTGGACCATTTTGACGTCATGCGTCAAGCGGTACTACACTAGTGTAATACTGCCGTAAAAATACTTCACTGCAGGGACCTTACACTCTCCTACCCAGAGGTCCATGCGGCGAGCCAGCATAGTATCTCTGCCACATCCTCATATCTTACACAGTTCATTCAATATAATGTGCACATTTCATAACTGTTTTATTTTTTATGAGTCTACACATCTAATTAAATATCGTTGTTAAAATGGTTCAGTTTCACTGAGAAATTTTCCTAAAACGTGTAACACTATTTCGATTTGCGCAGCGATCCTTTGTTTACATGGGTTGTACGGCTCCACGTGCTGTCATCGAAGCCTTATGGAGAACAAACGATGCAGCCGGTTTGAACTATAAAAATGTATTCATATATAATTTGTCATAAACCTTATTGACGCAGTTGTAGAAGAATATTTACGTAACACTGTAAATAATATGAAAACCTCGCCGAATCGCATGTGGTATGCCTGTCTCAGCTTATTTACGAATGTGCGCATATGTTTACAAACAAAGGGAAAGTCCGGTCACGTGATATGCAAATTAGCCTGTGGCAGTGATGTTGTGCTAAGTCATCGCTGCGCCGGAGAGTGGGGACCTTATTCTCGAAACTTTTATAGCCCTAAGAATTCTTAAATATGATCGTAGCCAATGTCTTAAGAATAGGTTTACGAAGTTCGTAGGGCTACGAACGTTTCGAGAATGGCCAGCCAGTATCTTCAACGGGCGAGTAATAAATGCCCATTGTCATATAATGGAGATGCAATATACCCATGTAATAAACTTGGTATCCAAATCTAATAAATATGCAAATTAGGTTTAAAAAAAAACGAGAACTACTTTCACAAAACTCCATACAACGTCATGCGAATCCCACAATGTACACGTTGAATGATGACGTCGTCAGGAGTCGGCGAGTTTGTAAACAAATATGGCTGCCCCCAAGTTAAATAAAGACTCGCATAATGCAATTAGTGTCCCTAATAATATGATATTAATGATACGGAAACACACTCGGTCAATAATCTTTATTTATAAGTCCACTTAGCTGCTTCATGGTTCATGATTGTTCTCAGGCGCGTCACCATATTGGGCCCTGTGTCCACATATCAATCATACATGTGAATTTATCATGTAGAAATATGTCACAATTCTGCATTTTTACAGACAAACACAAAAGAACCTCGAATAGTGTCTGCTTTACAGGGGTATTTGTATTTGATTAATTTTAATTAATTTTAATTAGATTTTAGACTTTATCCACAGATAGCATCATACGAAGTATGAGGCCACTTACTATAGGTCTGTGGTGAACAGACTATGCATAAGATATACATTTACCTCAGGTCCGATGCACGTAACCCTGCATTACTTATTACTTATTTATACAAAATTCCATTTTCACAATGTTAAGTAATGGCATTAGTTGTTTCTATGTCCCTGCTTCTTACAAGTTCAAACAGTAATGTGTCCGAGATACACAGACAGTACAAGGGCTACCCTACAACCTGTAAAATGTATCTTCAGAGGTATATGTGTGTGTGTGAAAGAATTGTGTTTTACACTGTTTCTATCATGTATAAAGTCGTGCAGACTTGGTATTACAGGGAAACGACCGATCCAATGTATGAGTGAGTGAGTTTTGTTTTACGCCGCTTTATGAATGTTTCAGCAATATCGCAGCGGAGGATACCAGAAACGGGATTCACACATTGTAGCCATGTGAGAAGTCAAACTCGGGTCTTCGGCGTGACGAGCGGACACCTTAACCACTAGGCTACCTCACTTTTATAGCCCTAAGAATTCTTAAATATGATCGTAGCCAATGTCTTAAGAATAGGTTCACGAAGTTCGTAGGGCTACGAACGTTTCGAGAATGGCCAGCCAGTATCTTCAACGGGCGAGTAATAAATGCCCATTGTCATATAATGGAGATGCAATATACCCATGTAATAAACTTGGTATCCAAATCTAATAAATATGCAAATTAGGTTTAAAAAAAAACGAGAACTACTTTCACAAAACTCCATACAACGTCATGCGAATCCCACAATGTACACGTTGAATGATGACGTGGTCAGGAGTCGGCGAGTTTGTAAACAAATATGGCTGCCCCCAAGTTAAATAAAGACTCGCATAATGCAATTAGTGTCCTTAATAATATGATATTAATGCTACGGAAACACACGCGGTCAATAATCTTTATTTATAAGTCCACTTAGCTGCTTCATGGTTCATGATTGTTCTCAGGCGCGTCACCATATTGGGCCCTGTGTCCACATATCAATCATACATGTGAATTTATCATGTAGAAATATGTCACAATTCTGCATTTTTACAGACAAACACAAAAGAACCTCGAATAGTGTCTGCTTTACAGGGGTATTTGTATTTGATTAATTTTAATTAATTTTAATTAGATTTTAGACTTTATCCACAGATAGCATCATACGAAGTATGAGGCCACTTACTATAGGTCTGTGGTGAACAGACTATGCATAAGATATACATTTACCTCAGGTCCGATGCACGTAACCCTGCATTACTTATTACTTATTTATACAAAATTCCATTTTCACAATGTTAAGTAATGGCATTAGTTGTTTCTATGTCCCTGCTTCTTACAAGTTCAAACAGTAATGTGTCCGAGATACACAGACAGTACAAGGGCTACCCTACAACCTGTAAAATGTATCTTCAGAGGTATATGTGTGTGTGTGAAAGAATTGTGTTTTACACTGTTTCTATCATGTATAAAGTCGTGCAGACTTGGTATTACAGGGAAACGACCGATCCAATGTATGAGTGAGTGAGTTTTGTTTTACGCCGCTTTATGAATGTTTCAGCAATATCGCAGCGGAGGATACCAGAAACGGGATTCACACATTGTAGCCATGTGAGAAGTCAAACTCGGGTCTTCGGCGTGACGAGCGGACACCTTAACCACTAGGCTACCTCACTAGCCCCCCCCCCCCCCCCCCCCCGAACATATGAAGGTCTGAAATGATTACCACTCGCTGAAACCCACAACCACTCTCTTGGTGAAACCTTAGAAACACAATCGGAACGAACCGAAAGCCGTATACCACACTCGCAAGTTTCCGATGTGCCCAAAGGACAAAACTCAGCACAACGTTCGTAGTACCTTTGCACGACTAGGCCACATCCCTTCAGATGTTGATAACTACAGAAGTCACGAAAGACAGAAAGTTTCCCTGCTCAGGTCTGGGCGCAGCGAAAAACTACCCTGGAAACATGCCTCTTGGGTGACTCGGTTTTAATTCCAAACAGAAACAAAAGTCAACAGCTTCTTATCAGCACACGATGTATGGAACAAATGTCCCAAAATACATAATCCTGATATATTTTTTACGTTCTTTACTTTAAATATCAGTATAATGTTGCCTATCTGGTGGTCTGTGCGCTACGACAACTACCATGAAGCTGAAACCCGATTCTGTTCAAACAACCACATAGGACGAGTGCTGGTTTAAGATAGCACCGTCCGATTCTCCGGGTAATGTGTCTATCACTGTAGTAAAAATGAACGGGGCGATAGCGAGCAAGAACTCTGATGGCCCTCTCTTTGATACATTACCACACTGCAATTCATAGCTGAATATCTGAGATTATTTGCCAGTCAGTGCGAAGAGAGAGAATTATGTATTTATTGACATAGACATTAATGTGTACTTGTATCTTAAGGGCTTCTTTCCAGAAGCGATAATTAAATCATTATCTTTGTTATGACGTATTAGCTGCGGGCGGACGGTGCATATAGGATGATAAGTATAATTAAGATTCAGAACAGACAGTTTTATTTCTTCATTTCAGGATTACCTGAAACACAACAGATATGATCACTGAAAAGCGCTACATACACATTATCGCATTGTTGTAATGGCGTCTCAAGCTGTTACTTGGATGAAGTTTGTAATCTTTATCTTTATGGCAGGAAAATATTGTATCATATTTCAGAAACTTTTCCAAATGGTTTTTCTTTTGAATGTGACCAAAGTAACCTTGAACCTTCGTCCTTTCCACGCGCCTTTGATTGATCACAAACTGTAGTCGTAAAATTAATTCAAACCTGCAAACTGGTGATCTGGAATCGTAAACGTCAAAACGCTTCTTAATGCTGTCTACATGGCCTCGTTAACGCCTCTGAGGTCATAAACGACTTGTCTGAACGGATTTACCATGTACTGTGTTTTCTGCTAAGTAATGAACCTAGTACTTTGATACACAATCCCCTAGCCTATTTAACATACGTATTTTGGGCTGGGGTAGATTTGCTGACTTGGCAGTACGTCCCTGGTGAAAAGTTTATTTGTTTCAAAATTGTTACAAGACGGCAATCTTAAACAGCTGTGATGGAATTAAGTACAATGAAACGGCTGTGTCCAAACCAAACAACCTAACAATGTATTGAGCTGCAACACCGTGTGTTCATGCACTTAAAGTACAATGCCATTAAATTGGCCATTAAATCCTCACTTTATCACCCCACCTAGACACATGCACCCCTCTCCAACACATGCACCAAACCCCAACACATGCACTCCACCCCTACACTTTCACACCACTTTTAAACACCAGCCCACCCGTACACATCCACACCACCTTTAAACACCAACCCACCACTACACATTCACACCACCTTTAAACACCACCCTGCCCCTGCTCATTCCCTCACCCCTACACATTCACCCCACCCCCACACGTGCACCCCATCCCTACACATTCACACCACCATTAAACACCACCCTGTGCCTCCACACTCCCCAAACCCTACACTTTCACCCCTCTCAACCCCACCCACCTCCTTGTGGACTCAGTACCCCCCGGCGTGTCCAGGTCAAGGAGAACTAGACGAGACAGTCACTAATGAGTTCTTGACAATTCCTGCGAGTCAGACATGAATAGATTTTTCAAAAAGAATATTTTGTGATTGCTTTGATCGTGTAATCTTTGAAGCAGTGACTTAAAACGCTCCACTGATAAGACTCGAGTGCCTCTCCGACTGACGTCTCGAGGTGAGCTCTATATATGTCGCCCTGCTCTTAAAAAATGAAAGTGATCAGTGTTGTCATAAATCTTGTTATAAAACTCTCGGACACGAGATGTAATGCCGATGTACCACTTCCTGTTGCACCTTGTAATAAAAGGTACCTTAATATTTCCTAAAAAAAATTAGCAGCTTTCTGTCAACGGATGATTGCTTAGTTCTGAGCCTCACACAAAAAGACTGATTCGGAACATGCTGGGGCTTTTCTTTCAATGTATTTGTGGCGATTGTTCTCAGAACAAAATACCTGTGATCGAAAAAGCACAATTTCCAGTTGTGTCTTGTTGATGCTCATAAAATAACATGAAATTATTGAATTTATTTGTTTCGATGTTACTGTGGCTAAATCCTGAACATTTGGTAAAGCTTTTTGTTGGAGGTTCTATTTTGTCATGCCTGTCTTAAACATACTTGGTTATACATTTTATTGCTAAATGTGGTCTACAAACTCCATGTGTATATAAGAAACGACTCTTAAAGGAGATTGTAGAAAGACTGTGTGTTTTCTTCAATTTTACGTTTGGTGGATCCGTAAATTCTTTATAAATAAACGCAACCTTAAATCCACTTAATCCTTCCACAATGATAAACTTACACCTGCTTAAAAACTTCCCGAAATCTCACGAAAAAGTAACGGAAAGGTTCCAGGAAGAATCTCAACAACAGCATCGTACGAGCTGAAACAGGTTGTTTGCTGGAGGTTCTCTAACGGTTAGGTACAGTTGAATGTACCTAGATTTACTAGGGTGTTGAGAGAATTGTATAGTAACACTTGTTGACTGCAGTAAATACAATGACTGACTTGTGAAGCGGCACTTTGTGCTGATGGATGAGTACAACCCTTCTTCTCATATCCAGTGCCTTAATTACATCCCATCAATGCCTCAGGTCCACAATACGCTCCGTTTAATATCCGGCCATTTACACCTTCGGCATCCAAGCACACGGAAACTCGAACCTTTCATCCTCTGTATACATTGCTATAATGGTGTTAAATGTATCAACCATTGTACTTGTTGCTTGCCTTGGGTGAAACCAGGTTTCACACATTGGCTGGTTGATTTGTTGTTAACGCCGCAGTCAGCGGTGTTCTATTGCCGTCGTTGTACAGTCACGTTATGAAGTGTTATGGTCAAACAGCTGATGACCACTACTGAATGCTTCTCAAGGATGATGTTAACAAGGACGGTGTTCTATTGCCGTCGTTGTACAGTCACGTTATGAAGTGTTATGGTCAAACAGCTGATGACCACTACTGAATGCTTCTCAAGGGTGATGTTAACAAGGACGGTGTTCTATTGCCGTCGTTGTACAGTCACGTTATGAAGTGTTATGGTCAAACAGCTGATGACCAATACTGAATGCTTCTCAAGGATGATATTAACAAGGACGGTGTTCTATTGCCGTCGTTGTACAGTCACGTTATGAAGTGTTATGGTCAAACAGCTGATGACCACTACTGAATGCTTCTCAAGGATGATGTTAACAAGGACGGTGTTCTATTGCCGTCGCTGTACAGTCACGTTATGAAGTGTTATGGTCAAACAGCTGATGACCACTACTGAATGCTTCTCAAGGATGATGTTAACAAGGACGGTGTTCTATTGCCGTCGTTGTACAGTCACGTTATGAAGTGTTATGGTCAAACAGCTGATGACCACTACTGAATGCTTCTCAAGGATGATGTTAACAAGGACGGTGTTCTATTCAACTGTTCCATTTTATTACTCAGCTACAATACAGATCCACAAACTCCACATCTGAATTTTGTTATCCCTTGTCGATCCATCCGAGAGGCCAAAAGGAAAAGTCAGACCATTGTAGGACGCAGAGACCTGTGAGATACCTGGTGCTCGGAAATGAACAGAGAGAGAGAGAGAGAGCGCAGGAAACGGAAGTACCACGCCTTCCATGAAAGGTGATGGGTTACACGAGGGTGAAAACAGGGCATCTGTAGGATCACATACATCATAGACTGGTACGGGAGCAAATGCATGAGTCACAGAACCGTTGCCCGAGAGCATTAAACACACGACAGATCTCAAAAACGGAATTTGTTTGGTTGGAGTGTTGTGTCATATGGCCACACGCAGTAATCATCCATTTCAATGACGTCGATCTGTCATAACCGAATCGCGACAAGACAATCATGTGATTACCGACATTAGTATCTACACAATTCGTGGGTTAGTGAACCTTACCATCCGATCCCGTTAAACGTCTCTGCTGGACTGATGCAAACATTTCTCTCCCAGATCGTCACGAGACCCGCTATCGTAATGTAGTACCTTTACAAAACGTTTCAGGATTGCATGCAGCTTGAATCCTATTTGAGATACAGTTACCGGTGAGGAAGAGCTTTCGATGTCAAAGATATTAATTTGTATAGGCCTAAAGTAAGCGTGAAAGATTGTTTAGATTTGGTTGACACATGGCATCGTGTCCCAACTGCGTAGATCGATGGTAGTGCTGTTGATCAGTAGGTCTGGTCCAGACTCGAATATTTACAGACTGCTGGAACAGCTGGAACAATGTAAAACAATAATCAACAAAAGCTAAGAAGGGCCTTATTATTGGAATTGTGACAGTCTGAGCGAGACTCTTGGCGTTACGCCGACGGGAAACGTCGACCCTTTGGGTTGAAGGTAAAAATCCTTTGATGTGAGATGTTGCTTTAGCGTTGTTGTTTCAGGGGATTAAAGTACGGGTGTCACCCAGAGTTGAACTCAGGTGCGAAAAGTGATCACCCACTTAAGGTTGAGATCTGTTCACCTACTGGGCTTTCATTATTTAGTCAGTTCACTCAAGGCCACTAATTAATCAAATCACATCTCACCTATAAGGTAGCATGACATATACGTCAAACATTAATTCCATCATGGCAAATGCACTGCTTGACCACTGCTTTCTTCCTACTTCTTGCGACGGTAAATACCTGTGCGTGTGTGTAAAAAGCAAGAGAAAGGCAAGATTTTTGGTTTCTTCCAAATACCTTCTGACCACTGCTGAACTTCCCCTCATGCAATATAAGGCTAATGCTATTCTTTAGGGCATTATTTTTTTACGAAGGAGGGCACTTAAAAAGACCGAGGTATTTAATTAACTGCCATAAACAAGCATTTTGCGGGTATTATCAAGTTACAGTGGTCCGCTCATTTCGGATAACGTGCGGGCGTTTTAAAGATAATTACATTTATTTTAGCTATAAAAAATGTTAAAATTCCATTTACAATTTAGTGCGTTACTCTTCACAAACGCCAAATGCTAATTTCATTCAAATGTGTACATGAAATATATTCATACTGTTTAAATATTCCATTTATAATTTGCAATTTAATGCTTTACTGTTCATAACTGACTGAATGCTGAATGCGCTTTTTCGTTGTTCCTGTTTTCAGTATAACCATGTATCTGTGATAACAGTTTAATCCCACTGTAACCAGTCAGCGGTGCGTAGAGACTGTCGACCCCTTTCTTGCCATTTTGTTTTGACACGCTTTAGAAGATCGACGTTTCGGTAATGAACCTCGTCGACTAATACCTTATTTTCACAAGCACCTTTCTGGTATTTACTCTGCTACTGCCAGGAACCATCTGGCATTTACAGGATATTCCATATGTGTATCGGCTTCACCTTGAATGGAATGGTTACTGCCGCTCTGGGCAACAATCTGGGCTAGAATGAAGTCCCTTTGTATCTAGAAAAACAATATCACTCTTTGAGGTGAGATGAGAAGCTCTTTATGAGGAGTCCGGTAAGGCTTAAAGCGTGACATTCATGCCGTAGAGTTGTTACTCCGTTACACCATGTGGAGGCGGGTTACACACTGAGTGTTTCAGCCTGGACTATCATGCTTCTCAAGGATGATGTTAACAAGGACGGTGTTCTATTGCCGTCGCTGTACAGTCACGTTATGAAGTGTTATGGTCAAACAGCTGATGACCACTACTGAATGCTTCTCAAGGATGATGTTAACAAGGACGGTGTTCTATTGCCGTCGTTGTACAGTCACGTTATGAAGTGTTATGGTCAAACAGCTGATGACCACTACTGAATGCTTCTCAAGGATGATGTTAACAAGGACGGTGTTCTATTCAACTGTTCCATTTTATTACTCAGCTACAATACAGATCCACAAACTCCACATCTGAATTTTGTTATCCCTTGTCGATCCATCCGAGAGGCCAAAAGGAAAAGTCAGACCATTGTAGGACGCAGAGACCTGTGAGATACCTGGTGCTCGGAAATGAACAGAGAGAGAGAGAGAGAGCGCAGGAAACGGAAGTACCACGCCTTCCATGAAAGGTGATGGGTTACACGAGGGTGAAAACAGGGCATCTGTAGGATCACATACATCATAGACTGGTACGGGAGCAAATGCATGAGCCACAGAACCGTTGCCCGAGAGCATTAAACACACGACAGATCTCAAAAACGGAATTTGTTTGGTTGGAGTGTTGTCATATGGCCACACGCAGTAATCATCCATTTCAATGACGTCGATCTGTCATAACCGAATCGCGACAAGACAATCATGTGATTACCGACATTAGTATCTACACAATTCGTGGGTTAGTGAACCTTACCATCCGATCCCGTTAAACGTCTCTGCTGGACTGATGCAAACATTTCTCTCCCAGATCGTCACGAGACCCGCTATCGTAATGTAGTACCTTTACAAAACGTTTCAGGATTGCATGCAGCTTGAATCCTATTTGAGATACAGTTACCGGTGAGGAAGAGCTTTCGATGTCAAAGATATTAATTTGTATAGGCCTAAAGTAAGCGTGAAAGATTGTTTAGATTTGGTTGACACATGGCATCGTGTCCCAACTGCGTAGATCGATGGTAGTGCTGTTGATCAGTAGGTCTGGTCCAGACTCGAATATTTACAGACTGCTGGAACAGCTGGAACAATGTAAAACAATAATCAACAAAAGCTAAGAAGGGCCTTATTATTGGAATTGTGACAGTCTGAGCGAGACTCTTGGCGTTACGCCGACGGGAAACGTCGACCCTTTGGGTTGAAGGTAAAAATCCTTTGATGTGAGATGTTGCTTTAGCGTTGTTGTTTCAGGGGATTAAAGTACGGGTGTCACCCAGAGTTGAACTCAGGTGCGAAAAGTGATCACCCACTTAAGGTTGAGATCTGTTCACCTACTGGGCTTTCATTATTTAGTCAGTTCACTCAAGGCCACTAATTAATCAAATCACATCTCACCTATAAGGTAGCATGACATATACGTCAAACATTAATTCCATCATGGCAAATGCACTGCTTGACCACTGCTTTCTTCCTACTTCTTGCGACGGTAAATACCTGTGCGTGTGTGTAAAAAGCAAGAGAAAGGCAAGATTTTTGGTTTCTTCCAAATACCTTCTGACCACTGCTGAACTTCCCCTCATGCAATATAAGGCTAATGCTATTCTTTAGGGCATTATTTTTTTACGAAGGAGGGCACTTAAAAAGACCGAGGTATTTAATTAACTGCCATAAACAAGCATTTTGCGGGTATTATCAAGTTACAGTGGTCCGCTCATTTCGGATAACGTGCGGGCGTTTTAAAGATAATTACATTTATTTTAGCTATAAAAAATGTTAAAATTCCATTTACAATTTAGTGCGTTACTCTTCACAAACGCCAAATGCTAATTTCATTCAAATGTGTACATGAAATATATTCATACTGTTTAAATATTCCATTTATAATTTGCAATTTAATGCTTTACTGTTCATAACTGACTGAATGCTGAATGCGCTTTTTCGTTGTTCCTGTTTTCAGTATAACCATGTATCTGTGATAACAGTTTAATCCCACTGTAACCAGTCAGCGGTGCGTAGAGACTGTCGACCCCTCCCTTGCCATTTTGTTTTGACACGCTTTAGAAGATCGACGTTTCGGTAATGAACCTCGTCGACTAATACCTTATTTTCACAAGCACCTTTCTGGTATTTACTCTGCTACTGCCAGGAACCATCTGGCATTTACAGGATATTCCATATGTGTATCGGCTTCACCTTGAATGGAATGGTTACTGCCGCTCTGGGCAACAATCTGGGCTAGAATGAAGTCCCTTTGTATCTAGAAAAACAATATCACTCTTTGAGGTGAGATGAGAAGCTCCGGTAATGAGGAGTCCGGTAAGGCTTAAAGCGTGACATTCATGCCGTAGAGTTGTTACTCCGTTACACCATGTGGAGGCGGGTTACACACTGAGTGTTTCAGCCTGGACTATCAGCTCGGGAAGGGAGGGGGGGGGGGGGGGGGGGGGGTACACCGCTTACAAGGACTTGGGGATAACTTGAAGGATATTCCCTGACTTCCTGTCTTGGAATTTGACTTAGTGACCCCACTCTGCGTAACATGTATATTTTTTCGCAATATTAAAGAAAACATACTTTTGCGGAAAATAATTTACCGTGACAAAAGAAATCCCCAGCAAAATATAACAAAATAACTGAGAAGTCTGAAATTTTCAATAATTTGTATTCAGCAAGCAAGATCAAGATACAAAAATTCACAAGAGAGGTTTCTTGCACAATACAACTGAGTCAAATCTTAAAGTAATGGGTCACAAATGTAATGTCAGCTCACCGAAGTCTTGGTGTGAGAGTGAGAAACAGTATTAATGAGTGTATCACAGCGAGCGGTCAGGCAGTGGTTATGTAGGTCAAGTGTTGACGGAGGTAGGCAGAGTTATGTACTCCGGTTAATCTGTGTGTGTCCGGTGTACCAACAAAATAACCAGCCTTATATATACAAAGTCACTGATTCCTGAACATTCGAGCACGACACGCCACCATCGCCGTTGACGTAGAATTTTCGTGACTTCCGGAAGTAAACACATCACATACTCAAAGGGAGGTAACTCTAAAGCGCTACCTTAAAGCCTGCTGCCAACATGCGAAAAGTAGCGAAGATTTATGATACGAAATATGACCCATAACAGTTATCACTCAAAACTCTAAACAGTGGGACCCAATGATAATTATCACTTAATCAATAATACAATTTACAGAAACTACACTCTCGTAACAATACGGGTTCTTTTCAGTAAAGGTTGTCGTATAAAAGCATACAATGCTCTGTAACGCTCTCTCCGCTTTCCAAAATTAATACTGTTTTACATTCGTATGTTTTGTCACTCAAAGTCCTGACATGGAACGATGTCGGGGTCCTTGTTTCCGATCCACACAGTGTTCGTAATGTTACGACCTGTCGTAACTCTATTGTGTACCATAAGCATGCGAATGTCACTGACGTTTTGTGGATCGGTACTCTGGGTCCTGAGTCATGACGTTGTGTAATGTTTTAGAACAATGTATAAACATTGGCTATTTGAATATTGAGCCGCTGTAAATACGACAAACTGACTCAACTGACTTTCCAACTCTTTACCATGTCGGGTACTGATATATTTAACTTGATTTTAATATCATTATTGTTTGTAACCTTATATGGTTTTTTTAATCATTGTAGTCACAAAATCTGCTAAACTGGAAAATCCGATGCGCCTTCAAAAGGCACCTAGTTCATAGACCGGTTCCACAGATCGTGCACCAGTTTTAATAGGCAGGAGCTCAGTCAAGGGATATATTGTTTTGACGTTGCAGGCGATAGATATTCCCAATACGATCTGGAGTCGTTGCACTAAAATGGTTTCTTGAAGAAATAAAATAACCATGTAAATATTTTATCCTCCCAATGGGATTTAGTGTCAAATATTCAATTTTGACTTAATGTCATCAATTCCACATCACATGATACGAAAACGTATCTCATTGAATGAGTAAAGTTTCACGCATGTGTAAGCAGTGTCCCAGTTAGATCACTAGGTGTCAGCTAGTATTGATTTAGATACAACGTCCGCGACTTTCTGAACCCTCCTAAAACAGACAGTGATGCGTGTGTTACAGAAAAGCAAACACAATATCAGTTTATATCTGATCACTTGATTGTCTAGTTTGTTTACAGGCTGTCCTTGTACTGAAGGAATACTGCTGTGCAGCACCAAGCAAAATGTACTTCCATTTTCAGAAACTTTTGTGAATGGCGGGTGCTGTTGGGGTAGCAGGACATGTTTACCCTGGCTGTCAGTGATAAATTCTTAATAATTTCCACACCTATTCTTGTTTACCTGTAACGGAAAACTATCTATTTATTGGCACCGATATTCTATGTTTAGAGAAACAGTTAATAATCGAACTGGATTTTTTTTTGACTGGACAAAATAAAATGTTAACTTCTCCATAAATGGTCAAGGTCAGTCTGTCTAGCGTACCTGGACCCACAAACACAAAGGATCTCAGACCAAAGTTGTGAGGGTTAGTTTTTCGTGCAATGACCAAAGTAATACCGAATCGTTTTGTGGTAGGTCTCATAACGAACGGTGTTGAGGAAGAGCGATAGAGACACGAGGATCACAGGTATCATACAAAGTTAACCTCAGTTTACTCATTTCACTTCATTGCATAATGATGAAATGGCTGAAGTCACACGTGAAGTTTATGTATACACAGACCTACTACAGAAAAGCCGCATCCATTGTTTGTGCTTTAAGTTGCATGTGGCTATTTTAAGTTAAGCAACGATGCGCGCGGAGAGTCCTTGTATGGGTGACCATGTTTGGTTGCTTGACTCCCGAGAGGACTTCAGCCCTGCCCACAACGAACCATCCTGTGGTCTCACCTTAGTCAAGTGAGTTTGTTCAAAACTGCCTCTGTTCACCCAGCGCCTGTTCACCCAACCTCTGTTCACCCAGCCTCTGTTCACCTCTGTAACCTTCCAGTGCCTCAGAGTCAGCTTGGGTTACTCGGGGCAATGCTGATCGGATTGTGCGCTTTGAGCAGGATTTTGCCTGGACAAGGCGCGTTATGGATATTCTGATTATTATTACTGATACGATCTGATATATAAAATAATCATCCATGAACAACATACCTACACCGGATGACACTTATTAAGACTGTGGCAAATTGCGTTTCCACCAAATAACCCAAGATGTGAACAAAACATATCCCGTACCATGACATGAAGCATGATTGATTGTGATTGAGGTGTCTTTTAGCCACACAAATCCGTGCGTATGAATACATCCAGCAATGGCCATTCGACGTATCGATGCTTGTAACAATACAACCCGTTAAAACATTATAAATTCGTTATTAGAACAACAGTTTATCAGGTATGATGGGATCTACTTTAGAACCCACACAGTTCCTTAAAACACATGATAGCTACTGTGTGGGGACAGCAAAATAATCGGTTCCAAAACTTAGCTGTATCTCTCCTGTCTGCAGCTAAAACGGCTGTGGTTGCCATACTTCACGGTGTTTTCAAGGCAATGGTTGTGCTGCCAGCGTACTCGTTGTCATTGGTACGTTATCATGGTAATGTATATCTACAAGTCGAGACTCTTCTCCGAGTTCAGCAAGAAAATGGCACAATCACAGCTAACAGGCATAGAAAGCGACCAGTACGTCATGGACAGCAACGGGGAAGTCAAAACATTGATAACAGAACAGTCGCGTTTCCTATCTCCCGGGTTCTGTCCTATTGCGCAACTAAGTGCAATAACCAGTCCAGAATTGTTAGCCTAATTCATTTAACTGGATACTTAAACATTAATCAGTATGATTTCATGCATCTCGTATACAGCAACTCCTAATATACGCTCCTTCTAATCCTTGCAAACACGCCGTATAACTCTAACAAACGGAAACCTGAAACAATCATGGAAATCTCAAAACAAGGCCCTGTCGCTAGAAAACTTTGGCGGTCTGGTACGGAACTGACATTATATCAATCTCAATGTGTGTCACAGAACTACAATGAATAAACGCAAAAAAACGTATAACAGGTCTAACCAGTGAGCCAGATGTTTTGTGAATCATTTTACGACCTCATCAAACAGGGACAGTCTGTGATTTCTTAATTAAGGTATGTTGCCAAAACCTCGCCATATGGAAATATGGAAATGCAGTGTTATTACAGTTTAAAATTAAAATTCATTTGTAAATATCATTCTCTTAGGAAACGAGGATTTGGATTTCAGTGTAACCAGAGTTGTTTGTGATGTCTATTTCACCTTCACAAGAGAAAATTCGGATCGGCTGAAAAGTAGGTCATTGTCTGAAAAGGTTAATGAGATTCATGTTTCAGTATGGCGCAAGGCCTTTTCAGCAAATTCGAATTTAGGGATGGGGAGACAGGAGTTTATCAATATTTATTACTGGCGTAGAATTATTTCAAAACAGGTACTACAAGTTCAAAATAGCTAAATCCGGATATTGAAAACAGGTGTTTTCATTCAGCAGTTTTTCAGATCGTTTATATAAAACGCCTCACCTCCATAAGTGGAGAAGTCGTGATGATTTCCCAAGCATGCATTGTCGCGTTGATTTCTCTGGAATGATTTCGTCTAAATAGTGTAACCATGCAACAGCTTATAATAATATTGAATATAAAAGGCCTATTCCATTATGCTAAACTGGTATGGGTTTATCGAAAACCATACATATAATTACTTGTAACAGTATAATTACAAATACGCAAATATTCACTTGCTATCCACCATCCACTCGTTTATGAAACCAGAAACTGGTCTCACTTTGAAACCATGTATCCGAAACTACCAGTAGATACTTGTTTATACCAGGAGAAACCAGTTTGAGAAACCAAAACCTGTTTTGCAATAGGATGAACAGGCCCTAACTTTGAGGTTACCTTTTGTTGAAACATTTTTGTTTTTGACCTCATTTGAACTGGCTATGAGCAATTTTATCGTTAATGAATATACGTTACATTTTTAATGTGATTCTTCTTTGTTCTAGTGTGTAACAGAGTACCATTTTCAAAACCGCTTGCGTCATGGTAGAATGGAGTCCAAACTTAGTGCAATGTTTCAAAAGCATAAATGTGATGTGTATACTATCTATTCCATAGTAGGACTAAATCCAATCACAAAACACACCTGGTGCATCTCCCTATTGATCTTGAGCGTTAACGCTACATGTAGATAACGGCTGACGTATCTTATTCTGGGGATGACCTTGTCCAACGGCCGTCTCTAAAACTACTTCAAACAGATTCAAGTTTGTCGATTTTCGTTTCTGTCGTACAGGATGGCACTGCTAACATGAGCGTCTTTGGCGACTACACCAAGTTCCCCTTTCCAAGATGGTACGAACAGGTTGTGAATTGGGCTGATTGATAACGGACACCCAACCACACTGATGGCATCGGCGGCGAGGCGAGGAATGAAAGCTCAGCGCTGTTGGACTAAGCGTTCTGCAGTTCTTCAGTCCACTAACAACTAGAGTTTGAATTGCTGTGTCATTGCACACGCAATAGCGGGACGACTTTATTAACATGTAGAGTCTTAGTTTAGTGTATATTGTCCACGCTGCGTGACATCCACTGGACTGAATGTAGAATTCTCTACACATATGGGTAATGAATGGCATCGCTCCCCAGCGGGGATGGTCATTGCTCTTACAGTCCACTGGTTTGTCTTAAGAAGATTCGACATTTACAAACCACAGCCTTGTCGTAGCAAGACTTGACACTTACAAACCACTGGCTTGTCTTAGCAAGATTTGACACTTACAAACCACTGGCTTGTCTTAGCAAGACTTGACACTTACAAACCACTGCCTTGTCCTAACAAGACTCGACGCTTAAAAACTGATGGATTGAATTAACAAGACTCGACACTTACAGGTATTAATTGTTGACATTCATTTCTCATCCTGTAACTGGATGTCAGTGTGCCAAGATGTAAACAGAGTTATCGATATCATAGTTTGAAAAAAAGTTTGAGGACACTGCACATGATGATTTTATTATACGGACATTTATGTTTATGCATTAAGTTTTATCCCAAGTAGCTGCTAGTCTCAAAGTCACTGCCAAAATCTATGTGTACAAACTTCCTGATAGGGCACAATAGTAACTGAATGTTGTATCAACATTAAACATTATCTTCCGTTATAGTTCGAATGTGTTTATGTTGTAAAACTGGGATCTTCGGTGTGACGAGCGAACGCTTTAACCTCGAGGCTACCCAACCGCCCCATAACACTCAGGAGTTTAAGCAACATTATTGGTTCTATATGTCAGTTACAAAGTACTGACTGCCCTATGACTATACATTCAGCACGGAGAGCGGACGTATGGTGGTTCGATCGCTGCGCTGACTTGGTGATGTAGTGAATAGAACGTGAGGACGGAGAGCGGAAGGTTCGATTCCCAAGTTGCGTCATACCAACAAATGCTAAAACATAGAACTTGTTGTTACCCTGTCTGGCACTCGGTATTAAAATACTAAGGCAAGTATTGGTCGGGTCAGTATGTCGTACTTGAATTGGTAAGCCATGTTAAATTGGGGGTTTGGTATTTCAAGTGATCTAGTGCTATAAACCCGGCATTAGACCAGACTAGTACCGACAGTACTCTACTTTAGACAAACGTTCCCCATCACCAATTGAATAGAAAATCAATAGGTATCCAAACACTGACTGTACAGACAATTGGCTACTGAGTCGCCGCAAATGCCGCATTTGTTTGTGCAGTAATACGTGTTATTCTACACAAACGAGTCATTAACCTCCCATAGTGCGCCATTTCCACTCTAACCCCATACTAGCTGAAGGCGACGAAACCCGCCTCGGAGGCCACGGCTCGGCATATCGGTTTCTGTAGAGCTTTATCAACATAGCCAGTGTTACTTAAATTATACGTCCACATGAATTTCAAGCGGTGTCAGTTCTTGTTTAACTAATGTAGTTTTGATCAATCCAGTGATTGACATTATGAGCATCAATCGACGCAGTTGTGATAACGATTTATAAATTAACCAAGACATCGTCTTGACGTAATACGCGTGTACTCTGCTGACAGTAAATTCTGAAACATTTGATGGCAAACTCTTCACGTTCGGTTGTATGACAGCTGATGTTTTGTCGGTTCTTTCTAGAGGCAATTAAAATAACGTTTACACCATGTTATATTCCAGATTATACCGTCATATGATAAGGAGAGATTTTAATTTGAGTGTCTTTTTGTTTCAAAACTCTCTACACAAGTCGTTGAAAATTCATATGTAAGTAACACGACCTCTTTGAAAGGAAGGGTTTTGATTGATTAAGCGAATATTTTAATGACGCAGTGGGAATGTTCCAAGTAAATTATGCTAGAAGAGAATAATCCGGAAAGGAAAGGGAACAAATGGCTGATAGTATGAGCACCCATTCTTTCCATCAGGATCCGATGATCACAACCATGGACCACGTGATCCACAATTCAGCAACACACTCGACTGGTTCAGGCGTGATTTACATCAATCATAAGAGGTCTTGGGGGTAGCTAAGTGGTTCAACAGTTCACTCGTCACGCCGAAGACCCGGATTTGATCCCCCCACGTGGGTACAATATATGTTAAGCCCATTTCTGATGCCCCTGTCGTGATACTGATGGTAATTGCTTAATTTATGCGGCGTAACATTAGGCCTACCCACTCACTCACTCACTCACTCACTAAAGTCACTCACACCTAATCGGACAAATGTGATTGAATATCGTGGAATTGGTGTCGTCAACAGAAACATGCCTTATCAGGTAATGACTTTGTCAGCGGGGAGGTAGTATAGAACAATACACTCAACACGGAAGTTATTTCTTGTTCAAATGGTAACATTATGGACATTAATAGTGTTTGTAAAGTCTAGCAAACGTCCAGGCCAAATCAGCTCTTCTCACGTTGCGTTATTGACGTAAGTAAAGTGAAGTATAGATTAATCAATGCATGAAATATAATGCACTGGAGTGGGTACAGATGTCACCTGTCGCCATGTGTTACTGACACGCCCAGTTCATCAGCACATATTTTGCACGCTGGTTTTAAGGTTTTATTTGCGGACCCAGAAAGGGCACCGTAAAATTGCCTTGCGTTACTTTATTTACAGATTATTGACAGGCATTGTAATAATGTGGTGCGTCTAAGTTTGTATAAATTCGGCAAACAATTCCCAAAACGGGGGATGTCAACCATCACCATTAATACTGACGTACAAAAGAAACTACACGCACCCTGATTTGGTATTAATTTCTTTTAAAAACACAACAACAAAGCAACGTGATGTTTTAGCAACATGTTAGTCAATGTTTGACGCTTGTAAGTCACAATCGAATCACGTTTTTAAATACTTACACCTTATACACTTTATACAAAACATAAGGTTAACGTTGTGTTCATTTTATTCGTCGAGTGAGTACGTGAGTGCGTGCGTGCGTGAGTGAGTGACCTCGTATATTCTACATACCAAAAAACATATCATTACACAATATACATGATTAAATGATATAACATGATATATGCTGAATATAGGTTGAATATATCAACATATTTACATCGATTGTTATCTTGAGACAAGCCAGCATGCCATCTCGTGTTTAGTTAACCACATGATAATGAAGATATGGGTGTGAGCACGAAGGACATTAAAAATTACCACTGATTTCACGCTTGCACTGATTGAAAATAACTGTGATTTTTGTGACGGAATGAGTTTGAAAAAGGTCTTCCGGTAAATATGTAATGTGAATGATAGGGAAAACATAATCGAAGGCAACATACTCGGTTATATCCAGGTCAGTGGTGAAATCCCGGATGTAAATAAGTCATAATAATATTTTTTCAGTTAGGAGATAAACATTATGTGTTGGCCAATTTCCGGGTGTTATTGAGTATTTGAAGCACGGGAATGCATTTGGAACCGACGGCATTTGTGACGTCATTCTAACTTTACGTCACAATATGATTTGAATGACGTCACCACTGTTGATGACGCAACAAAACAATTGTTTGCGAGGTTTCTACGTGTCAGTACGCAGTAAATAGTCTTGCAGTTTCCGGGAATCTAATACCATTTGATCATGTTTTTCAACCAATCAGATTACAGAACACAGTGACTTTTGGTTTACAATGCAGATTAACATATGAAGTCAAGCATGATTGATTAGGTTGATAAAGCAGAAAATGCATATTGGAAAAACAAGGTGACGATCCCATTTCTCCTGGGACTTAATCGTCTCGAAACTTGGCCGTAGTTCGTCTCGTTTCCAAAGTGCTGATAAAACCGTACGAAGTATTTATTTCATACGCGTATGTGAATGCAGTGTGGATATTACACAGTAACGAGAGAGCTGTCTCCCCTCCACTTATGGCTGTCTTGCATAATGGGGTTTAACAGCTGAGTTACAGACAGGGATCTAAGTCGGAATATAGATAGCTAGTTACACAGAGGTTAGCCCGTGGGGAGCTCCGTTACCATCGCATGTCATTCCCAAACATTGATCCGCGTTATCAAGGCCACATTTGAACCGTCGTTGCCATCGATAATCAGACTGTGAATCTACCTCTCCGTCTTGTGAGGAACACCTTAGGGTGGAACCTCGCCAAGAAACCTTACTAAACATATCAAATTACAAATGTTTGCAAGATAGCTATCAGTGCTAGAATGACTTTTTACTGTCACAGTAGCGTATTTGGATGACTATTTGTGGAGATTCAATAACACAGATGGTATGGCGATGGTGAACACACCATTTCAGTGTCACTGAACTCGCTTTTGAGCTGGAACAGACAGTTCAAAGCACTGCTGGAATAGAAATAAACAGAACCCTTAGCATTCAATTTGTATAGCGGCAATTACAACTCCGGTGTGATATTACTGAATTACTAATACTGCAATCAAAAAAATAATGTTTAATCCTCTCAGTGCCACTGTCGAACCCATTCGACAGGAGTGCATTATAATGACATATTCAAATAAAACTTGCAATAATTATTCAACGATTCGCATTTACGTGTCAAGAATTATGTATGGAATGCACTAATTCTCAACTTTCTAAATATATAAGTTTATATACAATAAAACGAAACGCCTGCCAAGTAAACATGTGATCGCCAAATTTCTGGGCACACAGTCGCAAATAACGGCCATTGTTGACTTCAGGCACATCACGCCGAGTGGTACCCAGTCTAATATTTTTTTCATAAAGAAATATTTTTTCAGAATCAATATTTTATTGATCTTTGGTGAAGAGAAAGCAAATAAGTTTCCCATTTTCTAAAAATTAGTAACTTTCGGTTCACATAATTATAAACAAAACCTATCTCAATGTTACATCACCGATTGGACGAATAGGAACATTCATGGCAAAGGCAGTAAACAACTTCACATGCGTCGTGGTGCCGAAAAGAATGTGCCATCCTTTTGATAGATCCATTTAGTTTCTCTGGAATTAATTACATTGTGTGATTAGGTAAATGCTATTGTCTTTGTACAGAAATTGCCATATTTAGCGAGTTTATTTTGTTAGATTATCCCAACATTCACAATGTTGACAGCCGTAGGTGACGCGAAAGGGCGTGGCCAAACTCGCGGTTTTTCCAAGTGACAAGGCACGAAGAATGTTTGAAAATACGAGTTCATAAGCAGAATCTGAACTCATATACACTGAAAGAAACTGACTCAATACCTATATAATGCAGATCCTGAAACGATATCACAATATTTGTAATTGTACCCATCCTTGATGAAACAGGAAACGCGTACACGGCATGGCACTCGTGGAGGTAAAATATAAACGAGTTGGAAAACGACCATTGATACATTTTCTAAATTGATTCAAATTCTCGTAAGATCCATACTATACACCAGAATTACCTTTCAATCATCTTCAGTTATGGACTGTTAGTTGTGTTCAATAGCTGATGTCATTTGTTGCTTGTGTTTGTAGTATTTTTATAGTTAGCCGCTGAAGCGTTGACTTTCAAAGAATGTTCTGACATATGGGGACTTATAAAATGCCTCATAACAATAACATTATACTGTTCTGTGTATATCGTCAAAGGCAGTACAATTGTGATGATTGAGGATGTCATGAATGAAGTCTTTTTTCCGTTCGCAAGAACGAAAGAAACCAGAGCTTGTGTGAGAAAGCAACGTAAATGGGTTTCATAAAAGTAAATGACTGCTTAAAAACCAATTGTCATCTGTGTGAATCAGTATTTATTTTAAACATTAAACCAGCTAAACAGCACATCTTTCGTTCACGAATTTGGAGCAAAATTGAAATTATTCTGTTACTTCAAAAAGCTGAGCTTTCTGAGTTTAATTCTACCTACTGTACCGCAGGTAATGTTTCATATCAAATTGTTTGACGTGTGTGCATATTTATATTAACAAAAACCATAACATGTGACTCAGGCCGTGGCCCCATGCAGCTTTTAGATATTGCACTAGTGCAACCTGAACTGCAAAATGTAACCTCATATTTATGGCCATATTTATACCAACTTGCACACTGTCCACGTTCATATTTTACTGTTAAAACAGACTTCATCTAGGAAACAGACTGATGATCCAAACTGTCTTGGAGCAATGATTACACTGACAGTGATTGAATGAGCAGCCTGGTTCCCTGGGTCTGTTGCGCTTGAAAGAGATACTCATTTTTTCATGTCATGAAATTTTATGAAGTAATATAAAATTATTATACCAGACCCAGAATAATTTTGTTGTAGTGATGTTGTGAATATGGAATATCAAAACCACAAGTGACAGGTAATTAATTGTTGAGCAGGAGGTGCAACCTGTGTTAGTCTGAAGCATCAAGGTAATCATGTGAGGTGGCACCAGGGACAAATAGATTTCTTTTTCCTAATACTGAGCTCTGCTGTGAGTGGTTATTGTTGCCCAGTTTGGAGCTATTTTATTACGATTTCAGTTTGGAATGGTTCATTGCACATGCATGTGGCAAGGACATATATCAAATGCTTCCAGACCCTAAACGAAAGAGTGCTCAGGCCGTGGCATTATGTTATTCAAAAGAGACTGTTCCTGACATTCTTGTTTTATGATGATTTAGGCTATTGAACACTAAATAATTGGAGTATATCATTATCAGATACTCAAGCAAACAGAAACAATCCTTGAAAGTTCAATAGATTAATGTCATGTTAACCCCAGGAAAAGATAACAAGTTAGGATAATTGCTATTTTCAGAATATGAGGCCTGTTTACCTCCACCAGAGACCATATAACTTATTGCATGCTCATGTTTTCTTTTTTCATTAAATGATAACATTTTCTGATATACTGTTACTGCAACATCATAAATGACATTAGTTATGTGTGATTCAAAACAATTCACCAAAAACAGATACTGTTGAAAACAACAATAGTTCATCACCCATTTGTATTTGATGTACATTTTAGCAAGATACTATGTCGAAACAAAATACACAAAACAATATTTAACATCTATCCACATATTTCATGCTATACTTGTATTTGTATATAAGAGTTATGTTCCCACATCACTGAAACACATTTATTAAAACTTGGTTATTTACACTTTGCTAACGCACTGACAGATCCTGAGTGTTTTTAGCCCATGACTATTTGGGAGAGAAAAATATTTGTCACATTATTAATATCAATTAACATAAAAAATATATATGAAAGTGCTGAAAGTTGTAACCAGCTATGACACATAAAGCACTGACAAATCTATCATACTTATTCAGCAAGGACGTTAATTTATTGCATAAAACACATATAATTTTTGCATACATGTAATATGAACGCAATATTTATTACATCATGTGAAACTATAACTGAAAACATATTTTAGTTTATAAAACATGTATCGTAAGGTTGCTACTACACTACATCGTCACAAACAGAAAAGCATGAATGCCACGCCCATATCCGCACCTGCTGTTGAGACTGATCCTTGTAAACGTTGTTCCGTCGGACCATGTGAAAAAAAAAAACTAGCATCAACATGCATCACAATTATATGTTTTCTATCTTTATATTCAGTGTAACATAAAGTAATGGACCTAATATGAACAAAACTTCAAATAAAGATACTGAAAAACTTGCATCTGGAGTGTTGAAAGACTACTGTTTCCGGGTCACGGGAGCATACAAGGTCAAAGTGGTTCCGCTATGTGCCAATAATATAGTCAAAAATACACCAAAAATTCCTATGAGCCCTGATTAATCACTTTTAACAGCTTTTTGTGCTAAATGTGGGTTTGCCAGACGAAATATCTCCGAATTTTCTGTTACTATTCAGTAACGAATGAATTTTTATCAGGCAATCCCTGTCTGTGACATCACATCCGGTGACCTTTGCACTTACCAGAAAACAAGTTAGATTTCGCGATCGTAATTTTCGTCAGTGATAAATGAAACGCTTGTAGAATGAGAAATTCTCCCTCTTTCGCCAGGTCTTACACAGGAAAGTTCTATAACCTTTCTTCTGATCAAAATAGCTATATTTTATATTTGGGTTGGACGAAGCGCGCCATGTTTGTTTTTCGTACGTATAGCACGGTTTTCCAACACCAGTTTTCAGTGGGTTTGTGCAAACAATAATGAACCATAACTCTTGTTATTAGAACTCGTGAATGTTTATAAATCATAAATTTTATTCTGCTATTTCCATGGCCTGACACTTTGAAATAAACGTAATAGTGCCATTTGAATAAAACATTTGATGACATCGAAAATATTATTTGTTTGCGATAACGTTTTCGATTATTCTTTTCAGAATTAATTCTTAATTTGTCGTCGTGCGGATATTTGCCAATACAAACATACGAAATTAAAGTCAGATAATTATGAGATATCGGTAATAAGAATACTGAAATCGGTTTGCGCTAATTTGACAATTTTGGGGGTTTCTGATATAAAACACATTCGGCTGTCAATCGAGTAATTCAGGTAAATTTACTTTATTTATGTTTGTCTTGTAATTAGTATCTGTACGTTTGAAATTATCTGCATATTTTTTTATAATAATGTTTATTTTTATATCTAGTATTAATGAGCTGAATATTTTTTCAGTTGTTCCTTATTTAGTGACACACCGTCTGTTTGAAATCACCCACCCCCTTATTAACGCCTTATGCAGAAATTAATCCAGCAGGCTGGCAGTGGTATAGTGAATGGTACAACGCTATGGCGCTATTAGTGAAACACCAAACTTTCGCAGTCGCACACCGGTTGTTAAAACAATGATTCAGTGTTATTGAACAAACACTTACTGTAATGATCTAACTATAGTTCTCACACTGTTTCAGTATTATTGATCTTCCAGTTCTTAGCTAGCACAACCAATGTAAAAATCGAAAACACAATTGGGATATTAATGAACCGCCACTTTTGCACTGGTATACCGAGCATCTATAATGGACACTATATTAAAACTATTGCGAAAAGAATATATATAATAATTTTATGATATTAATAAAAAAGACACTATTGGGATATTATAGCACTACCGTTCCTGCACCGGGATAACGATAGGAAAAAAATACATGGTCATAAAAAATTACCTCTATTGTGACAGCACTGAACCACGCGTTCCGCTATGGCTCACAATATGAAATTATTTTCGCTGCGTCATAATGACGCAGGATTTTGATGTGTACATATTTGATGAAACCAATGGATATGATGCCGACAAATCTAGACAAATCTATCGCACTGTCACTGCGATACTGATACTTTTAAGCCACGACCCGTGAAGGTCCGGGGTAGAATAGGCCTTCAGAAACCCATGCTTGTCATAAAAGGCGAGTCTGCTAACGGGATTGGGTGGTCAGGCTCGCTGACTTGGTTGACACATGTCATCGGTTCTCGTGCTGTTGATCACCTCACTCACTCAAACCACGGTGCTCGGTTTAAATGGGATTACTTTCTGCACCAATACACTTCAGCGTTACAGGTGACTGGGCTGCCTGTGTACACCTGCAAAAACCATAAATGCAATCAGACCTTGAAGTCATTCATAAATAATTACTTTTTCATTGTTTTTTTTGTATTATTATTACTATTATTATTGCTACAGTAATGTAGAGGTAACTGGATATATACGGTAGATGCGAGACAAATAGCAAACAACAACGTGTGGTGTATTTCAGAATCTTATATTGTCCCATGATGATGTCATTTCTGGAACATACTCTAACATTCTCAGAAATTTTGATGGCGCTGTTTTTCAGACAACACTAATTTCGAGGGGGTAGTATGTTGAGACAACTTGGTGTCATGGTGTGCTTCTGAATTAAATGCAATCCATTAAGAGATATTAGTTTTCTTTGAAAAGCGTCCCATGGCGATGTAACCTCATATTATTGTCGCCAGTGACGTCAAGGTAAGGTCAAGGTTGTTTTATGGATTTCAGAAATCGACGGATAAATGAGGTATTGTCTCCGCTTGTGTGAAACACACATTTTTGGCTCTTTGCAATCAAATTACATTTTCTCAAGCAACAGAATGCGAAGATAACGACTACTTTCAGTCTTAAATAGGGCCATTTATTTCCCCATTTCTTATTACCTAATCGGTACTGTTTGAGGATTTATCATGCCATCAAATATTTAAAAGTTTCTGTAGTTACCGCCCAATCGGCAATACAATAATGTACTGTATGCAGTAAATTACCAGCATACGCTGCTATACCCCTGTCACTGAACTAGTGCAGTTGAACCTACTTTTCTTTGTGAACGTGTGTACCTCTCTGTTGTCATTGACGTCATCAGAAAACTCGATTTCCTCGAGCCATATAGAAAATGTAATGCTATATACAGGCTTAATAGCCCATTTATACCACTATGTAATACTATACACAGGCTTATTAGCCCATTCATACCAATATGTAATGCTATACACAGGTTCATTGGCCCATTTATACCAATATGTAATGCTATACACAGGCTTATTGGCCCATTTATACCAATATGTAATACTATACACAGGCTTATTAGCCCATTTATAGCACTATGTCGGTCACATATTAGGCATTACTTTGTTCTATAAATGACATCATTGCTTTTAATAGCAAAATAATCCTTGTACAGTACATTTACCGGGGAACCATTAAAGACAGTTACATTGCAAATGTGTGAACATGGGGTTGTCGGGTTTTAACGTCTCCCGACCACCCAGACTAAACAGTTTTCCAATCTCAGTTATTCAAAATTGAGAACATTTAAGAATGTAAGTACTCTTAATGACTACATCATAAATTGATAACAGACTAGCACCAAGTGACAAAATTAGTCAGAACAGCATTTTTTTATTTTCTGGCATATATTATTTCACGTATGTTCTAAGCACCTTCACTAAATACGACTTGCCTAAAAGACCTTTGGACAATACTTTTCCGTGTCTGTTTTTCAAACGGATCACGAATACACTAAGAAACTCAAACTGAATTTTGACAGCCGTACAAGTCCAGTTCGATTGCTGCGTGAATACCACTTCAATTTCTGGTGGACCGTATCTCGAATGCTGTACGAATTTACATTGACCGTATTCAGAACCCTCTTAAAATGATCCCGGAATATAGATCGGATGGTAAAGAATTATCACGAATGTCCGAAACACATCAGAAATGCTTCCTAGTGTTCTGGCCTCTTGCTGTCCTCCAGCAACACCTGATTGACGAACCAAGAGAAGACCGGGAGATTCCAGACCATGACTGACAGAGGAGAGGAGGAGGCTGTATGGACAATACACAAGAATGATGGAGTTTCTCTTCAACTACCTTAGGATGGAGCCTGCCTTGTTTGACGACTTGGTGCAGAGAGCGGGACCAAGAATACAGAAGCAGGATACATACTAGTAGATGGCAAAGCCGTTACCTTTGGGCTTCACACTGAGCTTCATGGCGTCAGGTGATAGGTACCCCAGCATCTTGCACAGCTTCCGCGTAGCAAGGAACACAGTCAGCCTGGTCATCCCAGAAGTACGTAGGGAGGAATACAAGGACGCGGTTATCATCTGCCCTATCTCTCAAAAAGAATGGGCAACCACTGAAGAAGTATTCAGAAACAAGTACACTATTCCTCATCCGTAGGGACTCTAAATTTAGGAGATAAACCTACTGTGTTTGAAAATCAGAGACTTGCTGTACTGAATTGATGGCGACTAAATATTACAATTAAAACCTCCATTCTACCATGACCCATTTAAAATCGAACTTCCTTGCTCTGTGGAAAACACTGCGTGATCCGGCAAAGGGATGAGAGGCAGTGACTGAAATAATTTTTCAACTCAACCTGACAGCCAGGCTGGTGGCCCATAAATGTTGCCTGCCCCATCTCTTTGAATGGTTCTTATTGAACCATGTGACTACAGATATCCAATCATAGCGTAGCTTACTAAGCCAACCAGTTTTAGTGTCCTGTTGCTATCTTCACTGGCTGAAGAGTTGTCCATGTATCATTATGGAATATGCTCGTAGCTTCATTCATCTTTCTTAAATGAAAATATGACATGACAATTAAAATGGAATGATCGTCCTGAGAGCGAACTGAAAGTAGGTCAACCTTAAAAAATTCAGTCAGACAATCGGGCTGGTGGAGAGAATTTCCAGGCAGCCCCACACAAACACTCGGTCAGGCGTCACTGATGAGAGGCGAGTTAATCTCGTCTGTGAAGGGAGTGGTTGGTGCCTTTCGTATTTTTTAAACATTTCAACATGAAGAAATCTGTCTAAAGAAAACAAACAACTGTTTATTCAAAGCAATAATGTACGTAATGAGCTTGTTCTATCATCCCAACACGACTGAAACCAGCCTATTGTTTTGTTTGCCGCGATACCCTACCCCCTTGGTAACACAATAATGGAATCGTCTGACCTACTTATTTTCTTGGAAGTAGAGTCACCTAACATTTTGAAATGGCGGACGACACAGTGTTTACATTTTGCGAAAGTTTGAAATTTGACGTGAAAGTGGAAAATACTTGACTGGATGTCGAATCAGAACAATCCAGAATCGAAGAATAGCTCCTTTTGTGATTGACCTACGATCTGTGTCTCATCAAAAACTGTTGATTTTTACGCTCGGCGAGTGTCGATTGTGTTTTCATGTACTTGCCCCCAACCCGGCATGCGACAAAAGAGTGACAGTGCCGTTTTGTCAAAATGTGTGTACATGCGGCTGACTTGGGATTCCTGGAAACTTTGTTTACATCATGGATGTATTGTGGCCAAGTTTTTCTCAAAGTGTACGAACATAACAGTGACTGCCTTGCGGGGATGATGGCAGAGCAGAACTCCGGTAATTTATTTACATAAAGATGTTATTGTGATATGATGGAGTATGAGTAGCATAAACCTGGTGTTTCGCCAGAACCGTTATCTTGCGAATTTCCCATTCTAAATGGAAACAAATATACCATATTCCAGATAGGTAAATGTTTACTGACGCTTTGCTGCACGATTTTGTATGGATAGGGTGTAATTTGGCAAGGCATTCTGATTTATGTGTTAGATAATGTTTATGTTAGGGGCTGTGTATTGTAATTGAATGTTGTTGTCTTTTTTATAATAGAGGGTAATATGATAGTGAAATTCCCATTAAATTGTGGAGGAAATATCATATAATTGTATTTTTGAGTTTGAATAAATGTTTTTTATCAGCATTTTGATCACGTCTGTTGTGTTCATATCAGTCATGTTGGTGGTCAAGCTGAAGAAGTGCGGCAATCTTGTATATACATGCTTAGTGAAGCGCCGTGAAATCAGACGCATGTTCAGTCCAAAAAAATTCGAACTGCATAGATCTATGTAGCAAATTCCCGAGTCAACGTCAAAATCCATGGAGTTGTTGTTGTGCCCCACCATCATTGTGGTCAAATGGAAGTAGTTCTCACAATAAGACTTGTCAATGCGCGGTGAAACGGCCTAAAATCAGATAGCGTCAATCCACAACTGATGCCGTCTGATTTTTCTGAACAACCAGACAGAATCCAGTATTTTCCTGAGTCATGGTACAAGATGGCTAACACGTGACCATTAGGAACCTGCCATACAAATCATTGTGTCACCACTACAAGGGCTTCTGTGGTCCTCATGGAACTTGCAGATAGAAATTACAAGTTCCTGTGGATGAACGTTGGGGGTGCTTACGGAAGCATATCTTGAACGAATTTTCATTACGACGGTATTCCGGCACAAGCGTGAAGGGGATATAAGACAAGCAGCTCTGCACTTCCGAATACAGGCCACATTGCCTCTCATATTCTTACCGAAGCTGCTATTGCAACCTTGTCAACATGGAGAGTCCTGTGATTTGTCTAACTAAAATATGTCTTTCAGGATGGGAGAATATGATTCTAATTCAGCTTATTATGTAACACCACTTCTGACTGGTCGATACCATAAATATCAGATCGTATAATCAGCACATACGGTAGCAGCTTGAAAACCCACTCACCAAAACCTTTTAATGTATCCTAACACTGTTGGGGTAACGCTTTTTTCCCAGATATTGTCATATAACCCACCTATCCTGCACAAAATGGCTGGAATCTGCGTTAAAAATGACAGAACAGTATTAGTTGTAATTTAGTTGTAAGATCAAACAACTTAATCTCGACGGGCTATTGACCCATCATAGTTAGATCATGGAACAAGATTCATGACGTCATAATGGAGTGTGACGTCATCCGCTGTGATGTCATTTGACAACGGAGCTGTTAATGGTCCGCCGTAAGGAATCAGAGGACCAGTATTATTTGGAGCATCCCCGTCATTTCTGACAACCAGAGGATGGTCAAGGATGACTTAGCATAACATCACTGCCACAGGCTAATTTGCATGTCACGTCATCTGACTTTTCTCTAGTTGTAAACAAATGCGCATATTCGTAAATAAGCTGAGACTGGCATAACGCAAGCGATTCGGCCAGGTTTTCATATTATTTAACATTGTTACGTAAATATTCTTCTACAGCGACGTCAATAAGGTTTATGACAATACATATTTACATTTCAAACCGGCTACATCGTTTCTTCATAAGGCTTCGATGACAGCACGTGGAGCCCTACAACCCATGTAAACAAAGGATCGCTGCGCAAATCGAAATAGTGTTATACGGTTTAGGTTAATTTCTCGGTGAAAGTAAATCATTTTAACAACGATATTTAGTTAGATGTGTAGACTCGCCAAAAATAAAACAGTTATGAAATGTGCACATTATATTGAATGAACTGTGTAAGATGTGAGGAATCGTCACATCTTTCTGGCCTGTGGCAGAGATACTATTCTGGCTCGCCGCATGGAACTCTGGGTAGGAGAGTGGAGGATGGTTTCATGTTAATTCCATTCATTTTCCTTGTAAAACAATGATTTATTCATCATTGTCAGCGGGCACATACCAAACGTGTTGGTGTGAACTAATTTGTCTGGCGATTGTGTAAGCTTTGACCTGATTTGAATAATGAATTTCTTTCACGAAAAACAGCGTTAAACGAGTTGAATTAGAATGGAGATAGCTGTACTGTGGACGAACTGGGGACGTATTCCGGTGGTTATATAGCCGTAGATTTGACGTTATACTGTCTCCACTTACACTCCGCCGATATAACCAAACATGCGGCTACATAAACACTGGTATACAGCTCCAATTCGTCAAACACAGTACAGATATCCCCTAACTATACCACCACCCTTTAAACGATCATTGTCAGGAATTGTTGTCACGGTTCATTTCCCCACATGGTATAATTTCTGGTGTCCCCCACCCTGATATTGCCGGAATGTTGCTGGAATATTGCTGGAATATTGCTGAAAGCGGCGTAAAACCAAAGTCACTCACCCCAAAGTGTGCTACCTATGGGTTAGGGTTGCACGTTTCACAGATTGTTTTTTCTTTCAGACGGTTTTTAAGGAACGGCTTTGGCATTTGTGTTTCTATTGACCAGAATTCTCTAATGAAAACAGATGCTGATCTGAACCTATTGCGTAGTGCAATTAACGTAATGAGACGATCAGCATCCCGTGACGTAAAGCAGACTTAGACGACCCATGGATACAGGTGCCACTTCACACAGCGTTGAGCCTACCCACGTGTAACATCACGCATTGATTGTATAGCTACAAGGTGCACAATGAACACTCTTTTAGTTGAAAATAATGCTAACGCAATGCCAATGGCTTAATTCAAAACCATTGTCCACGGGCTGTGGGTGCGGTGCAAACGGGAATGGTTCAAACGATGTTGCCAGACATTTTAAGGTTCATAAGAACACGACATATGTTTATCTATAACAGGCAACACTCATGTGACGTTACGTCAGCAAGACAACCATATTCGATTGGTGCATATTTGTAATTGATACCCAGCTGGTCTATTTGCCGACCAGACTAGAAAAGCTGACCCTGCAATATCTGGCATCTAGGTTGTATAAGTGCAAACAGTCGTATATAAGGGGATATACGGTAAGGTGCTCCCAGGACATGTCACCAGTTCATAGGTCCCGCACCCTTCGCATCTGAAACCCGTATAGCCTTATTTGCCTGTGTTCACAGTTACTTGAATATCAGCGCGTGTGTACATTGATGCGTTTGAAGTGAAACACCTACCGATAATAATACACGTAATCAGCCCCACAAACTGGCTCTGTTGACATAACGCATCAGGGCCCACAACGAGCCTTTCTACACCTCCTGACTGTCACTAAATAGTGAGGGTTGTTGACGTCGTGGGCTTTTCATACTATCGCAGCTCTTCTCGTTGGTTTATTGTTGTGCTGATGTTTAAGGCGTAGGAGCGCACGTTGGAAACTGCAATGATAGGTTAATATTGACACTACGATACGGCTCGCGCCGGGGCTTATCTATGAATACCACTGTCCCAAGGGCTGTTTTAATTACAAGTGTAAAAAGTTATATGTTTGCTCGTACTTTCGAAAAGATAATTTAGATATGTGTGTTAAAACATGAAATCGTCATTGTAGGGTACCGTATATGTAATCATGCAAAGTTCTATATATACTGACGGGTAATGGCAGGAGGTGGCATGAGAGCAGAGATACTGTATTTCGTTTGTCTGATGAAATGTCCCTGTTCGATTCCCTAAATGAGCACGTGTCCCATTCACTTTCTCCCTCACTGGTTCACACTGAATATGGTGAGTGAGTGAATACGAGTTTACACCGCTTTTAGGAATATTACAGCAATATCACAACACCAGAAATGGGATTCACAAAGTGTACCTGTGCGGTGGAATCAAACCCGGGTCGTAGAAGTGACGAATGAACGCATCAGTGTCAAACTCGTCCTCTCCCAGCTCCCTTCTTCCATGTCCTTTCGTGACTTTAAGAACTCAGAGCATTGTCAGGTAACACCAAGGATCATAGTCATTGCGAGCATAAGATTCGAACCCAGGAGTGAATCTTGGCATGTCAAACTAACGCACCTTTAATTGGGAGCCTGGGACAGTTTGAGATTGGATAGTTCGGCTTCAATATCATGCATTCTGGTGTTGTCCCTGATTACACAGCGATAAGACTGCTCTGCCAAACATGCTCTCGATAAACCAGCCCGTGATCTCAAGTGGAAATAATCCTCTGCAGTGTGTGTTTACCAAGTAAAAGAAGATTTATCCAACAAATATGGCAGGTAAATCAGCAAACAGTTATGAACTTCATGACATTGAGTCACCTATCAGATAATAGCTCGTGTTTCCCTGTCTCAAATATTTGATGGGGTGAGTCTTCTTCAGTCGTCATTTTTACCGACTTGATCTTAACAGAAGGAGTAGGAATATGCATCCTTGTCGTACTCCAACCAACACCTAACATTTTCCCCTTCAAGGTGTGAATACAGCTGAGTTGAAAAGTTCTGTGTCAGATTGTTCCAATACTGGACGTGTTAGAACTGATAGCAAACGTACACACACCTTCGTCACACTCACCAACAGGTGCCCGGAAATTTGTTATATGTCATCTATCTTGTATACACTGATTGTGTAATCTCAGTTATGTGAGCTTTCTGTGGTGAAAGGCTGACTGTGTCTTTAATGCTGTCTATGTAGTAGATATATGTAGTCTCTGATATATGTCATATGTGCTGGCAATATCATCTATACTATTTATGCTATATATGCTGTTTTTTCTATATGTACAAGCTATGTCATATATGCGGAAAGTGTACAAACGAAGCATATTTTATATTTGGGATTACTCAGTAAAGCAAGATTCTAGTACCTTTGGGGCTGACTATAAACTCATGGGAAAAAGAAAGTGAACAGTTTGTATTTTTAATTTTTCGCAAAGTTATCCAAGCTAGTCAAAATCCTTTTAGGCCGAAACGGCCCGCTCAGACACTTCCTAATCATTCTCCCAAGAGCAGCATATGGGTGGATTGATGCATGTTAATTTGCGTAAATTGGCAAAACGTGCATCTCAGAGATTTTTCAAATTGCTTGTCGAGAAATGGCATAAAAATACAGCGAATCGGTGGCCACACATCCCAGCTGACAGAAGACCACCGAAGCTATGTCACTGTTAACAGCGCAAGAGAGAGAGAACCATATGTATGTTGAAGGTGGGGCCAGCAACAGTAGTATTGCCAGGAACGGGTACTGTAAACGTGGTAGCATCATGAGGCTGTTCCAGCGTTACAGACAGACTGGCAGCACCCAAGACAGACCACAAACACCCAGACCTCACAGGAAGATCGCCATCTGCGTACTCTTCATCTGTACAACCGGGTCATCACGGCTACGGAAACGGCTCCAAGACATGCCATCATCCGTCGACATACAGTGTTATGGCGCCTACCGGCCTACATGCTGCATACATCAGAGCTCGGCGTCCTCTGCGTGGAAACCAGGAACATCGTGGGGACCCAGGAACATCGTCGTCGTAGGCTACAGTGGGCGAGGACAGTATGTCGCTACCTTGTACGAAACTGGCAGCAAGTGTTGTTTTTTGTTTGTTTGTTTGTTTTGTTGTTGTTTTTTTAGGGGGTGTTTGTTTGTTGGGGTTTTTTGTTTGTTGTTTTGGGGGGCTTTTTTGTAGCTGTTTTGTTTTGTTGTTTGTTTGTTTGGGTTTTTTGGGGGGTTTTTTGTGTGTTTTTTTTTTTTGGTTTTTTTGTGTGTGTGTTTTTGTTTGTTTGTTTTGTTTTTTTTTTGGGTGGGGGGGGTTGGTCACAGACAAGAGTCGATTCACCATGTTCCGTAATGATTGTATGCTTTGCTTTGATTTTATCGATCATTAAATTATTAAGGGTATTCACTTTCCTTTGTCCACTAGTTTACATCACAATGTTCATTTTCCTAACTACTTACTAATTTTGTTTTCATGGCACACGGTGGCTGAGTGGGTTAGATTGCGGACCGTGTGCTGGTGATTGGATGCCTGACGATTTACTAGAATCGGTTTCTGGTCGTAACGATAGCCAGGTACTGCCCGTTTCTGGTTGCATTGTTGGTCAGGTACTTTTCGTTTCTGGTTGTACTGTTGGTCAGGTACTTTTCGTTTCGGGTCGTACTGGTGGTTTTGTTCGCACAGGCTGATCAGGTCTAAACTTAGCTAGCTAGAAATTATATGGGGGATTCTGATCTGGTACGGACATACTTCAGAAGTTATTGAACAAAAGTTATTGGCTAGGGTATGAAGTATATGCCTCCTAATTCCAACAATCAGTGGGTTACCAATTCATCCGGGATTGCCTTGCTTAGGTGAAACGTTTCTTTATTGTCTTGAGTCAAGTTAATAACTCTTTCAGTCAAGAACCTGTTCCATAAGTGTAGAATTTCCGAGTCCAGTCCAAACGTATGTTTCTGTAAAACTGTGGGTTTTGTCCAGAGGTTTTATGTTAATTTCCTGAAGACAAATGTTAGGAGTAGGCCCTTGTCATGTTCTTGTTTAGGTCTCTATGGTATACCGTTGTTAAACTGATTAGTTTATATGTCGTTCAATGTTTGTTCATCAGCAATTTTTTTCAGTGTGACTTTGACCACTTAGATTGTGTATCTTTAGTGATAATTACATGCTGATGATAACACTGTGTAGTTTCTTTTCACGTTTTTTTTCGAATTTCTATATAATGCCACATTGTTACAGCTCCATAACAGTTATACACATATGAAAACAAACGTGCGGTGTGGTAATGATGTGGTAACTGACATAAATTATCTAGCTTAGGCTGTGACCTTCTCCGTATCATGTGACGAAACACCATTAAAAATGTTAAAACTGCCTCAGCAACAGGCAAACTGTGACATGGCTGCGGAAGGCGGATTTGTTCGCCTGCACATATATATTGACCTTGACAAGTACGTCAGTCAACAAGACTGAGCTATTCACAAAAGCGACTTGTGTTACGAACATCACTAGTCTCTTTTATGGCAGGCTATTTCACGGAAGTTGATATGATCCATTTCTTTGTCCCATTTTTAACATATTACAATAATTACACTTCAAAATGTTCTTCTGAAGACCTGCCACAATGAAGACGTTTATTCTTCTTCTATGGCAAGTGAAGGTGACACATTGATATCTAAGTGTATTAAATATATCACATCTCGCACAGCTGAAATAAGAGACAACTTTCTTAAGTATATTGATTATGGCAGGAATCGCGGTCAGTGTGACTCGAGGTTACTATGACCTACTTATGACCGGCTAACGGGCACCTGTTGGCGTACGACGTCAGCCTATGGTAACTGGAATGGCTACAGCCAGTCTGATACAGCAACAGAGCCATACTCTTTTTCACCGAGGTGACAAAAATGACGTTTCTGTGGATGTGTTACAATTCCACTGTAGAACCCTAGTCAGAGAACGGTGATTAAACTTGAGACATGCAAAACGCATGCATGTAAAACATAAATGGTACCATCTGATGTATGCACCAATTTTAGATAGCTATGACTGAATAAAATTATGACCTTTTCTTTAGTGCATCATAAGCTGCTTTAAAGACTCAATTCACCGTTCGCTCGTCAGACCGAAGACCCGAGTTCGATTCCCCTTATGGGTTCAATGTGTGAAGCTTATTTCTGGTGTCCTATTGCTGGAATATTGCTAAAAGTGGAGTAAGACTAAAGTCACTCACTCACCCTATTCAGCAAGTGACCAGCTTTACTAAAACTAAAGTGTTTCCAAGATGAACATGTACAAACGTGCAAGGTCATGGCAGAATATTCTATTTTAAAAAACATCATTGTGGCAGTGTCCTTATATGATACGTTTTCGTCAAACTAATCTCAAAATCGGAAATTAAAAACCAAATATAATATAGCATATAACCTGAAGTTAAAGATTTTTTTTCAAAATGCACATGATAAGATAGTGACAGATGTGGTTTTATATCGAAGCATTGACATTAACAAGATATCTGATATTTTGCACAACTTCTGTTGAAATTTTCAGTCAGGTCAGGGGGTAAGGTCCAGAGACCTATAACATGGTGCCACACAACGTACAGGGGAATCCATAGTCAGAGGGTTCTGTCACGGCTAATTAATGGATGCAACTTTACACAGCTACATACGACGTTTTGCACACATGTCAACGTTGAAATTCAAATCTCTAGTGATGTCTTGTTTTCCTCAGTGATGTCAGGATCCGCTTCTCTTGAGTTCGAATCCCAGGATGGTCGTTTCAGAGAAGGAGATTGCGATATCTCCAATATACTACACAACACCGCACCGCACCGCACCGCACCGCACCGCACCACGTCACGCCACGTCACGCCACGTCACGTCACGCCACGTCACGTCACGCCACGTCACGCCACGTCACGCCACGTCACACCCTCCATCATCCCACTAGTACTCCAATCCATTAAGTTGTCTATCTACCAATTATCTATTGGTAATGAAATATGGTGGTACATTAATCAAGCGATAAACGAATTTCTCCTTCGGAGATTTGCCTGACTCGATGCATCAATTCGTTCTGTAATCGACATGTAATGTCAGGTTGGTGCTTTCTTTACCACCAGTGCTTCGGTGATTGATGTAACATATTTGGATAATGCAGCCGACATTTTAAATGCCAAGGGAACAATATAATACATTCGGAGATGTATGTACCGTCGAGGACGTCAGACGTCACGTGATTCAGCCTCACACTAGAGCCCTGGTTATACCTTGCACAAACACGGCTTCTGTTTGACATACGTAACGGTGTCAACATGTCCAACTGTTAGCTCTGTACTTAACTGATGACGTGTTCTCGCGATGTTTGACGAGACCTTAATGACAGACATGTCTAGAAGATTGAGTATTTGAGTTTACAAAGGGACATGACACGTGACTAGAGTAGGGTTAACTCTTCGTATATGAGGCACATACGTGTTTGAATAGTGATATATAATACAAAGTTTAGTACATCCATCAAGCTTCATTGCATTGCTCTACGCTTCATATTTTAGTTATATTTGAGATTCCTGGTATCAGTTATACCAATGGCAGATATAAACTCATATAAAACATTTTCTTATTTTATATTATAACTTCGTGATCTCATGGAAATGTGTTCGTCCCAAGATCGAAAGGCCGGTAGTCCGTTGCCCGCCACTGTCATACCAACAGACGTCAAGACATAGCACTTGTCCCCAGTGCTGTAATATAGCCAAAAGCGACGAAAACTATATTTTGGTGAAGTCCAAGACTTATGCTTAGTCACATATGTTATTTTTTGCGATTGCGCTTTCTTTGTAAAGCACAAAATCTAGACTTGTTTTAGTCGAGTCCCATCCGGGATTCGAACTCGCTCCCTCAGAGTCAGGCACCGAATCGCCAACACACAGGTTATTCTCTGGATATGTATACATAATTCTGATACTAACAAATAGACCTATTTAATTAAAAATGAGCCCCAGTGCGATGGGAAATTCAGAACCTGGGGGGATCTAGACTTACTTCATTTATGGTTTTAACGTTACAAGGAGAGTCTGGCAGTAGGGAACATATCATGGTTCAGATACTATGAAAATCCAGATATCACGGATGAGCCTTCTTCTATCACAGGGACACTTGAAAATAAACAAGCATGCTGCATTCAGTCTATACAAATTATACAGAAATATTCACATAACTAACAAAATACCAATCTACTTGAACCACGGACTGTATTTACGGAAATAGCCCCTGGGTCAAAGCATTTAAATAAAACTGATAACGTTTTAGAAATATGCATAAAGGAAGATTATTAATATTGATATTACCCCCTCAGTCTTGCTTTATTCATGCAGCAATAAAAGCTTATAGCTCACTCAGACCATGGCCAAGCCCCGTTTCTGTGGCGAAGCTAAAAACATTACGCGGTTATAATGTATCGATATTCTGTTAGATAACGGTAAAAAAAACATTTAATTGGTACACATATAGATTTTTTTCTCCCCATCATTATTGTTTTATTAATGTGAAATCGCCTCTGATTCTGAGACACAACGGTATTTTCCGCCTCAGTCGGTTGCCCATGTAAGGGTTTATTAAGCTTAGTTTGTTTAGTGGAACTCTCCAGTCAAACAAAACTAATACAAGCTTAATTGATGAGAACTAAATACTTGAATATCTGGCCTAAATGGACGGTATCGACCCAAGTCGAGTTGTGGCCACAATCAAGAAGATTTTCAATAAGTCCTCACTAAACCCTTGTATAGAATGGTTATTCAATACCGTCACAATGGCTGCCTTGTTTCTCTGCTTCATCCGATGATGGACGTTTATAGTTCCCACGGTGGAATACATAATAATATACCCGGGACAGAATCGCTGCGGTTGTGATTATTGTCGGAGCAGAATTTGAAATCACGACAGGACACTGCAACAAAGTGATGGTACCCTGCCGTCACATCATAGTAAGATGGAGGTCCCTGCAACAGCGAGGATTAACATTACAGTGGATGTTGTTTTGGGAACCTTTGAAATAACGGATAATAATAAAACGGCGCCTCTACCTGTTACAGTATAATAGGAGGGGTGGGGCTGGCGCGGTCTACTGTTGTTGTTTGACGGCATGGAAAATAACGGAAGGACTTTACAGGAAAACAACGGTGCCTTAATTTTCACACAGTCAAGGGAGGTCCCTGCAACAGCACGATTCCATCCACAAGTAACTGCCGAGCAAGGTGCATTTAAAATGACGAAATGACACAGCAGTGAATTAACCATGCCAGACAGACAAGTACGCATGCCCACACGTGTGCACGCACGCACGCACGCACGCGCACGCACGTTTTGTTGCTAAGAGCGGCCAGTTCAATTTACAAGGTGATATGGAACGCACGTGTTAGAATTATTTTTCAACTAATTAAAGTAATTGTTATAACGACAAATGAAATCAAGACAGGAGCTACAAGTACCGTTAGCCGTCACAGCATGACCAGGGAAGATAACTACAACAGCGACGTTTGAAAGTGATGCTTCACAATGACAATAGACCTGGTTATAACATCAGAAATAAACAACATTGGATTACCACACTGTTCCCATCTGGAGATTCGAAACTTTGAGATTCACCGTGACCAGCGAACGACCTAATCACTCAGCTACAGTACAGATGAAAAACTAAATCGGTGATGGCCGAATCACGTGACGAACCAAAGTTTTAGGTTAGAATATTGCATGTTCCACATTTACTGTGAAGATGAATGTCTACACAATGACTGATACGAGGTAAAATACTATTACACACGCAATACAAGACAAAAGATTCAAACAGCTAACGCTGTGTTGTGTCAAGGTCAAGGTCACCAAGTGCAGCGACAGTAGTTGACAGATGACGCGGAGACGTAACGGTGCATGCATGTTAAGGACACATCATCACAGGACCAGCATCAACAGCGTCAATCGATACACGAATAAATAATTTCATCCTGATTCAAAGCATTTTTTGGCTTTCAAGAAAATCATTCCATTTGTTCGAAGTCCTTAAGCTGCACGAGATGCACTGGACCACGTGGTTCATCCTCACGTTCCGTTTAGCGCGTTGGTGGGTTGGTTTTTGTTGTTGTTGTTTTTAGACAATAATAGACGCTTTCAACAACATTTAAGCTACATCTTGAAGCGCTAGCTAGGTGTGAGATGACACCCAGAAGTAATTCAGGTCTCAGAGTGAGTGAGTGATTGAGTAAGTTTACGCCGATTTTAGCAATATTCTAGAAATGTACGTCACGGCGCAAGACACAAGAAATAGGCTTCACACATTGCGCCCATGTGGGGAATCGAACCCGTGTTTTCGGCGTGACGAGCGAACGCTTTAACCACTAGGCTACCCCAGCAGCTCTTAGACGTCTGACAGAACTCTCCCGCAAGCACACGCATTGCGCGGACAAACGTTCAATCGTGACAAAAACAAACGCACTTGTTTGACAACAATATGTATACTCTATTGTTGGTATTGTTGTCATACCGGAAACATAGGTGAGTGAGTTTAGTTTTACGCCGCACTCAGCCTTATTCCAGCCATATGGCGGCGGTCTGTAAATAATCGAGTCTGGACCAGACAATCCTGTGATCAACAACATGAGCATCGATCTGCACAATTGGGAACCGATGACATGCGTTTGTCGCCTCTTACGACAAGCATAGTCGCCTTTCATGGCATGCATGGGTTGCTGAAGGCCTATTCTACCCCGGACCTTCACGGGTCTACCGGAAACGTGATATATTTTCCTGGAAATAATGTTTCTGTGTCACATGTTTAAATTTCTAAACACCATTAATATGAATAACGATAACTTCAACATACCACATGGACGAGTCGTTCTGGCTTGATAACGGGATAGGAATCATTTGGAAACTTTTAATCTTAATACTGTGGTCCTGAGTTTAGATCACAAATTAGTTGATGTTAAAACGTTGAGGGTGAGGACAAAGGGTCTCCGGATGTTTAGCAGCTTGACTCCTGAGTCCCTGACTCCTAGGACTTCAGCCCTACCCTCACGATGAAGCACATATAATAAGTGTAGTCTCGCCTTAAGCAAGTGTGTTTGTTCAAAACTGCCTCTGTTCACCGGCAGAAAACGGGTACACGGTGGGATAAGTCTCTATTATTTATTATTATATTCCAAAGTATTTTACCAAACCCTAAACTACTACTACCTATGACTACTGTTTTGTCACTGACGAAAGTAATGGGGAACGGTCATTTCTATTTAATATCAGCTAGAAGATTCGCTGAACAGTATTTCCGTTACATCAGGACATGTGGACTTAATGCTGGAAGTCAGAGAGTTGGCTTCAACGCTGCTTTGACCTGCGTTCATGTTATATGACGTAATGTGACTACTGATGTAGTCCTTCAGCCAACCAGCCAACCAGAGGGCTAAACATATTCATCCAAATTATCTTGAAACAATAGAAACGAAACAAAGTCGTGAATCAATAGTACTTCAAAACATCAAAATATCACTTTCATCAAACTGATTAGCAAAACTGGATGAAGCCACTAACCGACATGGAGCTGACATTTCAAAGTTCGCCACACCACCTTTATCAACCATTTGGGAACAGCGACCTGCTGGGGCAGCTTTCATCACTGTCTGCTTTGAATGTACACGTATACGCTGCATGGAGCTTTATATGTTGATTCAGAAGCAATGGGACCAGCCTGCCCAGTGACGTCGACATGCTCGATAAGTGTTTATTAACCCCGCACGTAGACGTCCACGTCGATGAAGTGTCTGCAAGATGTACATGTCGTAAACGATGGGAGAGAAACAGACGGGAGTATTTTATTATGTCTTTGGGTCAATATTCATATTATTTACAGCAGTTCAGGTGTGTTGGACGGATAATAGCTGCATGGGTATTTATAACACATACCACTCACGATAATTCCTCAGTGGAAGAAATACATATCACGGCAGCTGTGAACATGCATACAAGCAGAATTTGCAGTGAATCGAAATAGAAGCGACAAAACCCTGTCCACATCCGCAAGAAATCAGAGTGGATTGTGCAATTGTGACTATATCATGAGCAAATGTCTTCTTCACACAGATTTGTAAACAAATCGAGTCTGAAGATTCTTGCGTTTAAACTGTCTCAGTGAAGGTTTTGCAGTGAAGGTTTACGTTTTCAAAATAGATCACGGACGGGACACTAAAACCATAACCATGTGTGGAGTCGAACCCGAAAATTCAGCACGCCCGATGGCTTTATGGTGATTTAGATCCGTCGACGCTTAACGTTATCTCAGATAATGGTTTCCGGAATGAGGACGTGTTACATTTCTGCCAGCGTCCATGGTCTGCAGGGCAGACTGCCCGGGGAAGGAAGGGTCGGAGGTTCGAGCCCGATTGCGTCATGCCAAAGCATTTGATACAATTTGTTGTTTCCCTGCCTTTTGCATGACATTGACTATGACTGATCCGTCCTGAGTCAGTACGGTATGTTTGAGTTGGGTATCCGTGACCAAATGCGGCAAGGTATCTGAGAGTAACAGCACTGTAAACCCACCAGTAGCCTGTACTGCACACATGTTTATGTCCGTTTCTTTTCGAGAAGAATACTCTTGAACATAAGGTTTGCTCTACGTGACCTGCTCTCACGTCATAGTTCATGTATGCCAGGTCTTGTTTACACGTTCAAACAATGCACCACTGATAAGATGATGTGTTATTGGTTAAAAGACTCTGCAAGGGGAGCCAGCTTCACTAGGCCATTTTGTCTCGTGCGTGACCAGTCATCTCCCAGCTAGTGCATGGTTTTGTACAACACAAGTACAGGTCAAAGTGTGACACGTTATGTCACGGTGTACGACCACAGGAAGCGGGATGAGTGTCACGACATGGTACATGTGACAAACTATGTCACGATGACATCCAAAGCTAAAGCTATTGCGTCACCACCAAGTTATGTTGTATATGTACGTCCGCTACAACTACGCATGAACGGCGTTGATGGACTGGACGTCCAACGTGTGACGAAGTCACGTCACGTTACAGCACCACAGGAAAACTGTCCCTCGTAAAGTCGCCCAACATCAGCTATGAGGTGGGGGTCTGTGAAAAGCAGACTACGACAGAAGGCATGACCATCCATCTGTACAATTGGGTTACGATGACATTCCTCAAGAGGGTCGGCGAGTCTGACCCCCTTATCCCTCGCAGCACAAGTGTGGTATCCTAAAACCACCGGATCACACCGGATCTTCACGAGGGGGGAGCCCACACTAGCTTGCGTCAGGCGTTACTTCTTGTGACATACAAAACGTGTTTACAAGAATTAAATCTGTTTGTTGAAGCAAGGGGAATCAAATGTGAAATTTCATGGACGCCGAGTAAAGTGTATTTGATATCTTCCCGGGCGCACAGATAATTCCAGTTGGCAGGTGCCTTTATTATCCTTTCTCACAACAACCAGAATGTATTTACTTTTTCAAGATGTCTAAACACATTTAGTTAAACGTTTTTCTCGACCGCATGCATTTCTCAATTTATCCCGAATTATTGATTACTAGATTAGAAGGGCCTTAGCCAGCGAGGTCACAAATCAGAAGTGACAACCATACGTGGCGCTAAATGCCAGCTACCGGTTCATCTGCAGGTGCGGCGCATTTGTCAAATGCGTTTCAAATCGCTGTTCGTGGGTTGTTTCCCTTTATGGTACCAGGAGCTGATTTTTTTTTTTGTCTTATACTGCCTTTGAATTTGTACGGGCAGTACATTGTGTTTTGCCACGGAATTTGTTAAGTTGGCTAGTTTTAGAATACAATTGTTAATTACATCACGCTGCTTTGTTGTTTGTTGGTGCCACGCCCAGTTCCCGTGTGGAGTGGTAAGGTAGCCTAGTGGTTCAGTTCCCCACGTAGGTGCAATGTGTGAACTCCATTTCTTGTATCCCCCGCAGATATTGCTGGAATATTGCTAAAAGCAACTTAAAAATAAACTCACTCACACACTCACTTCCTTCATGGAATGAGTGGGTGAGTGAGTGAGTGAGTGAGTGGGTGGGTGGGTGAGTGAGTGAGTGAGTGAGTGAGTGAGTGAGTGAGTGAGTGAGTGAGTGAGTGAGTGAGTGAGTGAGTGAGTGAGTGAAGGGTGTGGGTTTGAGGGGGTCGACTTATTGGAGGAGAAAACCCGAATTGATGCATGTCTTTGTTTTCCGGGTACTTTAGTGAATCCAACGTGCATTGGTGTTGCACTGATAAACATAACCAGAAACCAGGATTTGAAGGTACAATCATATGGGACGCAACTCGGCGCTGCCAACTGCAGCGCCTTACACGACGTACACGCTCTTTGACAACATACAAAAACATTTCCCTCATTAACATAGGAAGTGAACCAGTTAATATCCGGTATGGTAATAACGATTTATCGATCAAAAGAAAAATCCATTTGATCCGAGTTACGTCCGATGGTCATTTTTTAAAGAGTTCGCCCACTTTGTGAAACTTGGTTTGTCAGTGTAATATGTGTTTGTGGTAAACGTATAAATTCTGCATCACTGTGTCCAAAGTTCCGTTATATCCCAAAAATGGGCTGATTGGTTTTGTTACATATATTTACGTATATTATTCCATTACTGTGGATACCAAATTACTTTACGTTATTTGTTCGCTGGGGAAGCATACGACAAGAGTTGTTAAGTAATCATTTCCATGATTTAACAGTCCGTGCACATGAAGATCTGGGTTCGAACTGGTCTTCAGCAACCTGCTTGTCGTGAGAGGCGACTAACGGGATTTGATTGTCAGGCTGTCTGACGTATTTGACACATGTCATCGAATTGCAGTTGTGTAGATCTATGTTCAGTCACTGGTTTGGCTGGTCTAGACTCGACTATTTACAAACCAATGCCATATACCTGACATTAAACACCAATCAAACAAAACCAATAATTCAACAATTCAGTCACTGCCCTTTGCGCAACTCAATATGTTTGATAGATTCAGTTATTTTGTTTCATTATGAATTTTTAAAAATTCGATTAGACTCAGATGATCTACATCAAAGATTAATCGTGTTTAACCATACGTACATACACCGCATGACACTGTGTGGCTGGATGTTGGATATTGGAGACACACTCGAAGGTTAATCCGGGTCAGTGAGCTCGGAATGTTGAATGAAGACCTACTACCGGAAAACGTAATACAAATCCAAGCCTGTCAAGTGTTCACGCATCGTGACAAACCATCCAATTTATTTAATAGAATACGATATGTAAATAAAAAAACATATGACCGGAAATCTTGTAATCTCTGAAGCATGTTTTATTCATAAACATACAGCTATCAAGCCATTTATCGTATTGCCCTATAAATATACATGCAGCGTGTTGATCAATATTGGATCTGGGCATTGTGAATATTTTATTTAACGCACGTAATGAAATGGTGCTAAGTAATGGCTATGTGTTTCTGTTTGTTTGGGTTTTTTTTAAATTCGGAGGAATGTCCTCTTTTACCTTGGATTACTTACATGCATTTGATTGAAATGCTGAATAGAATGTGGATATTCTTGGAATATTACAGTGAGTAGAATTAGAGGGGTGACATTCAAAATTATCAGCATGAACCTGAGATTCGAACACATGGCGGAGGCGGAAGCGGATCCAGAATCTTCGTCCTTGACGGTTCTGTGGCATGGTCTTGTTCCGCGTCAGAATATCATTCTTGGATGATTTGGTGGTCAGAATGGGAGAAATGGGACAACATGGGAAATATCAGTCACTGGGTTGTCTGGTCCAAGGTGGGCCTCTGTCATATAGCTCAAATATTACATACTGCGGCGATAAACAAGACACAAGTCCCGTTGCAAATATAAATAGCTTGTTAACAAGGTTCCGTCAAACTGTAATGATTTATTGTATTGAATACATGTATACTGTTATCCACAACCTTGCGAGTGCTTACGATCAATGAATAAATCATTAAAATAAAGAAATTAATCGCATGAGCACTCATTGTAAAGAGAAAAGAGTTTTATGGATGTGAGTTTCTTTATTAAGAGCCACGTCGTGTCGGACTTCATGTATGTCCTTATTCCCAAATGAATGCTATGAGGTAGAGAGCACAAACATCTACATGTATATCCTTATTCCTGAATGAATGCTATGAGGCAGACAGCACAAACATCTACATGTATATCCGTATTCCTGAATGAATGCTATGAGGCAGACAGCACAAACATCTACATGTATATATATACGTATTCCTGAATGAATGCTATGAGGCAGAGAGCAACAAACATCTACATGTATATCCTTATTCCTGAATGAATGCTAAGAGTCAGAGAGCACAAACATCTACATGTATATCCGTATTCCTGAATGAATGCTATGAGGCAGACAGCACAAACATCTACATGTATATCCGTATTCCTGAATGAATGCTATGAGGCAGAGAGCACAAACATCTACATGTATATCCGTATTCCTGCATGAATGCTATGAGGCACAGAGCTCATACATCTACATGTATATCCTTATTCCTGAATGAATGCTATGAGGCAGACAGCACAAACATCTACATGTATATCCTTATTTCCAAATGAATGCTATGAGGCAGACAGCACAAACACCTACATGTATATCCGTATTCCTGAATGAATGCTATGAGGCAGACAGCACAAACATCTACATGTATATCCGTATTCCTGAATGAATGCTATGAGGCAGACAGCACAAACATCTACATGTATATCCTTATTCCTGCATGAATGCTATGAGGCAGACAGCACAAACATCAACATGTATATCCTTATTCCTGAATGAATGTTATGAGGCAGACAGCACAAACATCTACATGTATATCCGTATTCCTAAATGAATGCTATGAGGCAGAGAGCACAAACATCTACATGTATATCCGTATTCCTGAATGAATGCTATGAGGCAGAGAGCACAAACATCTACATGTATATCCGTATTCCTGAATGAATGCTATGAGGCAGAGAGCACAAACATCTACATGTATATCCTTATTCCTGAATGAATGCTAAGAGTCAGAGAGCACAAACATCTACATGTATATCCTTATTCTTGAATGAATGCTATGAGTCAGTGAGCACATACATTTACATGTAAGAACAAAAAACGTAGTAAGACAACGAAGATGGAGGCTAAACGAGGGAAATAAACAGTTTACTGGCGTTGATGGGTGACTTCCAAAGAACAACTGAGAGCCAGCACATAACAGATAATTAACGCTGAATAGAAGCCAACACTTAACAGTTACTTCGTGCTGACAGGTGATAAACAGTGGTCAAACGGACGCGGGGATTTACACTAAAGGCAATGGAGAGAGTAAGTACTATTTCAAAAAGGCGGACTACACCAGAAACGGGCCTCGAACCCGGCTTGGACAACTGGACACAAAACAGTTAACACAAACAATTATCAAAGCAATAAATTCCAGGTGCTGGGCAGATATGTTTCCTGGTGGCGGTTCAAGGTTGGTGACTCACGATTGTTTGGGCGAAACAAAACACTTATCGATGTACCGATCCTATCACACATTAATCATCGCTTTGTTCATTGTATGTGTTCTTGAAGCGCCTTTGTTCCAGAAAAAACGGGAGTTTTGTTTTCCCATAATTGAGAATTTGTTTGATGCTGTTCAGGTCTAAACGGTTTGAGATATCTGACATGTTATTGAAGTCGTTCAAAGGACTAGAAAAGGTCGTAGTCCAAGTTTGTCGCAAGAGGCGACTTGGTTGACCAGATGTCAATATAACCCAATATGTAGATCGATGCTCATCCTGCTGATCACTGGATTGTGTGGTTCAGCCTATTTATATCTGACAGTTTTGCGAGGTTAGGCTCACACACATTTATCTGATTACTTACTATTTCATTCTTAAAAGAGGGTCTGGTATTCTTTAGGTAGGACGCATTTGCCAAATGCGTTTCAAAACGCTGTTCGAGGAATACTCACCATCATGTTAACAGGAGCTGGCTTTGTGTTTTACTATTTTTGAATTTATACTGCCAAGTATGTATTGACACATAACTAGTTAAGTTACTTAAGTTAAATACATCACACTGTTTTGCGCTTGTTGGTTTCACACCCAATTCCTATATGGGGTGGTGGGGTAGCCTAGTGGATAAAGCGCTCGCTCGTTATGCCGATGTCCCGGGTTCGATTCCCTACATGGTTCCACTGTGTGAAGCCCAATTCTGGTGTCCCCGGAGTTATATAGATGGTATTTTGCTAAAAGTGGCGTAAAACCATACTCACTCTTTCCTTCAAAATAACGCTGCAGCGACCTTGTTTAGTGCGGCGATAAACGCCACTCATTCACACATCAGACTGGGTTGTTCTTCTCAGCTTCTATACTACGTTGTGTCGAGTCATATTTTCTGTATCTCTGGTACGGCGGTATTATCGTTACAGCTTGCGCAAAACCACACTTCATTCAGAAATTAAGTGTGTTGGGATCTCCCAATGCTAACTGACCATTTACTGCGAAGACGCTTGTGTATTTAAAGGATTACAAAGGTGAATATTCTGAAGGATGACACCTCTTAGAACGGCAAGACCATGATGACATTTAAAGAGATGCGTCCGAGGTTAAAGGGTGCGCGACGGAAGCGTATGGTCACCTCGTCCTCAGCAGCAGTCAAGACGTGTACTTCAGGGGAACATACCACATTCTTCCTTTAAGTCGCGCAAACGCCTGAACGTGACATTGTATATTCTGAATACATAACAGTAGCTTGGATGTTCGGGCTTCGGTAAGATTTGGGGGTGTTGGTCCGAGGGTTGAGCACTGAGGTAGTGGTATTTGAGGTGGGATACGGGGGTGGAATGTGGGATATGGGGATGAGGTGCCAAAATGGGAATACTGGGCTGCTGGGATGGTATACTTAAGCTAAACTGGTGGTTAATCGAGGTGAAACGTTGAGGAGAAATACTTTAGAATCTTCAGGTGGAATAAAGGAGCGGTATATACTGGGATATTGAGATTAGTTAATGGGTTAATGGAAAATATATACTGGGATATTGAGGTGGGTTACTGGAACCATATTCTGGGGGTGTTGAGGTGGGTTAATGGACGGTATGTACTGGGATGTTCGGATAGTTTAATAAAATGGTACATATTGAGATGTTGCGGTGGGTTAATGGAACGGTATATACTGGGATATTGGGATGGGTTAATGGAAAATATATAGTGGGATATTGAGGTGGGTTAATGGAAAATATATAGTGGGGTATTGAGGTGGGTTAGTGGAAATATATTCTGCTGTGTTGAGGTGGGTTAATGGAACTATATTCTGGAATGTTGGAGTGGGTGAATGGAACTTATATACCGAGATGTTGAGGTGGGTTAATGGACGGTATATACTGGGATATTCGGATAGGTTAATGAAACGGTATATATGGGATATTGCGGTGGGTTAATGGAACGGCATATGCTGGGGTGTTGAGGTGGATTAATGGATCTTATATACCCGGATGTTGAGGTGGGTTAATGGAACGTATATTCTAGGATATCTAAGTGGGTTAATGGAACTATGTTCTGTGATGTTGAGGTGGATTAATGGTACGATATGGTGGGTTGTTGAGGGTTAGTGGAGTGGTACACAGGGTGGTATACTGGGATGTTGAGGGTTATTGGCGTGGTACACAGGGTGGTATACTGGGATGTTGAGGGTTATGGGAGTGGTACACAGGGTGGTATACTGGGATGTTGAGGGTTATTGGAGTGGTACACAGGGTGGTATACTGGGATGTTGAGGGTTATTGGAGTGGTACACAGGGTGGTATACTGGGATGTTGATGGGGTAAACCATATGCTTAGTGGTTTGCTGGAATGTGGAGGTGGGTTAGTGGAATGGTATATTAGGGTGTGTGTCGGGATAGGACTGTTGGTTAGGAGTGCTGGCCATTAGAGCAAGTAGCTTTGGCTGGATGTTATTGCGAGGAACTAGTTCGGGTATTAGGGTGGAGCGTTGAGATAAAAGTACTCCAGTGAGATACTGGAATTTGTTACTATTGTGTGGTGTTAACACTGTAGCACTGGAGTGAGGCGCACGGGTCGGGTATTTGACTGAGCCGTTAATATTCGATGTTCAGAAAAGTCAGAAGTAAAAACAATAGATTACACCCAGTCATTTGCTGTTCATATGAAAATGAATAACCCAGTTATAACCTTGAATTGAAAAACCAACACTCAAAGACAAAAAAAAGTGACTGCTGTTTCCCAAATCAGATGTGAACTCAACTGTAAGTATTTTGTAGATAAACATGCAGACTAGCACGCCATGCAGAGATTTACATCGTATAGTCCAGGCCATTGAACAAAGACCACAGCATGTATAGTGCAGTCACTGACACGAATGTCACGTTTGTTCGTAGTCTCCATTGTCTCCATTGTCGGCAATATATAAGTCAAGGTGACCGTAAACAACCGACTATGAATCACACAAAAGGGTGGTTAACGATATGAGCAAAGCCCATGCAACTTTAGTATGAAGCCAACATTATGATTCAAGCATGACTCAATTACTCATCATGTACATGGAAAAATGCTGTAGTGCGGCATAAAATAACATACACATTATCCACACAACCCTTGAGCTAGCGAGGCCATGGAGCTACAATAATAGACCTGGATATAGTCTGGATGCCTCACAGTCCCTTGGGAGAATACGTTGCCTTCCTTCCAGCACTTTCTGCAATGCTAAAGCCTCAAATAAAGCTAACAGGAATTATTCGTTTGTATCAAAATATTCGGGGAGTAACCCTTCATCCATCTGGACAGCCGCTAATGACAGCTGTACATATAAATGAAAAAGTCTCCCAATAGGGACAGGGAATGAATTTTACGGTGCAATATTCATTATATTCATAACTTCTATAAACAATTCCTCAATGAGTTGTCCTGGCGAAGGTGGCGAATATATGGCTTGTAACATTTGCAAGTGTGTCTCCCGTGAGCTTTACTCACTGTTAGGGAGTGTACGCCAGCTGAAGGTCAGACGTCAGTGGGTAAACTGGATCGGGCTCGACCCGAACTCGTCGCGAGGTACACGTCAACATCACTACATGGCCTGCCTTTGGAGATTTCCTATTCACATCAGTCGAGCATCGGACACCACTGTACGGCGCGATTCAGTATGTCGGAGTGTAGGGACATGGGCGATGTGCTTCAAAACGTGGTTTCTCGTGAAGTTAACGTTTCCGCACTGGTCGAATACGGGAAAGATTCTCAGCATGACAATCAAAGACCATTCGAAGTAAACGAATAAGAGTTGGTTCCCAGTCTCTGTAAACAGTGAGTCAGAGAGTTTGGGTAATATCCAGCAATAACGCAACGGGGGACACCAGAAACAGGCTTCACACATTGTGCTCATGTGGGGAATCGAACCCGGGTCTTTGGCGTGACGAGCAAAGGCCTTAACCACTGAGCTATCCCATCGCCCCCCTTGAAACAGCATACGTGCTATGTCACGCCTGTAAACTGTTGATGGCAGTGTGTATGTTGACGCCACCTTTAACAGCATCGTAGCGGAGACCATATAAGTATTACATGGTCTCTGATGGTAGTAACATCACAGAGTGCAACAGGGTTTTCATGAAACCCAAAATCAAGGGCATGGTGCAATCAATTCAAGAAGAATCTAGGTTTCCAATCCGTGGGCACGTGATCCTGCTGAGTCTAGCGGACGCAGGCATATGCTAAGAAAATGGTGGTGCCTTAGACCACATGGCCATAATTCTTCTGTATTGGACCCGTGAAGGTCCCTGGGTAGAATAGGCCTTCAGCAACCCATGCTTGCCATAAATGGCGACTCAGCTTGTCGTAAGAGGCGACTAACGGGATCGGGTGGTCAGGGTCGCTGACTTGGTTGACGCACTAAACTCACTCACTCACTCACTCTTCTGTATTGCTTCGTAACAGATGGTACAGTGCTTTATGGGACATTTGTGTTGGGTCAGTAGATCATCCCATCACAAATGCAAGACTAAAGAGTTCGGCTCTAGTTATCGTTGTATAGCATCCTCTCACAACGTCCACGTCCACGTCCACCTGTCTGTACATTCAGAGGTGTGAAACACACATGGCATTTCATAGCAGCAACCTGCTGGAATGTAGGCTTCATTTCCTTTGGAAACTTCTTTATTATTTCTGATTTGCCAACTGACGATTCTCTTGGGACTTATATGAAAGGATTACCTTGAACCTTTTTCATGATATCGACAAACAGAAATAATTTACCTAAACACAGAAAAACGTGATAATATTTGGATGCGCCATACTATGAAAGTTTAGATGCAAAGAAGTCACAGTTCTCCTTTGATTCAAGTACTTGAGTCAGGCATGGCCAATTCCCAAGAAAGTGTGCGTGGGTACATATTACAGAAGACCCTTGTATGGCGAATCTTCTTACACAGGCTGGCGTGCTCCAACCCAGTGAGCTCCTGGTAGCTGAGTTTGACTCTGACATACGTCGACTTAGAAAAGAACAAAACTGTGTGTAGTGCCAGGCAAAGTTTGCAATTCTTTACTTTCCTAGTTGATCCTCGGGGCCTGCGGCAACCTACAGACTATAAAATCTACAGGTCCTGATAAGAATAAAGTATGCAGGCCCATCTTGTTAAAGTCAAACCAATTACAACATATACTACACTGTACACAGATTCACACCATTTCTACAACATCAATTAAAGAACCATATGGCCCAGAGAGAAAGTCTTATCTGTTAAACATTAGAGTTGAAATTCCTTTGAAATTCCGCTGAAATTCCGCTGAAATGCCCAGAATTGAAATAGTAAGTCTAGTAAGTAATTGCAACATGGTGAATCACTGATCGTCCCGAAATATACCGACAAAGCAAAAATAGGAAATATCCCAGTTGAAAAAAAGACAGATAAGGCACAAGGCACAGGGCACAAGGCACAAGGGCCTGCTAATATTTGGAACTACCGGACCGATACAAAAACAACCGGCGCTGGACCTCCGGGCCGGCGTTAATTTCGAACGCTGGTGCCATCATCATTTCTGCTTTAACCTTGGGTTAAAAATGAAAGAACATTAATGAATATTGTTGCACATTGTTTTCTGAGAAACAGCCCAGTTGCTTGTGAGAACATGCAGAATTATTTGTTTGCTGTTGACATTACACTCAGCAAGTCGAATCTGGACCAGGAAGTCCAGTGATCAATAGCATGAACATCGATGTACACAACTAGAACACGATGACATGTGTCAACCAAGTCAGCGAGACTGACCAACCGATCCCATTAGTCAATTCTTACGACAAGCATGGTTTGGTGAAGATGATTTCTAACCCGGATCTTCGCGGGTCGAGGACGCTCAGAGAAGAGAGGGTTTGAGAGACAACCGACGCTCTGTGCCATCCTCCATGATACCACAGTGACAAAAAATATCGAGGACGTCCGTAACCTAAGACGGAAATGTTCGCCCAACACGCCGAAATTATTTGGGTGATTCCTCGCGTGCTACACCCGTGAAGATCCGGGGTAGAATAGGCCTTCAGCAACCCATGCTTGCCATAAAAGGCGACTGTTTGTCGTAAGAGGCGATTAACGGGATCGGGTGGTCAGACCCGCAGGCTTGGTTGAGACATGTCATCGGTTCCCAGTTGCGTAGATCGATGCTCATGACGTTGATCACCGGATTGTCTGGTCCAGACTCGATTATGTAAGGACCGCCGCCATATATCTGGAATATTGCTGGGTGTGGCGTAAAACTAAACTCACTAACTCGCGTGCGAAACTGGTATACACGTATATTACTGGAAGCTTATACATGTTAACGTAGCAACAACATATCCCTATATAAGGATGATTCGCTCTTCTGGAACGTCATAGTTCTGATTAACGAGTTTTCACTGTACACTAACACCGATAAGAGATTGTCAGTGCGTTTGAACGCCCAAGTGTCACTGCAAAGGGGAACAACTCAGAACGTTTGAAAATAGTTCTTTGGAGACGTACAGTATAGGTTAAAGACTGCGTACAAGATGTAACCTCCTTCAACAACTTCAGAGATACCGGTGCTCAGATCTCAGCTGTTGAAGAGCTTAAGTCCGCGTCTAGGTTTATTAAGGTAATGCATCGTTTGATTCGGTCGTGAATCATTTACTGCAGACAGAACGCGGGAAAAACTATTCTGTAGGCTACAGCTGAGGTTGTCGCGTGTTGGCCGGGAACGTTATCGTCTTTAGGTAACACGACGGGGTTATATGGTTACTGCATAAAGTTTTCAGGTGTTCTGATAACAGAGCATACTGGTACGATTCACAATCTGCAAATGTGGATTATCAGAAAGGGTTTATGGATGACAAAGTTGGGAAAGAGTATTTTTTATAAAAGCAAGTAGGTCAACAGATGTCAAAATAGGATTAACCCATCTATTTCCGAATGTTGCAGGGTGTGACTGAATTTCGTGGTTCAGTGTGAAAAGGTGTTGGTGTAAAACTTTTTGTATTCATTAGTCCAAGCTGGAGTCATCTTCCTGGATGCTACAGCTTATAAAATGTCTCCCGTGTCCTGTTTTAATCTTTAACCAGCAATGTTCGGTTCATCTGTACTTAAACGTGTCCGGGACAGGTATTATCAGTGTTAATTTAGTTTTGTATGAACTGCCGGAAAAGAGAGTGCATGCGTCCCTGAACCACCTTATTTCGCTTTCACCTACTGCCAAGTCTTCTCTGCAACGCTAAAGCCGCAAATGAAGACTGAAGATTTCCTCAGGTTCTGAATCTCTGGTCTCCCTGGGGCTCCTTTTCAATTTATATGTGTTAGTTTGTTACTCTCAAAATTATAAAGTTTCAGAGATCAAGCATTGATCTACAGTGCGTACGTGAGTGCGTGCGAGCACCCGCGTTCTCATTAAGAATCCGGGTAAAATACGATTGTGTCCACAATGCAAGACGACCACGCTAGTTGTGACACAAAGCTGGGGCCTTCCTGGTCAAGTGTCAAAGATCTGACCATCGAGTTGTAGGTGTCAAGCTGACCACGAAAACATTCACGCCCTCACTTGAGAAAACGGGAGAAAACTGTGCAAATATTAGCCAATGAAACAGTTACCACTGCGTCACTGTGTACATTATGTACGTCACCCGAAAGGGCGGATGGAGAAACGGGTGGCCCAGACATAACAGGCGCCGTAACGTTATCCTTGCAATTCCTTTGGTGAGTCTGAATTCCACAGTCTGGCTATCAGCAGCGTTGATTTCCAATAACCACTCTTAATGTGGTTCACAAAATTGGTAAATCTTCTACTTCTATACCCCGGGTTTTCCTCACTCCAAATAGGGACACGCACCGATATTACTGAATACTTTCACTCCTCTACCCGAAACCTGGTTTTCCAAAACGGTCATACCAGATACATGTCGATAACAGATAACGTTGGTAGCCCGAACTGTTTTCGATTTGCGGATTCTTATACTACCCAACAAAAGTTTAGACTAGTGTAGTGTAAATATAGCCACTTACTTCAGTCAGTTGTTCTAAGCTCCATTACACAAATAGTCCATACTGTTTAAAAGATCTGTTTACACATGACCTGATGTATTTAAAACAAATTCGTAACGTTGAAAAGATCGTTACCATAAGTTCAATAAATGGTGAAACTCGGTGAACATTGGCGAATTCTTAACGAACCTTTACACCAAAACGCAGCTGTGCACATGCACAATATCTAGATCTGCTCATGCTGTTCGGCACTTTGGTGCATGATCCTCGTGCAATTCATCTGCAGACAGACAGACAAACAGGCAGAGGGAATGGGAGAGGAGAGCGAGAAGAGAGACAGGGAGAGAGAGAGGGGGGGGGGGAATATTCTTAAACACTGAGTATGGTTTCTTTATCCAAGGTCGGCCTTCTTTAATTGCTTATCCTCATGGGGTTTCAGGTATGTTTGATGTATGCCTTCCAGATTTAGCCGATGCAGTATTAATGGCCCTCAGTATATTGAAGAACGCTTCCACAACCATATTTCAGTTTCTCTTTGGGAAAACTGTATTCAAGACTGCTAGCACGCATGTTTCTGGCTGTAATTACCAAGTTCATGAATTTCAGATTTCTATAGTATATTAATATTACACCATTTCAAGACGTCCAGGACACACAGTCTTGCAGACTATATGGTGCTTCATCTGTGTCAAAACTGCATGATCGTGTGTTCAAATCACAGAATCTCTTGATTCTGTTAGTAGGTTTGTCAGTGCCATCATGAAAGGGTTGCTCCGGGATACTCTCCCACGTGAAGCTGACACACAATGGTAAAAATATAATTAGACCAAATCGACGACATACAACATGAACATAAATGCCGCTACTCAACTTCAGCCTAAATGCCGATAGTGTTTTGGGTTTTTTTTTACTTTATCATTTTCTACTTTATCATTTTATTATTTATTATTATTTATTATTTATTTGCTTTTTAAATAGGTATGGTGTATAGTTACTATGTTATGAGGTTTGTCCAAAATGAAACGCGAAGATTAATCCAGAAACCGGGATGGTAACAGAACTAAATTGTGCAATCAGTATATGGCCAAACACTATTAATGAATACTGAGAAGTTTTAATCCACACACGGTTTAGATGCGCAGTAAGCACCGTGAGAATGTGAGAATGTGAGAATACAATAGATCAGATACGCATTTGCGAGGAAAAAGAACAAGCCTTGAATTCATACGTTAATGCACGTGTGTTCGGAATATTAAACCTGGCGAATATTTGAAAACAAAACTGACGCTGTTCATGAGTCGAGAATTGTTTGGAAGTTGGCGTGAATTCAGTACAAATGTACAAATAGGTATCTTGTCCGCACATAGCAAGTAGGTAAGTCATTGTGGAAACGGCCCAAGCAACTCTCTTGTATTTAAGCGAAAATAAACGAGAAGGAAGTGGGCAAGTGTCGTTTAAGCTCATATTCATTAACATTCAAGCTGTATACGGGTGGCTTGTAAATAATCGCGCCTGGACCAGACAATCCAATGACTGATGGAATGAACATTTTACGAGCCATCCCACCGTGGACAGAAGGTTAGCGTAATGGTTACGGCGTTTACTCGTCACACCTATAACACGGGTTCATTTCCCCATGTTATAATATGTGAAACCCAAATCTGGTCTTCCGCCTCCTGTGAATTTGCTGGAATATAGATAAGAGCGACATAGAACAACACTCTCTCACTTCAAACCATGTCACCTTTAAAATAACTAAACGACGTCATATTGGTGGAATGTTGTTATAAGCGGCGTAAAACTATTTTCATTCACTAAGCCGCACCTTTAAACATTCATATACTACACACCAAATCAAGATATGTTCATTGTAAAGTGGACATTTATGCTTGTGTCAAATAGTCTATGTTATTTCAGGGTAAGCGTTATAATTTTCATATAAATATTATTTCGAGTTTTCGAAAACTCTAGGTTAGTTGACATCCACAGCTTCATGTGCGACAGTTCTCGCTATCAGTGTAGTGGCGATTCTCAGTCAGCAAAGCTGTCAATAGCGGCTGTTCTAGCATCTAGCTTTACCCATAAAACTTTATCTTTTCAAGTTCAGTCGCTGATTTTATCGATATCAAAATAATTAACTTGGCAGTTTACACGTACAGAAAAGACGGACGACGAATACGAGAGAGTATGGTTAATTATAGAACAGTGAGTCACCCCCGATAGCTGAATGCTATTTACGGGGGAGGAGAACGGAAGAGCGAGGTCAATATTACGATACCCTGTGTATAGCAGCTATTGCTGTTTCAGTGCTGACCACTGTCGGATTTTACGGTGGTATAAGACGACTATTTTGGAATATACTACTTCCGTGTGATATTGTGTATTAAGGTAAGCATGATGTGTGCATATGATATAATTTCAGCGCTTTTCTTACCCAGTCAGACGCAAGAATAACGAAGAAATGAATGCGAGTGTTTCTAGCCCAGAGTGACTTCAAACAAGCCGGGCGATCAAAGTGCAATCACAAATTACCGTGCATGCTTTGTAATTCTCTTTGTTTTGAACGTGTTTGCGGAGGCCGTTAATTTTAATTTTCTCCTACGTTCGTGATGTTTAGTTGAAGATTTACGGTTAAATGTTGAAAAATCGGAACGATGGTGAACATTTATGACAAAAATGGCTGCCTGTCTAGCGAGCCGCAATCGAGGGTGAATAGCCTCCCCAATGCAGTGTTTCTCCTCTATGGGTTATTCATGATTCCGTTTCACATAGGGGTAAATACTTTCCCCCAAGGGTGCGGGAAACAAAGCTGTCGATGCACACAAGGTCAATATAAGCGTAGCTGGAATATGTTAACCTATTTTCACTTTCTGTCACAAAACTAAGTGAAATCATACACTTCACTTTAATATGGACGGGGGCTTTCCCTACAGTAACACAAATATGCAGTATCGATTAATATTTACGTCTTATGACAACTGATAGCTGTCCTGAAATTGTCTCATAAACTAAATGATTAAGATTTAATTTTGCAATGTCCTTTGAAAAACCTAATTAGACAATGGCTTTCGTCCAGTTTATCAATTATATGAGACAAAGCCTTAGCTAACTGGTACACCTATTTAAATTAACTCAATTTTTATAATGATCAATGATTTCGGTTAATAAGTATCCTAATTACACAGAGACAATGGGTCAGTTTTATGTATCTCACTAATTGCAACATCTAAATCTAGACGAGAAGGGACTCGAGACAGTAGGGCATACTCTGCAGTAAGTCGAGGATCTATATTCACTGCCTTATCTGCTTAATAAAATACACGCCATGTGGGTCAGAACATTCTGATAAGCAGGCATTTTATGTAGGTTATTATAGCTATTCATAATTCTTTCTGTTAACATGAGTGACACGCACTGATTTAGGTAGCGTCCTTACCATCCCTTCACAGTTTACTGGGAACGTTTAGATATAATTTATAACAGGTTTGACTTGTTTGGAATTGAGTTGAAATAAAAGTATTTTTATAATTATCATGTCATGACAGTCAAGACTGATGCTAATTCACATGAAAGTTTGGAGGCCTACACATGTGAATAGTGTTTAATATACAGAAGAAAAAATCAATAAATCAATATTTTTGTAATTGATCTGTAAATGCAGAATATTAGAGAAGTTTACAATGCAAAAGAAATTAATAATGATCTTAACAATAGTTGGTCATGATGAATGAGAGAAAGTATATTTGTGGAAAAGCATTGTATCTAAATGTGGGGATTCTCTGAAATGATAGGTTGTGTCACTTTGGTCTTTGGTCTTGCACAAGAAGTAGAATGAAAGAAGCTCATCCAGAAGCCATTGAGTGTCATCAAGTCAGTAACATGGTGGTGTTTAATGCAGTCTTAACTCACACTGGAGCTTAAAATCCATTAAGTAAACATTATGAGACAATACTGCACAATACGTCCCAGTAATCTTGTAGAACATTATGGCATAAGTTTCTATAACACTCCCAGAGCTGTGCTTAAATAGATCCTGCTTGCATCACTGTTTTCGTAGCTGTTGGATACAGCGCTTTCACCACCTCAATGTAAATATACTGCACCCATCATAATATTTACATCATTATTACGGCGGCATCATCTTTAGAATAATTTCTTTCCTTCTCTCCATTCTTATCCAATAACAACATGTACATATATGAGAAGGTATTTTTTTTTTTTAAATGTTTCCAAACATTTGCCAGTTTCAGACACAGTACACTTTTAACAGGTAACTCCAATATGGCGGTATTTTAGGGACCAGTCATTTAGTACAGGTTTCAGATAATCAGATTTTTTTGTGCACAGATCTACTGCTTGTTATGTTTTTGGATGACCCTTCACATATTCTTTTTCATAATTTTATGACATTCACTTAGAGACTGACATATATGTCCGGTGACCTTCTCACGGTTTATTTACCCAAACACTACAGCACCCCGACAAAGCATGCTATAATAAATAACCAGTCCCAAACTACAATGGGCTTTGCAATGAAGCTTCATTTATTTATTCTCAGAATTGGCAAAGAATGCAAGATTCTTCGTTTTGTGTTAAGTGCATGTGAAAACTTTCAGACCTACCACAGCTTATCTGAGAACTGTCTGTGTACAACAGCACATTCTTCCATGTTGCATCTTGCTTAAACATCAGTAGCTAGTCGTGCCTCACAAAATGGATTGCTTCCATGCTTTGTTGTGAACACAGAATGTTCCACTATAAATGACTGTATCCAGCACTGGTAGACTCATCCAAAGTGCTGGAGTGAATGGCTATCTCATCAGATCCTGGAACTCGAGTGAGGCTGTCGGCTTCTGTTTTTTTAGCAAGATAGGGCACCATCTGCCCTTTGTGAAGTAGGGTTTTATGAATTTAAGTTCATCTGAGTGATTGCACAGATGCTATCTAGGTTTTAAACTCGACCTATCCAAAATGTCATGACCTGTGGCATTACAGGTTAATTACAGTCATATGAAAAGACTGACATGTTTCTTCAACTTATTTTAAATAAAGGGTCACTTAAATGTTGTATGTTTCTCATCACAGACAAACCCTGCACATCACAGAGGCTGTCCCTGCTTTAGTGGTGTGGAGAGTCATGAGTGTTTGAATATCAGTGAGAGATGATACTAGTTTTATAAAGTGGCCAACCCATTTTTGTAAGCATGTCAAATATTTGACATTAATGAATATTGTTTTATATTACTTGGATCTAGAAATACAATCTGATTCAAAAGACATCAAGAAATCAAGAGAGCTAATTACACACCTGAGCCTATCGGAACACAGTATCAGTGTATTGGCATGACTAACTAGCAGTCAGCTTAATCTGGATTCAATTAACACCACTCTAGTACACATTGGTGCTCCTGGTGATTAAATTGACACCACTCTGGTACACATTGGTGCTCCTGGTGATTAAATTAACACCTCTCTGGTACACACTTGTGTTCATAGTGACTAAATTGACACCTCTCTGGTACACACTTGTGTTCTTAGTGATTACATTGACACCACTCTGGTACACACTTGTGTTCATAGTGACTAAATTGACACCTCTCTGGTACACACTTGTGTTCTTAGTGATTACATTGACACCACTCTGGTACACACTTATGTTCATAGTGATTACATTGGCACCACTCTGGTACACACTTGTGTTCTTAGTGATTAAATTGACACCTCTCTGGTACACACATGTGTTCATAGTGATTACATTGACACCACTCTGGTACACACTTGTGTTCATAGTGATTACATTGACACCGCTCTGGTACACACTTGTGTTCTTAGTGATTAAATTGACACCGCTCTGGTACACACTTGTGTTCTTAGTGATTACATTGACACCACTCTGGTACACACATGTGTTCATAGTGATTACATTGACACCGCTCTGGTACACACTTATGGTCATAGTGATTACATTGACACCACTCTGGTACACACTTGTGTTCATAGTGATTACATTGACACCTCTTTAAGTACACACTGGAGTTCATAGTGAATAGATTGACACCTCTTTAAGTACACACTGGACTTCACAGAGATGAGATTAACTCATTACTATATTAACACCTCCATAGTACACACTTGGTTTAATGGGAATTCAATTAGCACTTCTATGGTACATAGTGGTTTTAATGGAGATTCAATTAACAAGTCTATTGTACACACTGGAGTTCACAGGGATTCAATTAACACCTCTCTAGTACACACTTGAGCTCACAGGGATTCAATTAACACCAAGTACACACTTGTGTTCATGTCGGTTCAGTTGACACCTTTCTTGTTTGCTGTAGATTTAGAAATGAATGTTTTCATTGTTCTTTCTTTAAGCTGACACAAATAGTTATCCAGTCTCACTTCTACTGGGCAGTTCAGGAGATGATATGAGTGGTCACACTGATTGAAATGATACCAAACACATTAGATCTGGTTTCAGACACAGCAGCAGTGAGCACCTTCATCATTTTAAGGAACAATTTATCAAGCTGCTTGCAGATAGATAAAACAGGATGGTTATAGGATCAGGGCTCTTATTGTGGAAAGTAAGGTAATTGTGAAGAATTCAAAATGGAAAGTCTCTGTATCAGTGTTCAGACCCTGATTTGGATAATGAGTTGGTGAGCGAAAATCCACCTCAGTCCCTGGATGGGATCTTGCTTGTCCAAACAGCAGTGCTTCAGTTGCCAAGGCCTGAGCAGATATACAGCTGTTGGTCTGTATTCTTTAACATACCATATTGCCTCTATTAAACCAGAGCTGAAATACACATCCATTTCTAATAGACAAGGGCCAAAGGCTGTATCGGAGAAATTGGAGCAAGGCCTCTATCAAAGGCCCAATATTTGATATTGTGCTCTTTTGGCATTGAACACCAAAAGATGTCTTGTTAGATTTGTATAAAGTGCACAAGGGATTTAGGCTTGATAGGTCAAGTTTGGTAAGTTTCATGGAGTGTTAATCAAGATGAGGGAAGTTAGGGCAAGTACAGAGTACACACACAGCCTCATGAGCTGTATATTATCCGTCTCTGCTGGTCAAGCCAAGATCTGCGTTGGCCTGTTTACCGAACTTGGACTTGTTGATGCATGCTAGTGTGTTGATCTGTGTCAGGCTTGTTGATCTGTGTCAGACTTGTTGATCTGTGTCATGATTGCTGATCTGTGTCTGTTTTGTTGATCTGATCTGTGTTAAAGACGTTTGATGTGTGTCACACTTATTGATGTGTGTCAGACTTGTTGTCAGACTTGTGTGGCAGGCTTGTTCTTCTGTGAGACATGTTGATCTATGTCAGGCTTGTTGGTTTATCAGACTTGTTGATCTGTGTCAGGCTTGTTGATCCATATCAGATCTGTTGATCTGTGTCAGACTTATTGACGTGTGTCAGGCTTGTTGGTTTATCAGACTTGTTGATCTGTGTCAGGCTTGTTGGTCCGTATCAGACTTATTGACGTGTGTCAGGCTTGTTGGTTTATCAGACTTGTTGATCTGTGTCAGGCTTGTTGGTTTATCAGACTTGTTGATCTGTGTCAGGCTTGTTGATCCGTATCAGACTTATTGACGTGTGTCAGGCTTGTTGGTTTATCAGACTTGTTGATCAGTGTTAGGCTTGTTGATGAGTGCTAGGCTTGTCGATCAGCTCTAGGCTTGTCGATCAGTGCTAGGCTTGTCAATCAGCACTAGGCTTTAGGATCAGTGCTAGGCTTGTGGATCAGTGCTAGGCTTGTCGATCAGCTCTAGGCCTGTCAATCAGCACAAGGCTTGTGGATCAGTGCTAGGCTTGTGGATCAGTGCTAGACTTGTCGATCAGTGCTAGGCTTGTAGATCAGTGCTAGGCTTGTGGATCAGCGCTAGGCTTGTGGATCAGCGCTAGGCTTGTCGATCAGCGCTAGGCTTGTCGATCAGTGCTAGGTTTGTCGATCAGTGCTAGGCTTGTCGATTAGTGCTAGGTTTGTCGATCAGCGCTAGGCTTAAGTAAAGAAGTAAGCTTCATCACATCTTCTCATTCTGTAAACATCTGACTTGTCAGTGCCAGTGTTTACGATGGATGCTACCAGCTGGACAGAAAATCGTTTCCCAAATACCTTGTATCATCACCTATAATCAGTGCTTCATAAGTAGGCTTCTGATGCGCTCAGATTCATACATGGATTCTGACGGAAGTAGATATTTCTTATTATGACGGAAATGGTTCTGTCACATCTATTATACAAACACTATGTAAATGTGACAATTGTAGCATGACAAAGTTGGGATGCAAGTTGCCTGGCTGTTTCCATTCATGTAATCATTTTTTTATCTCTCGGCTTCCTAACAATGAGATCACCTAAATGAGATCAATGTGTAACAATTGAGGGTGTTTACACTCATGTAATAATGTAATATGCTCTCATACTGTAAGCAAATAACAATCGTGAAACCACTGAATGAGCCAGTGAATGTGATAAATCCAATGAAAAACAGAATATGGCAATTTGCAACATGTTTTGTTCCGACTGGTCCCATACTGCAGTCCTGATAGGTTGTGTGCATATTCCAACTAGCTTCTCAGTGATCTGGCAGCAACTGAACTATCAGTTGTATCGAGGGAGCAGCAATTGGATCATCTGTTGTATCAAAGAAGCAACAACTGGATTATCTGTTGTATCGAAGGAGCAGTGATTGGATTACCTGTTGTATCGGGAGAGCAATTGGATTACCTGTTTCTATGTAGCAGCAACATTTGGATTGTCAGTTACACCAGGGGAGCAGCATTTGGATTATCAGTTGCATCAAGAGATCAGCGATTGGATAATCTGTTTCTTTAGAAAGCAGCAATTGGGTCTATTGACAGGACAATAAGCAGTTGAATTATCTGTTGTACCAGGGAAGGAGAAATTGTATCGTCTGTTGCAGCAAAAGAGCAGTGATTAGTTAATCTGTTGCCACAGGGGATCAGAGATTTGATTAAATTTTGTATCAGTGGATCCGCAATTAGATTATCTGTTTGTTGCACCATGAAAGCTGAAAAAAAATTGGATTATCCTCTGTAGCAAGGGAAGCGATTGGATTACCAGTTGCCCAGGGAATCAGGGATTATATTACCTTTTGTACCAGGGGATCCACAGTCAGATTATCTGTTGCCCAAGGGTATCAACATATGGATTATCTGTTGCACCAGGAAAGTAGCTGTTGGATTTTCTGTTGTACCAGGGGAGCAACGATTGGATTGTATGTTGCATCAGAAGAGCTTTTGGATTTTCGGATGAAACGCAAATAAACTTTCTGTTGCACCAGGGGAGCAGCAGTTGGATGTGTTGCACGAGGGGAGCAGCAATTAGACTATCTGTTCCATCATTGTACCTTCATTCGATCGTTATCTGTTGCACCAGGGGAGCAGTGATTGGACTGTCTGTTCCATCATTGTATCATCGTTTGGATTATATGTTGCACCAGGGGAGCAGTGATTAGACTGTCTGTTGCACAAGTGTGTAAGTTATTGGACTATCTAATGCACCAAGGGCACAGCAAAGTGAGAATGAAGTCTGGAACATGTGCTGAGAATGAGCGGTCCATGTGTGTAGTTTCCACGCACCAGTTACCTGTAGAATTAAAATATTTATTTGTATTGGCAATTGAAGAAGTAGGGCTGGCATGTGTACAATACAAACAGCTCTCTTTTAATTCCAGATGCTGTGTATAGGAGTATTGTAATGCATACAGCCATTTGTCGTTTAGTCAGTGTTTTTGCAGAATCATCAAGTATATTTGTTCCGGTATGAGCTTCAATAATTGTCCCGGATTCAAACTATGTTTAAAATACATGTATGAGTAACGGCCATGGATACCCATGATCGGATAAGAAAGGAACCCCTTAACAGAAATGTATTAAAATATTAGTGATATTATAACCTTTTGCATGTTTTTTAATGTCACACTCAGTAGTGTTTTATCTATATGATCACAGTCTGTAAATAATAAAACATCGATCAGACAATCTAGTGATTAACATCATGAGCACTGATTTATGTAATTGGGATATGATAAAATGTATCAGCTAAGTCACCATGCTAGACCAACCAAGATTTGTCTAAAGTTAAATTTGGAGTTTGGATCTGACGAGCAAGTGATTGATGTCATTTCTTATGTATACGATATAATTAGATGCTATTCTCATGCAGAGTGATACAAGGGTATGTTAAAGTGACACATGTTCCGATTTGAAAGTGTAAAATACTGCTTAGGCTAACGATTAGTCCCTGATTGTAATTATGTATTTAATATGGATGGTAATGAATCAACCCATGTAAACTGAAAAGGCACCCCAGTGAGTTGGGAGATTCTGATGTGGGCAAATCTAGACAAGCACTCCATTTTGGGATTCAGCTTTGCAGGGAGGACTTTCCAGTAGGGAAAATAATGTGTTTCAGACCGACTGAATAGTGGTCAACATGCTCTGTCTGTCTGTCTTTCCATCCGTACGTCTATCCATTGAGCCAGTATGGGATATTCACCTCACTGTGACAAAGTATTCTATTTCAGCCCCACAAAGAACGAACAGTACTGTTACAGGTAACCAGTGTACAGAATATCTGATAAGTCAAGACTGCTAAATCAGTTGCACAGCAATGCTCAACAGACATCACCAGCCAACAAACATTCAGACCAGCTAGATAAGTTAGAAATACAAAGATTGGTGAATTAATGTATTCTTAGTCTTGAAATAGTCGGTGCCACAAGATATCAAGCAACAGCTATTTCAGGTGTTTACAGATACTCTCTGACATAGTAACAGGGTTTTGAAAACACCACCTACCTTATTTTTAAATCTGTGTTAAATGTATCCACTGCAATGAAAACTATGTTTTCCGCTTTATGTCATCGTGTCTATGTTTTATCACCTTTTGATGTTACCCATCTGACCCGTGAATGTCCAGGGTAGAATAGGCCTTCAGCAACCCATGCTTTCAACAAAAGGTGACTCTGCTTGTCGTAAGAGGCGACCAACGGGATCTGGTGGTCAGACTTGGTTGACACATGTCATTGGTTCCCAACTGCGCATATTGATGCTTATGCTTTAGAACACTGGATTGTGTGGTCCAGACTCAATTATTTACAGACTGCCGCCATATAGCTAGAATATTGCTGAGTGCAGTGTAAAACTAAACTCACTCACTCACTCACTCACCTGCTTTTTCCATGGTCTATGTATGAAGTATTTCTGATACCACCATAAGGTGTTACTAATCATGAAAATTGGATCTTTTTTCCAGTTTAATGAGGTTAAAAATGCCTTTCATTTGTGACTTCATTATGTGTGTTATCAGTTCAGGGGAAGTCTTAGCATGCTTGCCACTTACTGTTAATCAAAAGTTATCATCAGTTAGTGCAGATCCCTCCCCCACTGTGTGGAATGTCTGACGGCTGGGGATATACAGCCCAGAATGTACTGTCTGAACTGGATCAGGTTACAGACAGGCTTTCCGTCCAGCCAACTCTCAATCCAAGCTGTATCTGTCAGAACTAATCCAGGAGGATTTAAAGGGAAGAAGTCAAAGCCAGGTCATTTTAAACCTTGTGGGGCAATGCACATTTTTTTACATCACTCAGATTTGAGTCATTTCTTGTTTTCCACTTTTGATTTAAGAATTTACATTGTCTTAAAATGATTTAATACACCCTCTTGTGTCTATGTTTATCTTTTAATTTATGGCACTATTTGAAAATATAACCAGTGACACTGAAAAAAAATAAGAAAAAAAGTTCAAGAAACAAATAATGCTTTGTGACCAGGCCATTTTTTATGATCAGTAATTGAAAAGAAACACTTTCTTGTGGTGTGGTTTAGTAATGAGATAAATATTTTACATGATTTGAAGTACTTGCTTTATTCGGGTGATACATTATTAGGCTGAATAGACATATTAAGACATGACCTTGGCGTTTGTCCTTATTTGCTGATGGGAATTGAGCTTTGCTGGGTTGTAGATCAGGGGATGTTTTAGGCGAATAGTTCCATGGAAATTAAATTGAAATGCTTGAGGTTTCTGAAAGCTGCTAGTGAAATCAGCTGTCTCTAGATGGCCTCTTCACAGCAAGATCGTGAAAATAGAGATATGACAAGATTTAAGTGGTATGGGTTGACCTGCGCTAGCATGCATGTTCATCACAGGGGCATGCTAAACTTGGGACTTCAAGGGAGTTATGTTGTAAAAGGACGAGCTGCCCTGGTACAGGCAGAATATTGGTGTTCAAGGGATGTAACTTTCAACAGGTCGAACTGCCCTGCTGATAGCTTAAAGTGTCGCTCAAGTGGACCAAATGTCAAAATAGCAAGGTGCGCTGTTGCAGGTTTAATGTGTTTGGGACTTGACTCTCAACAGATGAAGCTGCCCTGACGCAGGTTTTATGTGTTTTTCAGGGGACTTAACTCTCACCAGATGAAGCTGCCCTGTTGCAGGTTTTATGTGCTCAAGGGACATAACTCTCTATGGGTTGATCTGCATTGTTGATAAAATGTCAGGCTCCTAATTATTTCAGTTGCGATTATGTCTTCAAATGAAAAGATATTTGAGATGAATCACATCAGTGTGATATTGATAATCTTAGCTGTAATATATGACTCTAAAGGTTCATCCAACAAGCAAAGTCTTCTTTAGCCTGTAGTCTGGATTAAGACCATGGTCAAGTAATCTGACAGAGATTTGGTCAGCCAGACAGACAATGGTATGCTTTGCTATACGTATCTTAAGTCCTACCATGAAGCAGACGTCAACAGTCTCAGCACCCACCAAACCAAATGATTAGTGATTGAGCTTTTCACTGAGGACATCTTACTGAGGTCTGATCTATTTTTGTTCAAAATGATATGATTCATATTGAATCTACCTGGAACCCATGTCAGACAATCAGATTGAATTGTCTAGCAGCTCTCTGCCCCTATGGATCAGACTGCTCTAATATAGCTGAAAGATTGTTCACGATAGCGTGAAAACCCAACACACTCTCGTCTCTTTAGTTGCTGGAGATCTCAGTCCTATTTTTGACTTATGAGGTGGTCTGTCTAAGTGCAGCTGGTCTGCATAGTCTTTTATCAGAAGAAACGAGCCAGTCCTAACTTGAGTTTTGTCTTTTTCATGATGCTCTTATCATGATGTGGATGTTTTTGGGTGGAAATCTTCAGTACCAGGGATGGAACTGATGGAGTCTAACATCGGTGGTCAGTATTGTGGCATTTCTTTATAATACATTATTTACACGGCAATGTGAATAGCAAGGCATATTGCTTAGTTCAGAATAACATAGCTGATTCATGTAGACCTGTGATTGACACTTTAACTCAGTGTATATACAAGGCATACCACAAAGAGGGCATACGAGGTGTATCACTCAATGGGTATACAAGATGTATGACACACAGAGTACTGGTATGCAAGGTGCATGACACAGGGTATACAAGGCGTATGTCAGTAGCTATACAGAATATATCACTTGGATGCTGTACATGGTGTATCACACAGAGGGCATAAGAGATGTATCACAGTGGGTATAGATTACATATCACACAAGAGGTGTTTCACACCGACGGTATGATGCAAGGTGTTTCACACCGATGATATGCAAGGTGTACCACATTGTGGGTATACATGGGGGTCCTCTCAGTGGGTATGTATGGCATGTCACAGAGTGGGTTTTACAAGCATATCGCACAATGGCTATACAAGGAGTACCAATGGGTATATATGGCATATCACACAAGGGGATTTAAAGGTATGTGTTACAATGGCTACACAAGGAGTACCACACAATGGGTATGTATGACATATCACTAAGTGGGTTTTACAAGCATATCACACAATGGCTATACAAGGAGTACCACACAATGGGTATATATGGCATATCACACAAGGGATTTTAAAGGCATGTCTCACAATGGCTATATCTGTAGTACCACACAATGGCATTACGGTTCATATCAAACATTATTTATAATATATGTGGTAGTAAAAAGGCCATCCTCACTTATTACACAAGGCCAAACAGTGTCATGGTTGGATGGCTAACTTTGTCCATGCTTTATCTATCACCAGGAATCTCAATGCACTGATAGTAGCAGCATAAACATCTTTTATCAGATTTATCTGAGATGGACGATTACACCAAGCAACATGAGCACTGTGCAGTGTTCCTTTATAGTTAAATGAAGCAGCTAAAATGTTATTGTCCACACGCTGAACAAGATATCTTCTTGTAATACCTGTTCAGCCTTGAAAGGTAGATAACAATATTTGCTTCTCTTCTGAAGATCTGATAGGGATATGGAGAAATAGAGGTGTCCTGGTCTTCAGTGTACGTCTGCTTCAGTGCGTCTGCTTCATCATGCATGAAATGAAACAGCCGTGCACTGTGGACAGGATTTTGTCATGCAGGTGATGTGCATGAAGGTGAAGGCCATCAATTACAACTTGCTGTTAATAGTATTGGCCAGTGTATGGAGATTATCCCTTCATCATCATCATCATCATACATCATCATCATCATGCATCATGCTCAGAGTCAGGATCAGCTGATGTTTTGATTCCTTCATCTGTGCAGCATGACCTTGGTAAAGTCTGATTAGTGATAAAGCTGAAAGAAACCTGTTGAACCCTTTGATGCTGCCTGGGTGTAATCAACCAATCACTTCCACATACAACATGCATTGTTAAGTCTTTTCAGTGCCTTCAGACTGAGAACATATATGACCCTGCCGTAGTAAAAGGACTCTGATAGGCTGAAATAACTCAATCTCTGTGACAAAGACCTGATACAGCCTTCAAACCTATCAAATTGCTGCACAGACTGTAATTTGTCAACCTTCAACTCAAAAAAGGCTGGAATGCTAGCTTTTGTATTCATTCTTTCAAAGATAGATTTTTTAATGTTTGAAACTGATTCACTGGAAAACGCACAGGGAATATGTAGAAAATGAAATGCCGAGCTAATAAAACTCTGGCATATCATTATGATTAGTGGCAGCAGTCCATGATAAACCGATCAGTAGATGATCCAGCTCTTGCTGTGCACTCCATCATGTCAATAACACCAGCGCTCTCATGCTGTTACTCTGGTTGTCTAGACAACCAGACTTCCTTCAGTATTTGTATGTACATTCTCTACCTTTAGTATTAGATCCAATTTGCTGTTATAAAATAACCTGATTGTCGTGGGAAAGGGGGAGGGGGGATCCTTTGATCTGTATGACAGGACTTTCATGTATATTCCATCATGTCTGTCTCCAGTGGGAAGTGCTTTTATCTTGAACACAAGTGGCTGGGTGATTATTTCTTGTAATGCCCACTTTTCATCCATTACCTGCTGATCTTGCGCCCACTGTGTTGCAAACAACCTGTTACATCACAGATCCAGGCGTACAAGGACAGGAGTTTATCATACATTGGATAATATGCGTCAGGTTTGTTGCTTAGAGACATCATGTATTTTTCTGGGGCAATCTCTTGCATGTTGGTGGTGATCAATCTCTCTGTGTCGCCAACGGCACTGAAGTTTACAAGGAGCAGTCAGCTACAAGGATGCTGAGTGTATTGGTCTGTGTGATGTCTCTGGTCTTAAATCTTGACTGCAGATGGTCAAGATGAACCACTTGGGTATTTGAAGTGAGTGTGTGAGGGAGTTTGGCGATCGCTTTTAGCAATATTCCAGCAATATCACTGCAGGGATGGGTGACACCAGAAATGGGTTTCTCATGTTTTAACCATGTGGGGAATCAAACCCGGGTCTTCAGCATCATGACAGAATGGTTTAGCCACTAGGCTATCAACAGCCAGGGTATCTGGAAGGGAGAACCAGAAACCATTCACATTCATGTATATGGGATGAAGGGAAAAGATGGTCATTTAGCAGTTGCCCTTAAAGCACCTCACAGACAGCATGTCCTTAGTACCACTGAGCATCTTTGAGGTGGATATTAGGCTTGGGTTTGAAAACCTGCATAGGTTTGTTGATGAACTCCACATCTTGTGACCCTTACTGTGATGCTGCTTGAGTGTTCCTGACCCAAACCAATCATCGGATGTGTCTGTTTTGAACCGATATCCAGTGGCGCCAGAAGCAGTCCTTGAACTAGTGTTGTAGTTTGTTTCATGTATAGTACTACAGTAATCCAGCTCTATGACAGCAGTCTGTATATAAAATGACAGCAGTCTGTATATAGACAGGTGTGAATAATGCAATCCAGTGATTGACATCATGAGCATTGATCTACATTATTTAGATATGCTGGCATGTGCCAACCAAGTCCATGAACTTGGCCACTTGAATCCCCCAGTCAACTCTTACTACAATCATGGGATCGGAATGATTCTGACCTGTATCTTCTCACGACCAATCACTGTATCAGAAGCTCAAACAAGCTGGTGCTTAAGCAAACGTGCTTGATTCAGCATGTTTATTGATCCCTGATGCTTACTGCAACAAGATTAAATACAATATGATAAAGAATTTAATTGGAACAACATTTGTGCAGTAACAGTCACAGATGATGAACACTGTATAAAGTACACTTCTGTGATCAATTTGTACAAAATCAGGCAAGCGGCAATAATGTTTGTCGTATCAATGACATTTATTTGTTTGTTTTATAGGAAGGTTTGGAAAGATATGAATAAGGTGTACAATCTCATCTGTGGTTCTTTCAACAAAGGCATGGTTTCTGTTCCCTACACTACTAAGTGAAGGCCCATCTCTAGTCTCGCTTGCTCGCTCGCTCACTTTTTGTGAAACACTTATCATACCATGTCATATTTGCTCTTCAGATTCATGATATGTGGTTTGTTTTCCAATTTCAGTTCTATTTAAACCCAGGACTCGTTTATAGATTCAGGTGCAGAGGTGGGAAAATGGTATCCTTAGACAAGATGCTTATATCCACATTGTCTCATTTCGCTCAGCTGTAAAATGGGTACCCGTAAGGATGTGCTGGCAATGTGAGTGTTCAGCTCTGTTTGCCTAACAGCCAGCATGGCTGTATGATGCCCAGGGAGGTTAAAAAGTATCAGAAAGTATGATAGTGTCCAATGACCAAGATGGTAATACACATGAGCAGACAGTGTGCCAGGATATGAGTGCCATGTAAGTGGACAGTTACTGTTACAAAAACAATGTTTGGCCATCACAGTAGTAATTCTAAATCTACAGGAGCAGCCATGTCGTTATCATAATGATCAATAATAATTAGCGTGACATTGCAAGCGCCTTGTTAGTGCAACAAGATTTGAGATGACCAAGTTGCTTTCATGTTGACATGTACTGGTGAAGATAACGATGGTTAGCGTAAGTGTTCCTTGTCTAAATATGGCCATAACCTGTGTGGTAGTACTTTCTGTGATTTTCTTCGATTGTAATACACCCAAGTGCAGCAATGAAGAGCGAGAAAGCTGAACTAAGCCACAAGTAACCAAACATGCCAGACATATTTTCTTGGTTGGAATCAGGTCTGAAATACGTATTGATTTGCACGTCAATTCTTGATGGTGTTTTTGCTTGCCGACTTTAATCTGCCACTGGTAGAAGCTTGCTCACAGATGTGAGGTGCTACTGCTCTGCTCTTCGATGCAGTATTCCAATTACGGAAAATGTGTTTTGATTCCAAGGATGTGTAAGAATGTCAGACTATTCTAGGAATGATAGTTGCAGTACCAAGGGGACAATGGGGTGGCTTTGTGGTTTAAGTGTTCATTCATCACGCCAAAGGCCTGGGTTTAATTCCTCACATGGGTACAATGTGTAAAGCCTATTTCTGGCATTCCCTCAGTGATATTGCTGGAATACTGCTAATAGTGGCGTAAAACCATACTCACTCACTCACTCAGAATACCCAAGTAGTCCATCTTGACCATCTGCAGTCAAGACTTATCTCTAGAGACATCAAACAGATCAATACACCCAGCGTCTTGTAGCTAACTGCTTCTCGTAAACTTCAGTGCCATTGCCGACACAGAAAGATGGATCACCACCAACATGCAAAAAAAAGGGTGTGTAACTAAAACTCACTAACTCGCTCAATACCAGTCACTGAAACATGGTCAATTTCACAAATTTGTAATATGCTGTTTTTCATTTTTATGACCCAGCTGTGATTTTTTAACAAGAAAGTATGGATGGATGGGTGGATGGATGGGTGGATGGATTGTCATAAGTAATGTTTCATTACATTTTATGATATACCAGCAATGTGATGAGAAAGAAAGAATTGGCCTCGTGAAATCGAAAAGTTCTGTGAAAAAGTAATTTCCTTTCTCTTGGTATTGATTTCCTGATAAAAGTTATTTGTGAAGAAAAAAAACATGTTGGCTTCTCTTCTTGAAGCAGCGGCCCAACAAATGACATATACTGAATGAAAAAAGTGAAGGACCATGAATATTTTTGACGATATTTTTTGTAGTGAAGAGTAAGTACAGAGAGTAATGGGTTTTTTTTTTAAAAAAATCTCTAATATATTCATGATCCCTGACTTCATTCATTATATATGGGGCAGTGGGGAAGACTAGTGTCTGCTTGTCATGCCAAAGACACAGGTTCGATTCCCCACGTGGGCACAATGTGTAAATCCCATTTCTGGTGTCTCATTCCATATCATTGCTGGAATATTGCTGAAGGGGGCTTAAAAATAACTCGTTCATTGTTCAGTATATAAAGGATATCCACAGATATCCACCTCACTTCCTCCATCTTGTTATTGTAACTGTCAGTTATGTCTTCCTAACTTGGATGTCCACTATGACAGACCTCAGAGGAGATTCAGAAAGGAATAATAGCTTATGAGTCACGCATTATAAAGATATTACTGACAGTAATTTAGAGATTAGTAAGGCATATCTGGAGACTAGGTGGCCATTATGGACACGTGAACCTGTGAACACGTCTTAATGCGAGATTCCCCTGAAATCCTTGTGCGATGGACAAGTATAAACCTTGTTTCACAAGCCTGTGTTTGAAGCTAAAGACAAAAAAATGTTCACAGTGCTCTCATTTTGTATCAGTTGTATTCTGTTCTGTTTTATGGAAGTGAATCTGAAGCTGGTTGAAAACTACATCCACTAGTGCTACCTGCTGATGGCAACAGCCATCACTCAATACTAGCTTTGCCGCTGCCCATTTTAACAGTCTGAATGAAGTTTGAAAGTTGGCTCAAAATTATTGCAGGCGATAGATGATAATTATTGATAATGCCACATACTTCCCTCTCTAAGAGTGGCCCGTTGAGACCTAGTGGTTAAACTGTTTGCTTGTCACACCAAAGACCTGGGTTAAAGTCCCAGTATGGATAGAATGTGTGAAGTTCATTTCTGGTGTCTCCTGCCATGACTGCTGGAATATTATTTAAAGTGACATAAAACAAACTTAAATTCACTCACTCACTATGGGCAGGCATTCCAGGCACAAGAGATTTACCTACTCCCCTTACATTCTGCTCTGAGCTCACACTGTCCGGCACAGGTCTTCATGGCATCAATGACCTGACTTGCAATGTTACTGCATCCTAAGGGCATTGTTAGTGACCACACTTCTGTCTTGTAGCCTGTCACTTCGCCACATCTATTGGGGCTGAAAGTCGAGATGTTACCAATATGTGTATCAGAGTACACATTAATGCAAAGAACCTTCTCGAGATATACAATCCTGAGATATTATTTACTATGACATGATTAGTAGACTAACAACTAGTCTCTGAAATGAAAATATTTTACTGAAGAAAACGTTCATAGTGAAAAAATAATAATATAATAAAATGGAGCCCTGAGACTTGAGATTTTCAGAAGCTAAGGAAATCTAGACTTGCCACATTTTCTAGACTTGCGTGAGCTTTCTTGGATATATTTACTTCAGGGTCTGTATGACAGACTGCATTATTAGGGAAACAGTATTCTGTGTTGCAACAGGAAAATGTTATTTTAATGTTATCATTCTTATTTTAGCCAATTGCCATGACAACCGATACGGATGCAGTTGCAGGTACTATGATTGAAATACGAATCCATAATTTGTTTTTAGCTTGTGGTTTATATGGCAAACCCCAGTAGAGTTTCTGGGTCACAATAAGTAGTCAACAGCAGGTTGAAGAGGAGACGGGTTGACCCGCCTTGGTGACCTTGACCATAGCATCACATACCATTGTACTCAGATAGCTTAAGTCGTTGCTTGGAATTTCACTCACAGGATTGTCTGGTCAAGTTAACTGTCAAATTGCACTAGTGTTAGTGAGTGTATTTCTTAGCAAAAACACGCACTTTGTATCAAAATATCAACTAAAAGCCTGTTAAATTGTGCAGCTGCTTATGACACCCAGAAAACTCACTTAGGTATTCCAAGACCTACATACACTTGCTTCTGTCATGGCAGTTTGGTAGCCTAGTGGTTAAAGTGTCAACTCATCATGCAGAAGACCCGGGTTCGATTCCTCACATGGGTACGATGTGTGGAGCCCACTTCTGGTTTCCCCTGCCATGATAGTACCTGAATATTGTTATAGTGGACGTCAAACCATACTCGCTCCTCTCTCATGCTTTGATCTTTCTGCCTTATATCTTTGACAGAGACATTCTCATTAAGTCATGTATTCCTGATATATAATTTTTTTTATATAAAAGCCCGCTCCAGTTATAACCTCCATATCATATGTTCCCTGAACACAGCCAAGATTATGATTAAGAAGATATTGGTATCAGGTGAAAAATGATTAATGGTTTATCAGCCTTAATGACCTCTTTAGAAGACTAGGTATTGAACGCCAGCATGTTCTTTGAAGATTGATTGAGTTGTAAATATGCTAAGACGTTTCAGGTGGTAATTGAGTACTCCAGCATTGATTATCAGTTTAGCTGTGTACACGCAGGCTGATGACTACAATAAGTCTACAGTCAAGACCTGTTTGTTATGCATATACCTGAGCAGAAACTGTGGCATATACCTTAACAGACACTAAATCAACTGGTCCACGTGTGACGCACTGGTTTGAATATCAGGTCACATGTGACACATAGGTCTGACCTTTGGCTGTGTAAAATAACACTTATTTTTTCTCTTTGAAGCTACCATGATGTAGAATTCAGCTGAATCTAGCGTGATTTATCTTAGACTGTCTGAATTGTGTTGGGAGGTATAAGGGTTGTACAAAGGGAGTTACGAGAGTGATGCATTGTGGGTGAAATTGAGGGCAGGACATCAAGGGAGATAATCAGGGTGATAATAAAAGTGTGTATCGACCAGTCTCAAGTGGTGCAAGCTCAATTTACAAGTGCCCTTTGGACGCATCTGAATAGAATCAGCTAGTTAGTGATTGGTTTCAGGAGCCTGATGGAGCCCAGTGGAACCATAATATTTACAGATTCAGTACAATGAATGAACATCAGCTGATAAGGTTCAAATATATTTTCCAGCTTTTTCACATTGTTTTAATAATAATTTTACTGGTAAAATATTTGTATCACAAATTTCAGATGCAATCTGTTCCATGAATTATGGAAAAATAGTGTTAAATTCAAAAGAATGGATTGAAGACTGACAAAATGTAGATTTTACACGAGGCAGAAATATCACTTGGAACCAAAGTGAAGATGCCAAGGTTTTTAGAAAAGAAAGCAATATTTAATCATTCTCTATATGTTATATTTATATATATGGCTACATTGAAGATTGATTTCACTACTAACTTTGGGAAACCAAATGCAAACCTAATGCAGATGAGTTGCGCAAGGATCATGCATTAAATTGGTGAAAAACATGTGACAATTTCATGCATGTGAACAGGTGTGTTTGGGTGTGAAGTTTTGTAAAGAATTCACCAATTTTCACTGTGTTTTATCATTTATTGAACTCATGACAATAGTCTTTTCAATGATATGAATTTGTTCTACAAAACATCACTTCATGTGTGAACAGAACCTTAAAACAGTATAGAATATTTTGCAAAATATAGTCTAGGACAGTTGCCTAACATAATTGACTATATTTACACTAGTAAATCTAATCTTTTAATGGGAAGTATATATTTAATGCAGTGATGAACTAGTTCATCACTAAACCATTCCTGCCTTTCAATTACGATCACATGTACATCTCTGTCTGTGTGGACCCTCTACCTATCATTACATCAAGTGCAACATCTGTGATGTATGTAAATACTCAAAGAAATTACTTATGCGATTTTTTAAAATCCCCACATAATAAGCACTTATCTTCTGATCAAAGAAACATACGCAGTGTACAATCTAATATAAATATTGGCCAACCAGGAGCAGTTCGTTTAACTTATCATGATTAACTTAATCAGCGATCTGCAGCTAGAAAATGAATTTGCACTGGCGTGTTAAGACTTATCAGAGTATTTGGGACTTAAGTGAATGGTTCAACCTTGGCTGAGAAACAGTAAAACCTAGAATTGAGAGGCTATAAATCAAACTGCTAGGTACTGCTCCTGTATAACTGGGTTGAGTCACTATACAGGTGTGGTCTACCTGCGCAGGTAAAGCTGAATGATCAAGTAAGTTTTAAATGTGTTTACCTGAAAGTTATCAGAGGCACTGTATTGAGGAGGTGTGGAGAGTTTGTTGGGAGCACTTCACCAGTATTTGATAGTAGTATGTTTTGACAGCTTTGAAATATTTTAGTTTGGAAGTGTGTTTTAATTATCTTGTCTCTTACTATCTGGTGAGTAAGTTTGGTTTTATGCCACACCCTGCAATATTCCAGCTGTATGGCGGCAGCCTGTAAATAATCAAGTCAAGAACAGACAATCCTGTGATCAACAGCATAAGCATCAATTTATGCAGTTGGGATACAATGACATTTGTCAGCTAACTCAGCGAGCCTGACGACCAGATCCAATTAGTCGTCCTTTACGACGTGCATGGATTACTGAAGATCAATTTTACCCTGATCTTGACAGGTTTCATCTGCTATTGAGATTATCAGGGAGTGTGGAGGGTGACATGTCAAAACACTCCCCTCACTCACTCATTCGCTTGTTAACTTACCCACCCTTTTACTCACTCACTCACTTCAGTGTATCTTTTCCTGAAGTTTCCTGTTTTATCATTAAGTCCTTGCAAATTAATGAATCAGGTGTCAAAGGTACAAAGCACATCTTCTGGTGGTGTGGATGCTATGTCGCTGGATTGTCTAATGTAGACACAATTATCGACCACCATCATACAGCTGGCTAATGTTTGTCTAATATAGACACGATTATCAGCTGCCATCATACAGCTGGATGATATTTGTCTAATCTAGACACGATTATCGACCGCCATCATACAGCTGGATGATGTTTGTCTAATGTAGACACGATTATCAACCGCCATCATACAGCTGGCTGATGTTTGTCTAATGCAGACACGATTATCGACCGCCATCATACAGCTGGCTGATGTTTGTCTAATGCAGACACGATTATCGACCGCCGTCATACAGCTGGCTGATGTTTGTCTAATGGAGACACGATTATCGACCGCCATCATACAGCTGGCTAATGTTTGTCTAATGTAGACACGATTATCAACCGCCATCATGCAGCTGGCTGATGTTTGTCTAATGTAGACACGATTATCAACGGCCATCATACAGCTGGATGATGTTTGTCTAATATAGACACGATTATCAACCGCCATCATACAGCTGGCTGATGTTTGTCTAATGTAGACACGATTATCAACCGTCATCATGCAGCTGGCTGATGTTTGTCTAATGGAGACACGAGTATCAACCACCATCATACAGCTGGATGATGTTTGTCTAATGTAGACACGATTATCAACGGCCATCATACAGCTGGATGATGTTTGTCTAATGTAGACACGATTATCAACGGCCATCATACAGCTGGATGATGTTTGAGTGTGGTGTCAAACATCCTCCAACATTCAGCTGTCCTGAGTTAACATGTTGCTGTTTGCTTTACAGAGTTAGCGCCCTTTGTCGCAATCCCCAGGTTCATATTTGAATCTGGATTTGTCTAGTCTTGACATTGGAAGTACGCAGAACAAACTGAAACAAAAATATTTCAGTCATATCTGTAGCTTCACATCCCACTCTCATTCAGGAGTTCTGTAAGCATCCATTTCATTCACACTGTAATTCTCTATTTGTACCTGAAACAGGTCCAAATCATGACTGTAAGCCAAAGCAGAATTATGCAAAGTATTTGTGCTTGTGGATTTCAAAGGCTAGATGAGTTTCACCTTAGTCAGGTCATGCTAGCCTTGTTTGTATCTTTGTTGAAACAGGATGGCAAACTTAACTGAACAGGCCATGTTGTTTGTTCAGTGCTTGTTAAGGCAGTTACATTAGGAAGTATGGCCAAGTTCTCCCTACGCCTTACATCACAGCTCCATGCAGTGTACCTCACACTGTGGCACAGCCAGTGGAGTGCGCTTCCAGTGTAATCCCAACCTGTAATGAATTTTCTCCCTGACTTGACGACTTTTCACATCATGTAACATCTGTGAGTTCTTGTACAGATGTAGCCAGGGTGACATAAGAAAAACGATCACTGATAAATGGCGATTGCATAACCTGTGGTCTGGTTTTATGTCACAGCCGTTGAAATTTCCACTGAATGTAAGGCAGAATGTAATTCGCTGCTTGTTGCTGATTGTGTCATGAACAAGATGTCAGTTATCATGACTATAGGTGCTATGTCATCATTGGCCAATATGAGCTAGCGTTTCAGGGGACTGACTTTGTGAGTTATGTCTATCACGTCTTTTTCACCTCTCATGGCTATCCCAAGCACGCCATCTTGAGTTTGGAAAAAGGCCTGACATTCAACAAAGACTTTATCTGTCGCAAAGTCAGTTATTTCTTCAGAATGTTTATAAGGATGGGTGGTAGCCTAATGGTTGAAGCATCCATTCGTCATACCCAAATGGGTACAATATGTGACACTCACTTCTTGTGCCCCCTGCCATGGCATTGCTGGAATATCACTGATAGTGGTGTTGATTTTTATGTGGCCTATAAGTAGGTTCAAGTAGTAGGACATGGTGTTATTGAAATATCAAGATAGAACATGTGTAATATGGAACTTGATAACTATATTCATAAGATATTTATAAACTCTGTGCTGAGCTATGAGAACATTCTGAGTTGATCATGCATGATGCACACAAAATATGTTCCTTGTACCATGCGCACATTCATCTCATTCTTTGTGGACCCATGAAGATCCGGGGTAGAATACGTCTCCATCAACCCATGCTTGTCACAAAAGGCAACTATGCTTCTCGCAAGAGGCAGGATCGGGTGGTCAGACTCGCTAACTTGGTTGACACATGTCATCTATTCCCACTTGCAAAGATCGATGCTCATAATGTTGGCGATTGTTTGGTCCAGATCCGATTATTTACAGACCTCGGCCACATATTGCTGGAATATTGCTGAGTACAGCATAACATTAACCTCCCTCAATCACTTACTCTTTGTATGCTGGTCTTGAGGAAGGTATGCTGTTGATCACTCAAATACTATTTGCCTATGTTAATGTGCCTGTCGAGAGCATCAAACAAAACAAAGAAAACAGCAATTTTATCAAAAGATGTATAAATCATGATTGTCCCAGCTCTTAACACATTATCTAGCAATAGTTATCTTAACAATTATGTCAGTGTTAACCATATGAGTTGGTCTGCCATAATGGTAGAAGACAACACTCACTAGAAACTTTGCCAACTTCAGGTTTTGAAAAGGTGGGATTGTTCAGTTATCTGTAACTGAAAGAATGAATGAATCAGTGAATTTAAAATTAATTAATTAATGTTCCATCATTGCTAAATGTAAATTTGATTAGACAGTTCAGCTAGTTTAAGCATTGTCAGAAACAGTGCATCATTGTTTAAATGTCATGACATCTTTTGTAATGGAAATTTAATTAAATGTTTTTCGTCAAACCCATGTGGATTTTCAAACTGTTTTACTGGACACTCTCCTTCCAGTTTCAATCTCTACAGTCGGCAATCCACCTCTAAACAAAAGCCATTTTCCATTTACAATTCAGCAAGTTCAAATAATGAACTGTACTCCTTACTCGAGACTTAAGAACTTTGTTGCTTTGTAGGAAGCTCTATTTTTAACATTTCTTGTCTCATATCTCTCATTTTGGCAGAAACATAATTATTAATTGATGGGTTTGGTAACAAGACTTTAGACGACCCCATACCAGTTCTGTTTTGGCTTGCACCACCATAGTGTATGTGATACGTGCCTTTTAACCTTTGCCCTTCCTATAATTACCCATGACTCTTAGCATCCAGTTGTCTGAGTATGAACAAATTAAAAAACTGTTACCATAGAAACGTGGTTTATGCTTCCCTGTGGATACCTTCAAGCTCAGAACCAAACACACAGAATCTGCACGATGAAAACATCTGAACCCCTGACAGGTCAGTAGCAGTTTGACCATTCTCAAGTCCTTTTAGATAGTTTTCTCAAATTGCTTTAATTAGCACAAACTATAATCGATCTACATCGTTTAATCTGTGTAAAGTTTTGGGGAAGTTAATGTTTCTTAATCATGTTGAAGATGGTTCAGACATGAACGCAACCTAATTCATGAAAGTTTGATTTTAAGAAACGACATGTATTGTAGTTAGTTTAACTTGAACTCAGTAAGGAGGGGTTGGTTTTGAAAAATGTTCTTTTGTTTCTGAATCAGTTGCCTGGTCGAAGTTTTGGGTAAATATCGGGCAACGTTTCCCGTCATGCCACTTGTGATTTAGTGCGGCACACATGAGTGTCATCAAGCTGTGAAAAAAACCTGCAGATTGAGGTTGAGTGAATTGATGGAAGTATATAGCTTACCGGACATATTCAAGTGATGGCAAGCTTCATGGAGGAAATAAATCAATCCTGTTTTCAGAATGTTTGACCTAGAATTAACTGCAGTAGAGAATAACGGCCTGTACTGCGCAGTGTGTGTGTGAGTGAGGGAGAAAGCAGGTTAGGTGCATCAGTGGTGTAAGAAGGGGTATGTTAGTCTCACTGTCTGTAAACCACATTATTTTTCCCACTGCCAATTCATTTCTGCAATGCTATGACCTTAAACGAAACGGGTCGGGTTTCTTATTGCTGTCAACTTTATATGTATTTAGAGAATAAGCTTTAGTTTAAGGAATTTCAGTGACAAGAGTAAGTGAGTGAGTCACTGAGTATGTGCTAATGATCAGTCAGCAGTATCCAAGCAGTATTTTGATGTCCTGTAAAATGTTTGGGTTAAAAGGAAATCTTGAAGTATATTGTTTCTCTGTCTATGAGACGGACTGACACATATGTATAATTATCTACTATAGTGTCAGGCTGCATGTTTGTGAGTGTTTATCACAATACAGTGAAATTCCCCACGTATACTGGCAATCTGTATGTGTGCATGCCTGCGCGTTTGTCACAGTATGATACAATATCAGCTCTTATGGCAGCTGCGATATTTCTGAGATGATGGACTTGGAGGCCTGTCTATTCTGTCGCTGGGTTCAAGTGGTCTGTTGATGTACAGTATATCTGTGATGATATATGTGACATGTAGATATCCTGCTTTCAGAGAACACAGCAGCCCCTTGTGTGGAGGCTAGGTGCTCGGGTCACAGTGTCAGAACGTGTGGTTTAGGGGAATCAGATTTGTAGTAATCATCTGCCACCAAGACAGCAAAAACTGACTTCTTTGCTCATGGAAGTGCTGTAAGGTTCCCAGTGTCCATGTCTGTCTTGTTGCAGATAACTGATTAGAACTGGTCCCCAGTATACCCTGGGGACAGGAAGGCAGAATCCCCAGCACCTATCCTTGTCTACCTCTGTGGGTGCAAGACAAGGTAATTCCCATGCCTGCATATTTGTAGGGATTGCTGGGCAGAGGAAGTCCTAGTGTCCAATGCCCAGCTCCTGGTGAGGTTGCAAGGCAGAGTCAGTCCCCAGCATCTATCCTTATGTCCTAGGTTCTGATTATTTTCATTTGTCAAGATTTGGATTAGAGCTGGTCTTCAGCAATCCATGCTTGTCTAAAGAAGTGACCTCCTATTGGGAGCTCAGGCTCATTGACTTGGTTGACACATTATCATATGTCCCAACTACTTAGATAGATGGTTATTATGTTGATCACTGGATTGTCTGGTCCAGATTCAATTCACGGAGCAGTCACATTATTTAAGTGTCAGAGAGTAACCACTTCCATTAGTCAGATGAAACAGACTCCATTTGTCATTAAAGATAACAGCAAATTATGTGAACGAGTTACTCAATGTCAGGGACACCATTTTTCACACAAGGATCACCCTGCCCTGCCCTGCCCTGCCCTGCCCTGCCCTGCCCTGCCCTGCCCTGCCCTGCCCTGCCATGCCATGCCATGCCATGCCATGCCATGCCCTGCCCTGCCCTGCCCTGCCCTGCCCTGCCCTGCCCTGCCCTGCCCTGCCCTGCCTGTGTGTCAAGCCAAACCTTCCGAAGGAAAGATTATCCTCATTCAGATCTCCAGATTCAGTCTTGCGTCAGATCCTCCCATAAAAAGGCCTGACTTTGTTGACTTTTTGTGACTTAAGTCTTCACACAAGTTTATAGAGCTAATATTAATGAAAATATTCAAACTGATTCAAGTCAGTTAGTTGATGTTAGTGTATTTGTGTAATTAAGTTCTTGTGATATTCTTTGTCAGTTTATTTCAGTCTATTTGTGTTTGATTAGTACAAGCCAGTAGCCTCAAAAGGGAGAGATATAATATTGACTTAAGCCTATCCATGTGGTGAAATCTGTTAAGATACCAAAATACTAGCTTCGGCTCCTAAGGCAGTAGACCATCGACATCCTCACCTTGTTAATATGGCTGGCATATGGCAGTAATTTAACATCGCTCCCTTTGGGTTTTAGTGCTCACCAAATTCACCTGAGGATATAGCGGCTTTATGGCTTCCTTTTGTGGAGAGCTTCATCTCAAATGGAGGATGGAGGTCACGCACCTCCATGGAACCCAGATGTTGTATCTGGTGAATCTCATTGGAGAGCTAGCTTCTCCCCCAAGCTCTTCATATCAAGGAATGTCCTGTACTCAGAAAGCTGGGAGCTTATCACAACTACCAATCGGAAAATGTGTAACAGTTTTGCTCAGCATGGCTGATGATCCTGATCGTTGTGAACACTGATGGTGGAATAGTGGCTGATTTCCCGGTCAGATCAGAAGTGGAGGGCGCTTATCTCAAATGAGAATCGGGAATTTGTAACAGTTATAGTTGAAAAACAGCTGATTGAGATCTTTGTAAAAGCTGAGTTTCTTCGATTAGTTGTGCGATTTCCCCCTGTCTGTGTCTGTGTAGAGGTGAGAGATGTGTTAATCTTGACTGCCAATCAGAGAGCTTGTTACAGTTTTAGATAGCTGGTGCAAAAATTGCCCAAGGGTGAAGTAGACACGTTTTTGGAATGACAATTCCCATTCTTTAGTTCCTGTAGCAAGGAATGTTTTCAGCTCTATATATGTCATTACCTTGACAGTTGACATGACAGTTTTCTGCTGACAATTGTTTATGACATTTGTTCATCCTGACTCACAAATTCTCATCAAGCTGAGAAGAGAAAGATGTCCATTTGCCTTCAAACGCCACCAAACTGACATCTTCCGCTCAAATGAATATAAGGAAAACCATTGTTTTCACGATCTGTATAGAGCATCTGTCAAGGATTGTTCAAGAGATAGTTTTCCAATTGTGGATATTGTTTTACTTGTTTTGAATTGTACGTATCGATGATTAAATAGGCCTGCCTGAATTAAAAATGTTTTAAATCGACTTTTTTGTCCTTGTCATCAGTCTTAACTGTCGGTTAATTCATGCGGCTCTTAATAGAGTTTGGATATCATCTCTTGAGGTATTATTGTTGAAAGATTGAAAATGTCGTCCATGATTTAATGCCTGTCAGCTCATCTGTAAATTTAAAATCACTTAGCTGTAACATGGGTTTGGATGTGTCCATTAGGGGCAATGATCTATTTAATATTTGACTTCAGTAGTTTATGGAGGCACAAACACAAAACCGTGGGAAATGAATTTACAACAAATGCTATTTTTTATATCTGTAGGGTATAGTTTCAGAACACAGTGACAGTTCTTATGAATATACAGCTGACTGTAACGCTCAGCAACTTGTTATTTGCCATTAACTCAAAAACTTGTAGGCAACAATACAAAGTCAGCTGCATAATGCAACTCAAGGCCTAGCCAAGCTAATCAAAAAAGAACTGTGACTCAGTGAGGATGGTAAGTTTTCGTTAAGGGAATTTTTGTAAGTGTATGAATAAACATAAAGATAATTACTTGACGTGTTATTCCATAGATTCATTTTTCCTGAGAAGGATCATAGTCTAGTTCACATGATTACCATGGTAACCACTTTACTTTATCATCTTCATTATCCTAAAGTATTATGCATGATGTGATTCATAATATATTTTATTGACATTTATGATTTGTGTGCTTTTATGCCATGTATAAATACAAATATATAATGCTGATTACACTGTTGAATGTCACAGTGTAATTATCTTTTCATGATAAGAATATGATGTCTAAAAGTATCGGAAATACTGACCGTGATATCATCCATATTAAGTACAAGGTCAGATAGTAGTTAGTAGTTGTATGGATAACAGTCCACATTGTCATGTGTGTAACAATCAGAGTCTTTGAGCAGTATTCCAGCAATATCACACTGGGGCACACCAGAAATGTTCTTCACACATTAATTTGTACCCATGAGGAAAATTTAACGTGGCCGTTTGATGTGAGGAATGAACACTTTAACCACCAAGCAACCCCACTGTCCGTCAAGTTTTCTAGAAAGTCTAAGTCTTGTCATTCTATCAGTCTATGAAAGTTTGCTGTTATAAACATGTAAAGTAACCATGGAAACAAGCATTACAGGCAAGAACTGTTTAGGCCATATAAAAAAATGTGAAATGTTTCTCAGGCATTGGCGCGTCACTTATATTTGTGGGTGTAACTATTTTTATTACTATTTCTGAAAAAAATTTTTTTCACTACAAGAATGAATGTTACTGAATCTACAGCTCAACACTTGCTAAACTTCCCAAGCTGTATTTCTGAGAAAAAATAAAAATGTGTTCCTCCCTCGTCACTTTGTTTCTGTCGAAAATTCCCTCGTTACTTTTGAAAAAAAATGTGCCCAAGAAAAGTTTAATTTTTTTATGCAGCCTTCGATATTTTATTTTTCAGCCATGAAGCTGCCAAAAGGACCGTAATACCAAAAGTTGCTTAATTTCTGTTTGACATATATAGTTCAACTCGTTCTATCAAAGAACATGAGTCTTTAATCCTTTTCATAGCTTTGTTACTTGTTGTAGATAGTCATAATTGTGTGATAAATGGATTGAAAAACAACCTTTTTGAAATTTACAAAACAGTTCCTTGATTGCTCTTTAAGAGCATTGCATGCAGGCCCTTCACTCTCTGGTTTTCTTGTAATTGCTCTTTAAGAACAATGCAAAGTTCTCGTGTTCTGGGAACAAGGCCTGTGGCTGTTGACTGTGAACAATACATATTTCCTTTTTATGTTTTGTGTGTTTTCTTCCCTCGCACAATTATACCCCACATAATTCTTGTAAGGTTAGGAATCCTGGCATCAAAGCCCTTCATCAAGTCACGAATTCTATTCATTCCTGAGATCATGGAAACCCTGCAGAGTGTGAGACAAATTCTACTTTCTTGTGATGTATTATACATGTCACAAGGACCCATGTCCCTGACTGCTTCAACTGAAGGATACATTGCATGTTTGGAGGAAAGTAGTATCTCCACACCAGATGGGTCACATGGGCGTGTAAGGCAATGCTATTGTACTGCATCATGTCTGTATTCCCCAGGCTAAAACACATTTATCCCCTGACTAGAGATCTGTTGTGTGGAAAGTAGCATGTGCAACACCTCCATCTGGAGATATGATACCACAGGTGGAAGTGCTCCCTTTGGAAGCTGCAGTTTGATTGTTAGCAGTTGTGTGTTGGCATTTGGAATAAATAAAATATTTTCTTTGTATACACATATACACACTAGCATATACATGTATTAATACGTAGCTCACCTAACTCAGACTGTATTGACAAAGCCCCTGTCAGTGCATGCAGTTTTCACTGGAGCACTGTCACAGAATTGTATATGTCCTTGTACAAGTATTGTGGTAGTAAAGCTCACCCAAATGGGGCATGATGAAGTTGTATTTGTACCAGCGTGCCCGACTGTCCAGGACAGGTTGTTTTCGGCACAGATTGCCAGATTCTCAAATTTACCTGCCTGATGGTGATGTTAGAATTTTAGACATACATCTATGAAGATATTTTGTGGGCAGGTAAATTTGGGTAAGGGTTTTACATCTAACAAGCCTTGTGGTTTGGCTGAAATTTTTGGGCGTTTCATACCGTTATTGATTCACAGCAGTAAAGTCTACTGGACCATTGGTGTATCTTGGATGTGTTTGCAGTGGATTTTCCCCTTGACACACACATAGGAATCTTCTAATCTTGCTGCAGTTCAGATGTATCTTGTGATGCATTCTGCCAGTCCACAATGTTGTATTGATGATGACATCGTTATGTACAAACTTCGCCGATGAATTGTCACAAGATTACGCCATACCTACATTGGAAATGAAGGCGAGAGATGATCTAATGATGGCAGCACAACTGGATAAATGTTATTAACACTAGAAATTCATCTTGGTAATTAAAACCAGGATATACAGGCGTTTAGTCCTAGAAGCTAACAGTTACACACTGCATATGGTATAGCAAGTCTTTTATTAGAAATAATATTTGTCTTTGATATGTTGATAAATAGAGACTTCAATAACAAATATGGGCTTCAATATAGTTAGAAATATATACTCCAAGATATCAATAAATATACACTTCAATATATTAATAAATATGGACTTCAATAGGTTAATAGATTTATACTTCAAGATATTAATAGATATAGACTTTAAGAATTTCACTTCAATCTATGAATAGATATACACTTAAAGATTTAAAAAAATAAAGATTTCAGTATTGTGATAGATATGGACCGCAGTATATTAATAATTATTAAATTCCATGGCCCTCTGAAGGCCCATTGTTAAATCTAAAATAGGAAACAGACATTCCATCACTGGAAGTTTTTATGTTAGCATTGAGATTGTATTGTACAATGTCCAAATAGTCAGAGATACTGTAATTGTCATCGTTACTTGGAGTCATGGTTAAGGGTTATTGGACATATAAGAGAAAAGCTTTGTTGGGCATTGCCTTTTCAACCAGAAGACCAAAACTACCCTCATTTGGGCCATTGTTGACCTGAGGGACAGTGTGGTCACTAAAGTGACTTTCATCACGCGATGGTCCAATTATCCGAGATTGCTGTAAGTTATTTAGTGGTTGCTCTGTCTTCACACAATACACTGCCATCTGTCAGTGTTAATGGGGCCATCTCTGGACATGCGTGATGTAGACTAGAGGCACCTGCTTCTAACAACACTCATGGACACATGGAATGTCTGGTACGTCCATATGCGGTATGCGGTCACTGCTTTATAGGCCAATAGGGTGAGTGAGTGAGCGAGTGAGACATAGTTTATTTTTAGGCCGTTTTTTGCTGCAATATTCCAGCAATATCATGCCTTGGGATACCAGAAATTGACTTCATGCGTTGTACCCACATGAGGAATCAAACCCATCATTATGAGCAAATAGTGTAGGCTACCCCATTGTCCCATATGTCAGTAGGGGTTTAGATGGGTAGCCAAATGGTATGGGTATTCACCTGTCAGACCAAAGGTCTGAGGTTGATTCTAAAGGCTTTTGTTTCAGCTGACATGTCAACCATTAGGCTTTGTTTTCTGAAGTTTTGCGTGCTTGTTGTTACAATATCTAACTTGTTGAAGTACCATTAAGAAGTACCATAATGAGAAGCCTTGTCTAACGTTGAGTAGTATATACTGGACAAAAATAGTTAATGATATTTGAAAATTTTGAAATTATGAATAATGATGTATTTATTTGTTGACCTTCTCATAAAAACATGAATATCCCTAGTGTGAATTGTCCAGTATATTTGTTACCTGTATGCTGTCAGTAACAGTCCTTACCAGGTTCAGTAACGAAAAGGATATCTGACATCATTCTTATTGTGAATTAGTATTAATGACATGTTTAAAGCATCATAAAATTCACGAACTCTCTCATTCTTACTCAAAAGACATAAACAGCAAAATTATGGGGTTCATGTTGATTTAACATAAAGATATTTGCAAAATATTGTGAGGATGTTATAAACAAAATGTCTGTCGATGTCCATTCATCCACAAACTGATAACAATCAAGCAGATCGTGATGGCTTGCCTAATGTTGGTGTACAATTCGATCCTTTCAAGAATGAAGTCAGCCTCACTGAGAACTCATGTAGAAGGAGGTCATGCTCTGCTTTCATCAGCTACAACCAATTTACTGCAATAACTTACAAACTGATGGACGTGTTACCCCATGATAACCATCCTGTATTGATCCCGGCTTCTGGCAGCAGACTGATGGCCAGTACAAGGTGAAGGTCACTTTGCTGCAGCAAGCACCATTAAATTGTAATTGTCACTGAAGAGAGTGATTTCTTATTGTGCAGTTTGTGTCAAGATTGTTATCGTGTCATGGGTATGTTGTGTCAGCTTGTGTTGTAATTGTTAGGTCATCCTGAAAACTTCTCAGCTTTCATTCAGATGTATCGTCAGTTCATGAAGCAAAATATTCATGACATTGATTCATTACCCATTTCCACATCCTCTCACTCCATCATCCTCACTCAACCCGTGAAGGTCCTGGGGTAGAATAGGCCTTCAGCAACCCATGCTGGCCATAAAAGGCGACTATGCGTGTCATAAGAGGCGACTAACGGGATCGCGTGGTCAGGCTCACTGACTTGGTTGACACATGTCATCGATTCCCAATTGCGCAGATCGATGCTCATGTTGTTGATCACTGGATCGTCTGGTCCAGACTTGATTATTTACAGACCGCCGCCATATAGCTGGAATATTGCTCAGTGCGGCGTAAAACTAAACTCACTCACTCACCATCCTCATTCACTTCAGTGTCGCTGCACGAACCAGCAGCCTCCAAGTTCAGAGGGTTAGGAGGGTGTGATGTCTCGGAGGATTAGACTGATGCTTAATCAAATGTAAAGAATTTTGAATGGAACAAGTAATTTCTGATCTGGGAGAGGAAATCTAAGCACCTAAATGCTTCATTTAGGACTTTAGCTTTGCAGAAAGGGGTGGGCATGTAAAAGATGCAGGTTTAGGAGTCAAACTATGATGCTATACTGGCAGACATACAACTAGTTCAACCTGATCACCGGGGCCTCAGCCTTCAGAGGAGACATCATGTTAATGGGATCTGGCAGCTAGAATATCATTATGGTGCAGAAGCTGATGAATACAATTAGGAATCATCTAATTCTTTATAGTTTCATCTACATATTTTCACCATGTCAAACACCATCCATGTTGACCAGTCCTAACTGAGTGAATTTAGTTTTATGCCACTTTTAGCAAAATAACTAAACTCATGGAAGAAACACCTAAAATAGGCTTCATACATTGAACCCCATTTGGGGAATAGAACTTGGGTTGTCTGTGTGACAACCAAAATGCTTTAACCACCAGCCTATCCTACTGCTCTTTAACTGAGGATTTGTGTGTGTTGCGGCGATGATGATGATGATGATGATATTTTACTGTCGGGTAAGATGCATGCCCAAAAAACATTCAGGAGTAACAGCAACAACATTCTAAAAAAGTTAAATTTTAAAAACTTTGGTACGAAACTTAGCAAGCTCAACCCTTAATATACACCAACCCCCACGTAACGGGAGACTGTCTCACGTACACGTTACGTCCTCTACTGTTAATATACACCAACCCCCACACCAAGCACAGATGCATTACACTGTGGCCTGAGAGGAAGGCCATATTCAATAATGCTGTCATATTAAGTGAAGTGTTGTGTTAACTCATTGCCAAGCTGCTTGACATATGATGTGGAATAGAACAGCATTATGTTGAGCTACTTCTGTAGTGATTGGTCCATCTTGAGGGACCACTTCCAGTTTCAATTATTGCGCTTGAAAATCAAGTGGTTCAAGTATGCGATAACCGTGGTTACCATGCACAAGACTTTGGTTTTATTCTCCACGTTGATGACTCAGTAATTGGCCCTACTATGATGGTCTAATGCTTCTCAAAAAGTATTCATCAAGGTACAAGGAGAAGTTACCCCCATATAAGGGGAAAAAACTATATCTTTGTGGTTTCTGATAGGTTTTGGGCAGGTGATGTGTAACTTAGCCCATTTGATCATTTTGTCATCAGTTGGAGATTCTCTGTATTGTTGCTACTTCTGTCTGCTCGGTAACGTTGTTGTCTATGGGTTTCATCAACATTTAGCTGATATTTTAAATGTATGAAAGGTGAAAAACTGTTCTAACTGGTGTGAGGAGTAGCCTAGTGGTTAATGTGTTTTCTCATGCCAATGACCCAGGTTCTGTTCCCCACATAGATACAATATGTGAAGCCATTTTCAAGGATATACCACAATGAAAATGCTGAAATATTGCTGAAAGAGGCATTATACTATACTCACTGCTCATGCTGGAGAGTTTAGTAGCCTTGTGATGAATGTGCTTTTTCATCGAGCCAATGACACGAGTTTGATTCCTCACAAGGGTACAATATGTGAAAGACGTTTCTGGTGTCTCCTACCATGAGAGTGCTAGAATATTTAAGAAGGAAACATTAAACCAAACTCATTCACTCATTCACCCACTCTCTCACCCACCCACCCACCCACCCACTCACCCACCCACTCACCCGTCATGCCGTTATCAAAGTTGAGTACATATTTGAAACCACAATGCTATGACAGTTAGTGGTTGGCTGCCAAGCTTCAATAACAGAAAAACATTTAGAATCAATATTAATGACATGCAGTTGTTAAAAGAAGAAACTAATAGATTAGATCAATCCAGAAACTTGACCACTTGCTAGGCTAGTTGTGAAAGGCATACACTGAATGACTATTTAACCTGTGGAAGTGGTATTGGTTTAGCATGCATTTGTGTAGGGTACGCCAGCATGTTACAATGGCTTGACAACTTATCTTCATTCAGTTGTGTTTGTTAATCACAGCATCAGAGTAGGAAGTCATTAGAAGGGATGCAGGAATCTCATATCCTCCATATTTCTGGGCTCTTTTGTTGTATTGTCACCAATGTAACAATAGTCTGACAACTAATATTCATAGCGTTTGTTAATCAGGGATTGTACTGACTTACGTCTCTGGTTTCAGGTTCCATGTTGGGTGGGATATAGCTGCCACCGAACTCAGTCAGTGTAGCCGAGGTGGATTGGATTACTTGCTCCCGAGTTACACTGGATCGAGGGTCACCTACAGGTGAATATTGCTCGTGTCATATGACAGTCTTGTGACATCATAACCACCATTGAGATTTGTTGTGTACTTTTGTACAGTTCTGGTCATTTTGATGTTTTGTATCATGTCTTGTTTATATGTGACTTGATTAATAGGATTATCGATTTTTACATGTGTTAGAGAACACAAAGTTTGAGATCTAGACTACCAGATGTTCAACATCCATTTAGTGGAATCCGTGTTAGCAGAATGGATTAGATTACTGACTGTGTGCTAGTGATAAAATTCCCGAATCTGAGAGAGTAAACTTGAATAGTGAATGAGACTCAACTCAGAAATTACCAAAATTGTACACAACTGAAAACGTGTACATAGGTTACATTTGACATCTTTCAAAACGTTGCTGTGTATTCATAACATGTTGTCACTAAATCCCCTTTACGTCACATGAGACAACATACGTATGAAAGATCCATTCAGTTTCTTTAGCTGCTGAACAGGAAAGTTTTTAATCAGACACATTCGTCAGAAGTCTATCCGGTATGGATTCTTGTAGAGGATGGTGAAAGAAATGAGTAGTTTTGTGGAAAATACTCAATATTCAAAGTTTGGATGTTGCTGGCGAATATAACAGCTTGATGGTGCCCTATGTGAATAGTTAGTTGGGAAGGAAATAGATTCTTCTAGAAAAAGACCTGTCATTACAAATCACACAGATGTTTCCTAACTGTATCTATTTCCTCAACAAGAATCATCAGCACTGATTGTATAGATACCCTGAGGGTATCTTCGTGACATTTATTTAGTCTGTTTTTAGCCCATTATGACAACTTCATATGTTGAGGCAAGCTGTCAAGATATGGGATCTGTGTACAGTTCTACATTTTATTCATCTGCTACCAGCTTTAAAGAGAGTATTCATTCATTTGTGATAAATTCTGGTTAAAATTAGTCTTCAGCAAGTTGTATGTGCCATAAGAAGCCTTTACAATCAGGTGCTGAGACTCACCAACTTGCTTCATGCATGTGAGTGTCCTTGTTGTATTGATTGATGCTCATGATGTTGATCCCAGGGTTGTCTAGTCAAGACTTTATTGCCTACAGACACCACCATGCTGCTGACAATTGCTTACTGTGACTTTCAACAACAAATTAAGAAATTTCAATGATAGCTGTTAGCGGATTTGGTGTTCAGTCATGACAACATTGTGTTGTACTTTGTAACAGAAGGAAAAGTTCTCTGTTGTTTTCAGGCACTGTCACTGATACAAAGAACTTTAAAAAATAATTCCCTCACTAAAACCGTTAGAGTATTATCCATGAGTGTTCGTTTTGCTTCTGTAAACATGTTGCAGAAGGATTCTTACGTGTGGTATCTCTGTCGTGTTTAGAAACAACACTGACAAAGGCAGAAAATATACCTTCAGACATATTTGAGAGGTATTCGGTTACCTCCAGTTGAACAATGCCATGAACCCTTGCAAACTAGAAAGAAACGTTCTCAGCATTTTAGCAAAATTGCACCTGTGGAAGGTTTATGAATAACATCCACTTAGTGTACAAATACTGCATAGATATTTACAAATTTCAAAGAAATTCCTCGGGGAGTCTGTTCATTGATATAAGACGAGTTGTGTTGAAAGTAGCAGCAGCCTGAACCAAACTGCACTGCAGGGCAGATGTGGTTTGCTTATTTGACTACCACCATCCATGGTTCATGCTTGGAAGATGTTTTCCAGCATATGTTGTATGTTGAACTAAAGACAGTGTGTGAAAGCAAAACATTGTTGTTTGAAGTTCAGCTGACAGCCCACTGACTGTAACTCAGGTGTGAGCAGTCATGTGGAGAATAGTATCTGCAACCTGATTGCTCATTAGGGGTGTTGTCACACGTGAGTCCCACCAACTTGCAAGTGAAAGAAAAATACAGAGCAGGTGTGGGAAACTTCTTCCTGAAAAAACAAGCATTTTTATACTTGTTTCTTTTCTTCAAGATGCCAGTAAAAGTCAAATAAAATAGGAAAAAAACTTGAAAGCTAAAACATTTGATTGGCTGACAATTCAGGTGAAGTACTTCTGCTGTGTTTACACAGGCAGTGTTATTATGGGGATGAATAAGCAAAAACAGTTTATTTAACAGTTAATGAGTTAAGAGTAATATTATGTTTCTCCTATAGTTCTTTTGACATCTAGAAAAATAACTTTAAAAGTATATTTACAAATTTGCAAATTATACTTGTGTACATTTTATTAAGAATATACAAAAGAATCAGTCAGGATGCTGATTCAGGTGAGTGAGTGAGTGAGTTTGGTTTTCACTGCTTTTATCAATATTATGACAATACCACATCAGGGAGTGCCAGAAGTAAGCTTCACTCATTATGCCCATATTGGGAACAGAATGAGTGTCTGGCTAAAGGATGAAACTAGATGTATGGATGGGTGGACTGTTTTAAATAACTGACCCTTGGATCATTCACTAAAACTGGTTTCTAAGCAGGGACAGTTAACCCAGATACTGGGGACAGGTGGGTAATGAGTTGGACCCGGGATTCATTCTCAATATCGAGACTCGTTATGATCATGTGACTGACTGGTTAACCAACATTACATAATATTCCTTTGTTTGCATTGTACATGAGGAATTAGACATAATTACTGTCACTTCCCTCAAATAATAGACATGGTTAAGATATTGAACAGCTCGAAATTCTACTTTCCGAGCTTCAGAATATATTGCCATTTTGGGTATCCGGGTAGGGTAGGGTGAGGTAACTGAGGAAAAGTTGGACCAATCCCAACCCTAGTGGTTTCAATGTTTCAAATTAAAGTTTATCCAGGATAACATGGAGTAATGCAATAAGTTCTTCACCTGTATTGTTCGTTTTCCCTCAGTTTAACAGCACAGTCAACTGTGGATACTTTTTGTAGGTGTAAAAACTCCCAGTCCAACAGACTAGTGCTATTGTACCAGTAGACAGGATGCAGTTGGCCCGGTCCAACTGCCTGCTTCCTGGCCCTGTGTGGACTATGTGATACAGATGTTGTATACAACAGCCAGATAGACATGCTATTTCCTGCTCTAGGTGTGAACTTTGCATCACAGATATGATATATATAGTTTATACATCGATTGATTACCATAGTCATCATAATAATCATCCATGGTGCCTCAGAAACCATCACAGTGCATTCAAGGATTGGACGCTTGTTACATATCTTCTAGACCAGGAAGTAAAGTTCATTTTGTCCATAAAATACTATTCTAGACTTGGAGAAAAGGGTCCTAAATCTGATTACCTTATTTTTATACATTCCATATTTCATTAGCAGACTCACTCCGAAGTGACTTGTCACCATTCCACATAGAGATCTACTGTTCATGTAATACATGCTAGAAGGCACAGATTGTCCAATGGTCAAGATGCTGCAATTCACTGTGTAGAGTTGTTTCCCTTGAGCATGCTTGAAACATACGACTTTGGGTTTGAATCCCAGTTCGGCCACATTGTTTCTTGATTTTGTTGGCAGCATGTCCATTGGTCTTCACCAGAATTGCAAACTTCTGAGATTAAAGTCATATGCTTCATTACTGACTCACCAACTTTGTGAGTGCCAATCAAACAATTCTGGGTTTTCTGTCAATTCAGGCTTTCTTTGCACGTCAAGCGGACACGCAGTGCACGGGTTGAAATATAAACCCATTGCCTGATGTCCCAGTCCAGCATTTTTTCTGTTGGGCCAGCAAATTTTTATATCACGCTGTACCAGTGTCCAGTTGACTTTGCAATATGAATCATGCTGTTTATTTTAAAAATCAACTAGAAAATTGATTGGTGTGGTGGAAACAGTATCAGGGCAAGTGATTTTACATGTGTTACTGTGCTGGTGGACACAATCAATTTTAAAGTTATTTTGACCCCAGAAGTTATATGATTGGAATAATGTGAAAGGTATCTGCAAACCTAGCTCACTTTCTTATTCCTGAGATCTGGGTTAGAATATTAGCTTTCATTAACCTATGCTTGTCGTAAGAGGCGACTAATAAGATTGGATGGTCAGGCTCGCTGACTTGGTTGACACATGTCATTGATTCCCATTTACTCTGATCGAACCTCAAGCTGTTGATCACTGGACTGTCTAGTCCAGACTCGTATATTTACAGACATATATCTGGAATATTGCTGAGTGCTGTGTAAAACTAGACTCACCCATTGAGAGACCTGCTGTCTGTAGACTTTGACTTTTGCTTCCAAATTTTTAGTTGCTAAACTAGAGTAACTGTATTGCCCAACCATTTTGAAGGGAAGCAAATTTTATGAGTATTTATAACAAGTCTATGATAGACATTACAACATGTAAACAAACATGAGGGCTTGTGCCTGAATAATGTCATCTTGGACCTATCTCTGAGGTGTTTACATCAAGTTGCTATGGCGACAACTTCACCAGCATGTCCACAAAGTTTTAATGACACACTTCCTGTTTAATTAATTGATCAGTTTAAACAATTTGGTAAAATAATTTCAATGCTTAAAGTGAGATGCTAAGAAGTTATTCATGGAAAGTTTATCGAAGAACTCAGGACCCATCCATATCTGTTCATTCTCCTGCCTCATGGATACCAAGATTAAACTGTTCAAGTGTGTTCAAATTGTTGTCTCACAGGCAGAAATATGGGGAATGTGCGCTTTGTATATTGAATTTATGCAACACTTTGTTAGATGATGACGTCATACTAAGAAAAGCAGTAAAAACAGGATACTAAATCAGTTTGTGTAACATCAGTGTTAAGGTGAGCCAGTTGCCATGATGCAGAGTTGTGTCCCATGGGCACACCAGGAGCATGTGAAATCATTTCTAGGGCTGTCATCAACACAGCCATACCTGTTAGACTGATGAAAGTGTAAACACCTGACACTTCCATTAGGAGTTTCCATCCATGTGTAGCAGACGTACAGCGACCTGACTGGAATACTGTTGAGAACGTTTCCCCACACTCACTCATTATGTAACACTTTGTATCGATACAACATGGAGCATGTATTGTATCGTTTGGAGTGATTTTGTAGTACATAATACACTGTCTCATCTGTTGAGTCACGAGATTGTGCTTGTTTCCTATGGATAGAGCCTTGTCTAGTCAGGTTCACTGCAGAATAATGTGTCTGGATTGTGAATCCAGGTCTAACTGCCAGATGCTGTCCTAGTCTATCTATAAAACCAACTGTCAGGACTACCACCAGCTGTCACACACACACATGCATGTACAAGATGCATCATAAAAAGTGAAGTTATCCTGAATGCTATATTTCCCTGTACTTCACATCACTCCTTGTGTTCATACAGACTCGTATCACATCCACTAAATGTTGTGATGCATCAATGCACACACACTTTGCTTCAGCTTACGTGTATTTTCCTCTACCACTATCAAAGGAAACTGAGGCATATTTTACTTTGAAGAGTTGCATACCTTCAGTGCACCCGGATTCACCTCTGAAATTGAACCACATTTTTCTATGAAGACTTGCATAGCTTGAGCCACAGTTTACTAGGAAGAGTTGCATCTCTTGTCTGCACAAGGATTCACTAGTGACATTTGTTCCACAGTTTACTAGGAAGAGTTGCATCACTAGCTGTACAATGATCCGCTAGTCATGTGTTGGAATGACATATTTTGCTGCTCTTATAATAACATACTGATTGGTCACAAAGTTCTATCTAATCTACATTCTGTTTCCTTGAGAAATGAAATCGTTCTGTTATTTCATATAAACTTTCTCCTATCACATGAATGGTTCACAGACTAGGCATACATTTACAGCTGATTGCAGTTAAATGTTGCCAAATCCTAAAACAATATTGATTAGTATTCAAAACTTGCCTTTCAGTATTACTCTGTGTCCATGCTTGAAATAGAACATTAAAATAGATTCTACTTGAAATGAAGAGACAGTTGACAAAGCTTTATTAACTGTTTTCCAATCCTCTGCTGAATTATGTTTAAATGAACAAGAAATTGCAGAATTAATGCTGTCTAAATCATGCTTGAAATAGATGTTTATATTGCTTGATGAAAACTGAAATCCAATTATTTCAGTATTGGCTAGGTTGAGATTTTGTCTTGTCTGTTTAAAGCTTTTTGCAATTTTTCAATGTAATTCTGAAATTTTTAACGATTCCCGGTAAATTACTGAAATGGGTTGACATTTCAGGTACACAGTGCCCTGACAGTCTGATATGGGGAGAGAAAAATTTAAGTGTTCTCTATTGTGTGTAGTTGTTTCATATCATATTAATAGCAGTGAATTGGCATAGTGGTTAAAGCATTCACTCTTCAAACTAGTTTTGATTCCAAACATAGATATGTGAAGACCGTTGTGGTGTCACCCTCTGCGCTTTTGCTGAAATATTGCTGTCCGTTACTGGTGTCACTTGATGTGATATTGCTGGAATATTGCCCAAAGCAGCATAAAACCCAACTCACTCACTCACTCACTCACTCACTCACTCACTCACTCACTCACTCACTCACTCACTTTTTTGCAGGCCAGATATTTTACTGGTCTTCTTCTTAGGGCTGGACTATTCATGCTCCGAGCCAGTATTTCAACATGTTCACTAAGGGTCCTCAAGCATTATGCAGACTGTGTCACTAACCAGCCACTTCATAATAGGTTCCAATGACTCACAAGAGGGTAATTGTGTTGGAAGTGGACACATAATCCTGCATTGAATTGTCCATGACCTGTAAAGTCACCTTTGCCCTACGCAGCGATATGTCATCTCTATTAGGATATTTGATTTTTCCGGTGATAGAGATCCAGTTGAATTGCCTCCACTGGCATCAGCCTGCTGATGTGTGGGAATTACTAGGAGGCAAGCCAACGAGGTTTATCTGCTCATTGTAATATTGCTTTGAATTAACTCATTTCCGGGGTTTACATTGCACTGAGATAAGTGCAGAGGTAGATAGTATTCACCGCTCTTCACTGTAGGATTTTACTTTTCCTGCCTGACTTTTATAGTTCTCAGGGTGATGGGGTAGCCTAGTGGTTAAAATGTTCACTCATACACCAAAGACTGGGTTCTATTCTACACATGGGTATTTTCATCCATCCCATGTCTGTTATCCTTCCATTCAATATCTATTTTCCATCCATCCATCCAATGTGTATTATCCACCCATCCAATGTCTTTTATCCCTCAATCCATCCGCCCAATGTCTAATAACCATCCATCCATCCATTCAAATGTCTGTTATCCATCCATCTATACAGTGTCTATTATCCATCACCCCATCCAGCCATTGTCTGTGGTCCAGTCATCCATCACCTCATGTATTCTATTGTTTCATCCATCTATCCATCACCTCATGAGGAACAGCAGTGGTTAGGTCAAGTGATTAAAGTATTGTTTACCACACCATCAGCCTAAGTCAATGTGGATATAGGGAGTGAAACCTATTTCTTAAGTCCCTGATGTGATATTGCAGGTAAGCTGCTTAAAGTGATAGTGAACACTTGCTTGCTCACACGCTTCCTCACTCACTCACTCCTTCCTGCCCTCACTCACTCTTTCACTCTTTCACTCAGTTCATATCATTTGTTGATATTGAAACTGATCCGTCATGTGATGTGAACACATTGCAGTGTGTCATATCTGATATAATTTCTCTGACCCACAAATATAGACAAATTGATTGTTTCTGTGCATGTCAGACAAGGCTTTTCTAGGTGTACCATTACAAACATTATGTAAGGTCTGTACAGAATATTCAGTGGAGCTGAATCTCCAGTCTAGAAACCATCTAGATGCAGTTCTTCCTCATGCAAGCTCTTGGACTGACTAATAGGGGAACAAAATGGGAAACATTCAGCAAGGTTTTGTGAAATGTTTGTGTTTGTGTCTGGCTGAGACAATGTCACGCGAGTACGCCTGACCTCTGGGTGTCTGCCTGCTTCGTCACCAGGGGGCACTGGCTGAGTTTGAGATATTTGACACGTGTTCCCCGGTGACAGTTGTGATGAAATTCCCAAATATGATGTAACGATTGGTCAGTTACAGACACTGCTTGGAGTGACAAGTGACAGTCTTCTCGGGGAACACAGAGGTCAAGGTTATAATTGATTCAGGAGGCAGAGGTCAGTGAGGTCTCTTGACACAGCCAGTAGTTGTTCATTGTGGATGGTGGTGGTGATATGGCTTTTGCACCTGTTAAATATCAAAGATTTATTCAGTATTGAAAATCAGGATCAAAGCAGCATTTCATATGATTTTTTATCTTTACCACTACCCAGAGCATTTTGTAAGGAGATTTAATAGGTCTTTTCATTCCAGTACAGTAATGGAAAATGTCATGAACCCAAGGAATTTCTAATACTGTTAATTTTCAGGAAAGAATGTGTTATTCACTGAATTATTTTACTGGATTTGAAATGTATGACTTAATTTATGTCTTCCGAATTGCACCACTGCTTACTACAGCTGTAACCATGGTAATGGGGAGTCTTGTGTCACACAAACACTCTAAGTTCTTGAATGATGGCTCGTACATAGGACATAGCTGTCTTTCATAAGTTAGTGACTAGTTTTACAGGTGTTCATGCAATAATGAAGACAATAAAGGATTTTGTTGAGTCTCAGATACCGTTTACAAGGACTTGTAGATCCATCATGTCACTTGGATTTTACTTCCATGTTAATGTTAGGTGGAATGATTTGATATATTTATTTGTTGTTGCTGCACTGAAGTGGCATTTAGAAGTTGATGTAATGAAGAGGAACAATGTTTATGAAAAGACAGGTTGAATATTTACTGGAAGGATATTTGAGCTATACAATTAAAGAAATCAAGATTATTAAATCCCCATGGCTTACAATCATTGATTAACGATGTTCCTCTTCCTCTACAGTACATGCTGCAGTGCTCCTGTTCTAATTATCAAGCATGTAAGGATTTGAGTCTGGACCAACCAATCCAGTGATTGGGCAACAACCCACACCATATGATGACATAATAAATGTCCATTGACTTGAACATGTGATCTGTCAGTTACCTGTAAACATGAGCTGTGTTACAGATGTAAAACTCCAGAATGGCAAGAGAGTGTGTTTGATATGAAATTAAAAAATGAATAATGTGAAATTACTCTAAATAATTCAGAATATTTAGGCAAATGTTAATTAGTGTTAAATATCACAGCAAGTGTGGAGCTATCATCAATGGAAGTGCAATAGTGAAATAACATGAAACATGAAAATATAGAATAATGTGGCATAGTGTGAAAATATGAAAGTAGAATATAATGTTGCATAGTGTGAAAGTATGGAACTGGGGTATATTGTGGCATAGTGTGGAATATCACGGAAAAGTGTTCCTGATGCACTTGGCCGTATACCAGTTGCTGATGCACTTGGTCGTATACCGGTTGCTGATGCACTTGGCCATATACCGGTTGTTGATGCAAATGGCCACATACCAGTTGCTGATGCACTTGGCCGTATACCGGTTGCTGATGCACTTGGCCATATATCAGTTGCTGATGCACTTGGCCGTATACCGGTTGCTGATGCACTTGGCCATATACCAGTTGCTGATGCACTTGGGCGTATACCAGTTGCTGATGCACTTGGCCATATAGCAGTTGCTGATGCACTTGGCTGTATACCAGTTGCATTGCTAAAGCAGCATAAACATAATCCCATTTACTGAATCCTGAATCGCTGATTCAGCTGAATCTGTCACTGATTTATCAAGCCAAAATCTTTGATTCATAAATCATGTTCAGGCTGCCAAATCATTCATTCCTGACAGCTTTGTTAAAACGTCTGATGTGTTTATTTGGATTATCACACAATCTGTGTGATAAATGGAAAGAACTATTTCTGTTTAAACCTTTCAGGGATGCTGTTTTAGTAACCTCGTGGAAATGTTTGATCTGTAGACAGCCTTCCTAGTCATCCCATGTGTTGGGTGAAAACAATACACTAACACACGGAATGACAGTAATAAACATGAACAAGTCATACGCTGGTGAGAACAGGAGCAATCAAGATTATGTTGCAGATGGGGAATTCTATTAAATGCACTTTCAGAAAAAACATGATATTCATGATGTTGCTGGTGCATGATAATGTGAAATAGTTTTTGGAGTTACCTTTTTCACTGATTAAATTGCAAACTGTTTAACACTTTCAACACTGCAGATTCCGCCCATGATATCATGACTCCCCAGACACAGTATAACCACATCATAGGCGAAATACATCAACGCGTAACTTCATAAACTTTACCACACAAAACACTCAGTTATTAAATTTCATGTTATTATATTTTATCAATAGACTCAGAATTATTACCTGTCCACAGCAAATAACTGATGTTGAGAGTTTCTTGAACAGAACACAAGTTTATTCAGTAGTATTTTGGCCTTAAGGCCTGTGATACAGTTATTAATTACATGCGATCATAAACATTGAGAGTTTCCTAGCAATGTGTAACATCAAACAAATATTCACACATGTTCATTGAAAGCTTCAGAAAAGGGATGTTTTCGTTTATTTTTCATATAGTGAAAAGGATATTATGTTATTATTTATAATTTATGACGTCAGTATTTATCCATTTACAGTGATGAACACTTCAGTAATGTGTGTAGGATTATTTTGCAGAAAACTCCAAATTTTATCAAATTGAAAAAGAGTTTTTAAAATAATTTGATAAACATGTATTGGAGTTTTTACGTGATGTATGCATGTAAATTTGGTAGTCAACATATTTTATAACCTGATAACTCCATTATGAATATAGGCTCCAACTGTCACGCAAGCCGCTGGGAATTCTGGGAACCCACAGTGTGATAACAGCCCAGGTGCCCATGTCACAAACTGATTATAGTGCGGCAACTGTCGTAAGTCTGTGTTAAAGTATGGGAGTCACGATCACCTTAGTGCTACAAATGCTTTGTGCAGGGTTTGCCTTAAGCAAAAAAATTTAGGAGTCATCATGACACCCTGGTGTCATGAGAAGGAGTCATGGACATGTTTAGGGGGGTTATGTAAAGCCATTTTTCACTATCCATGCTGATAAATTTACCAGTGATCACGACACCCTGGTGTTACTTGAGGGAGTCATGGACATGTTTGGGGGGTCAGATACATACAGATTTTCTGCATCGATACATAAGATGTAGGAATCATGGCGACCCCTTGTATTATGAGAGGGAGTCATGGACATGTTTGGGGGGTCAGATACATGTTTTTTTCTCTGTCATTAATGGAACCCTGGTGGTCCAGCAGGGAAGGAGTTAAACTGTCAGCAAGTAGACATGTGCCTCATGTATGCACCGGCATGCTGTGCTGACATGATATGGTGATGGAGTGTTGATAATGATAGCTGCTTATGCAGGGTCAGGTAGATAAGGCTGTAACCTGCCATGGGATTCAAGTGAGGACTGACCTCATTCTCCACTGGAGGTCCAAGGTGAGTGAGTGAGTGAGGGAGGAAGGTTTGCCCTCATCATCGGCAATGCATTATGCCTTACTCCCACTGATGAACTGACAGTGACAGTTAGAAATACTGTTTGAAATTAAATACTGTGTGATATTAAATCTTGTTGATTCATTTTTATTCACGTTTTTTTTTTGCGGTAGTTTAGTGTTTAAAGCGTTTGCTCGTCACGCCGAAGACTCAGTTCAATACTCCACATGGTACAGTTAGTCTGTATCACAGTCCCTGAACGCATGTTTTCCCTAATGCCTAGTGCTCCATGTAATGCTAAACTCCTCAGTGATGCAAGTTTATACTTCTCCAGGTAATCTCCAAACTCATTTGGGTTCCTTTTCAGTTCAAATAGGTTTATTTACATAGTACACTTTTACAGTGAGATATTTGTGAGTATTTTTATAAAATTAACAGTGGTAATTCCAGATCTGCCCAGTGATAGATATTATATCGCAACCAAAGAATGTATGTTATACTTGTGACATTTTCATGTTGGTCTATATATTATATTAGCTGATGTTTCCAGCATGATATTACTTTGACCATGTAGGGAAAGTGACAGTCTTTATCAGGACAAATGTTGGGTTCGAACCACAGATAAGATGCCTAAGGGAGGCAACCCAGCATGGTGACTTTCTACACCTCATACACCAGGGTTCCCAACCCGGTGATAACAGTAAATAGCTGCAGGGTGTCCAAACTCATTGTCTGTCATGCCAAAACCCAAATATATCCAAGAATGCCGCTGCATTATCTAAAATGGGTTGCAAGCCTAGATTTCAACAGTTTCAGGATAATTAAGGATGTTTCTTGATTCCTTTTCACTGTATTAAATGATTATAATCAATGAACCACATTTTCCTTACAATGTGTTCGTTCAGAGACTATATTTTCTTCTTAAACAGTCAGTGCTCAGCCAGCAGTAATGTTGTACAAATCTGTCTGGTCATGTTATATTTGAGTTAGCATCTCATGACATTCTGGAGTATTTTATCATATGTCTTGAAGTGTGCAGCCATGTTTGTTCAAGCTCTGAGCCTACAAACTGACATTTTCTTGGTGGCCAGAAGCAGGAATACTGACACCTACCTGACATTGAAATCTGTAAAATCATGTTCTCATTTGTAATTGATATGTTTGTGCTGACAGACAGAAACCTATCCCTCTGTCAGTATTGTCAAACACCAAGCTAACATTTCAATATGAAGGCAGAAAAAACTTCCATGACCAATCCTGTAAGTTACGACCTGTGTGCAAGAGCCTCTGAGATAAAGGTCACTGCGACCTTGTGTTGAAGTAAAGCTGCATGACGAACTAAGTATGTACCTTTCTGCCTGAAATGACCCAGACATGTTCTTTGAAATGACATTGATGTGTTACCCTTCACCTGTAACGACCAGGAATATAATCTGACACCTGTACTGTCACAGGTATGGTACACTGCAATAAGACATGTAATACCATATGCTTGCTATGTGCTATAATACCACAGTTTTGCTACATGCTATAATACCACATGCTTGCTATGTGCTATAATACCACAGATTTGCTACACACTATAATACCACATGCTTGCTATGTGCTATAATACCACAGATTTGCTACATGCTATAATACCACATGCTTGCTATGTGCTATAATACCACAGATTTGCTACACACTATAATACCACATGCTTGCTGTGTGCTGTAATACCACCATTTTGCTACATACTCTAATACCACAGACTTGCTACATGCTATAATACCACAGACTTGCTACATGCTATAATACCACAGGGTTTCCTGTGTGCCGTAATACCACAGGCTTGTTATGTGCTATAATACCACAGGCTTGCTACATACCATAATACCACAAGCTTGCTATGTGCTATAATACCACAGGAAATAAACCCTTACTCACTCACTCAAGCTAACTTGTTCTGTTCCAGAAAATTAATGTTTTAGTGGTCTGTGTTCAGATGCTACTTTTTGTTTATTTATTGTTTTATTTTCCGTGAGATAAATATATTTCTCAGACTTGTTTATAGTCTAAAATGATATGACCAAGTATTTTGCTGACACAGCAAAATTGACCCATCTCTTAGACTGGTTATGCAGTTCTTTATGGTATCTTTGTTCATCTATTATGTCATATGGTCATATTCATTGAAAAACATGACAAATCTATTCATGTAGCTTGCATGCTTTTCTCCCTTAATGACATAATATCACTTCGATATTGTACAGTGTGTCATTTACGACACCATCATACAAGTATAAAACTCTAACTTTGGGATATATGACATAATTTATGACAATTCTGACAATAACCGATGCTTAATCAATTTCCCCATGAAATTTGCAGCCTGGAACTCGCTGATGATGATGACAAACTTGCACTTAATATACGAGATACAAATTTGTCTTTGAGAAGACTCATGAACTAGCTGAGAGTTGGCTAAGACTTTTAATTACTTCATTTCCTTAAGAATGTTTTCCAGTCTATCCCATATTGCTTAATGATTCTTCTGAGGATATATTACGAGCACAGCTTCAGCAATCAATTGCCCCTTTGAACATGTTCAAGAGACATTAGAGTGATGAATGGTCTTCTGCTGGTGATTAGCATTGAGACCTTTCTTCTTCATCTACTCAAGCCGTGACTTTTTACGTCAGCTTCTTCGGTCCTCCGAGGGGAACATGTTCATGGAAATCTATTTCCAAGGCATGGAATAAAACCGGAACGTCAAACACAGGACGAATGCTATAGATCATGTCTTATTGCCACTTCTAGAAAGAGAGCCAGAGTATGGCAGTCGTGGTCTTAGTGATTGTATGAAGCAGTAGGCCTTACAGAGTTACTCCCCTTTGACAGGACCTCTTAATCTAGTGTGTGTATTCCACAGCGATGGAATTTTCCTCAGGAATGTGGTTGATTTTCTACATGAAACACCTATCTTAAATAAAATTATAGCAGGTGTTAGGATAGTTAGAACATTAATCAGAAGCAATTCTATATTATAAATCAAGTAATTCTTGTTATCATGACACAAAATAAAAACAGTTTCTTGGAGTGCTGAAGTACTTGTGCACTACAGTTGTGATTGCAGAGTGTAAATCCTTTAATGGGAAGTTATTCTGTTTGTCCTTGTACACACTTTGTGTGATGACCTGGGTTTAATTCCCCACATGGTAGAAAATTTGAAGCCCAGTTCAGGCATCTCCTATTGTTATATTGCTAAACCAGGACTCCTCCCCACTTGGACTATGACAATGTGCGATGTGTTTTACAGTGTGTGACAGTGTGCAATGATGTTTTACAGTGTGACAATGTACAATGATGTTTTACAGTGTGACAATGTACAATGATGGTTTTACAGAGTGTTGACAATGTACGATGACGGTTTTACAGCATGACAATGTACAGTGATGTTTTTTACAGTTTGACAATGTACAATGATGGTTTTTCATAGTGTTACAATGTACGATGATGGTTTTACAGCGTGACAATGTACAGTGATGTTTTTACAGTGTGACAATGTACGGTGATGTTTTTACAATGTGACAATATACAGTGATGTTTTGCACTGTGTGACAATGTACATTGATGGTTTTACAAAGTGTGACAGAGTTTCTTTTTTGTGTTTTCAGTGTGAGAGGATGTTGATATGACGGCGGAGACCGCCGGACAGTAGCCCCTGGGATGTCGGACCCTCTGTCCCCCAAGTCTCCCCGCAAGGGGAAGTTCGTCAGTCTCAGAGTCCAATTCCTGGACGATACAGTTCATGCCTTTCAAATTCCGGTAAGTCATACAACTTTTCAGAAACAGTTTAAAAGTCAAGACAGTGGAAAACACACCACCAGCCATACTTGAGAAAAACTGAGAGACAGGGTAACCTAGTGCATGAAGTATTCGCACATCACACCAAAGACCGAGATTCAATTGCCCATATGGGTACAATGTGAGAAGCCCAATTCTGGTGTTCCTGGCTGTGATATTGCTGAGATATTGCTAGAAGTGACATAAAACTGCACTCACTTCTCACTCACAGTGAGAGAGCAACTGAAGTATGAGGTATATAAAGAACGCAAAAGAAATAGCCAGACATTGCAAACAAGACACAGAGGGCATAGACTTTGCTGTGTGATTCCCTCCATTTCTGTTTGGAATGCTCTTTAAACGATGACCTCAAGAAGTCGCTATTCTCAGATATTGATAAAATTGGAAGACAAAAAAACACACCTTATTACACCTACACAATTAGCTGAATAAAACTATGTGTTTATCTGTATACAAGTATATGAAAACTACAGATTCAGCACTTAGCATAATGTTGCTTCCAACCTGTCAATCAGACTTCAATCAATATGTGAATAGTAATCTGTATAATATTTGCACATGTATGACAAGCACACCTTGCTCACTTTGCAGCACGTCATATATATACATCAACACTATAAATATATATGTTTCTACAATGTCAGGGTTCCATTCCAAATTCATCCCTATAATGTAATACCATGTCGCACAGGTGGAAGGTAGCCACAATTGTTGCACTTGTGCCCAATAGTGTTGGGAATCGGTTGACATCTCACATTTGATGATTATTTCATTATCAACATACAATCATCGAAAGAAGTTGGTTAGCAACATTTTCCAGATTTTCCTATTCAGGTTGTTACTGCTGATATGTATAACATGATGCAACTTGCTGCTTTAAAGTGAGGACCAATACATCATGAACATACACTTCCTGGAGTCTTCAGGAAATGTTCAGTCATGACGTTTCAGTTAGTGAAGTGACCTTTCTAAGAATTAAACACATTTTCAGGCTCTTGACTACATTGAAGAAGTGTTCCATAATCAAGTGTCTCAAAGACTATAAGAGTAGTTCCAAAATCGCTTGTGTTCGATAATGAGAAAATGCGATCAATTGCTTGGTTGTTTGGTCACTGCAACCAATCTTTGATTATTTTAATTTATCAGAACACCACTAGTGTCCAATCTCTTTGTCTTTTGGACAATGAAATGTACTCTTCAAAAGAGAAGGGGAGTGATTGATTGACTGTGATACATCTATCAATTTTGTCATTGTTGATGTGATGATAGTAAATGTTTTGAGTGTGCATCACCACTTGCTCTTAATTATGACCATGTTTGAACAGTAATCGCTCAGTGCATGAAGTGAAGAATTCCATATGTACAATTTTCATTTTAAGAAAAATACCCAGAAACAAACCCTAACAATTCTGTAATGCAAAATTAATGGTGACTTATCAGTGATTTAGAGACCATCTTGAAAACTGTTAAAATCAAGAATGAAGTCCATGTATTTGTGTGGAAATATCGCAGTGTGCTTGTGCATCCCATGCATTGTGGTTAGGGATGATGATAAACAGAAATAGTGGTGCGTTCATAAGTTCATCAAAAGTTCTTTCAGGAGTACATATCTAAAGCTAAAAAACTCAATATAGTGAGAAAAATCAAGCATATTTTCAATTGAACCATAGTAGATTTTGCAAGTTACCTGTTTCAAATAGAACCACACCAAGTACATGTATTCATTTTTTCTGTCCCCCATCCTTTGAAACTGTGCAGTGAAGTCATTATGCAGCACACTTGAGGGGAATTGTGTTGTCTTTGTGTATTATGTCACTCTTTCTATAAATAGTGTGCACATATTCTTTAGGTTGGTTGTGCTGTGCTGGTTTTCATTGGGATTTAGCAAGCTTCTTGTCCATGTCTATTCTTCACTGGTTTGTGCAGACACAAAGAGACATGTAAAGGGAACACTGTATTTTGAGAGATACAGACCCCAAACTATTTTATGATGTCAGGAGAAACTGCACCAAGCATGACAGCATTTCATGCTGGACTTGAGGACTTGATTACAGTAGATAAGAGGATAAAATCTATCTAGATAAAATCATGTAAAACTGGTACAGTGAAAAATATGAACCTAACCACCTTGCCCAAACCTCCAGACATTGCTTTTAAAGGCCAGATCAATTTTATTTTTTGTTTTACGGATCCTCCAGTTTGTAGTTATTCAGGACCTAGAATAAAAATGATAATTATTTTGAAAAAAAAGAACTTTGTTGTTTTGCTGGACAAAAATGTAAAGTTACACAAAAATATTTGTAGACTGCTTTTTTGCCCCATATACACTTCATAAATTGCCCAAAGTACAATACTTTAAGTGTTTAAAAGGAATATTACTTTGACTGGTGCTCTTTCATTTTATTGTTTTCCTTCCTGCCTTTAGGTTTCTGAGGACAAAATCTGTAAAACAAGAAATAAGCTTGGTCTGGCCTAATGGAAGATTAACGCAAACCGAACAGCACTTTGACCTGTCTGTATTTTACCTTATCATTTATAAACGCTTGGTTGAACATCATTGTATCTAGTTTATATAGCAAGCAGAACTTACTGCCACTGATGTGTTAGCCTTGACTTAATGCTTGGTTGGTTAGTTTCTTGTTTAATGATGCACTCAGCTATATTCCAACCATATGGTGTGAGTCTGTTGGGTAGAAAACTTGTGAAAGGCTGTTGGTTTGTTATTTCTGACATTTATTTTATGTCAAAAGTCTTCAGAAGTCTTCAAGATTACCAAATTTCTATCTGAAGTATTCTAATGGTTCAAGCATTTGCTTGTTAAGCCCATTCCTGGTGTCTGCCGCTGTGGTATCGCTTGAGTGGCATAAAGCTTCACTCACTCACTCAGTCACTCGCTCACTTCTTCCATAAAACTATATGCTCATATTTCTTTGTATTAAGAGGTGCTGAGGTGTTATATTTTGTGTATTTATATATTTTGTATTTTTAAATTTAGTAAGAATGACTTACATTGGTCACATTACGCCATGTTTTATTATTCACAGTTTTGGTCAATTAAAATAACCTAAATATATTATATATTTCGGTTTCAGACGTAACTATTTGGATCAAAGGAATTATAACTGTAAACTAATATACATACATATCTTTGTCATTCAGTAATTTGCACCATTACAAGGAAATATTTATTTTTCGAAGCGGTAAGAATTCATTACACTGAATACGTCACCCATTTTCGTGCTGGTTCGGTGAGCGTATTCTTTTTATTAGAATTATTCCAAGGGTTAGGGTTAGGGCTTTGGGTTAGGGTAAGGGACCTAATCCAATATAGTAGGTAAATGCATGAGTACCAGTTGTTTTCCTTTTCCATTTTTGATACTTTGTTCACAAAGAAAAACGGGAGACCAAAAACGTCAGAAGTTAAATAAATGATGAAATGGTTTAATGTCGAAATTTAGGGCTGATGGGAATCGGCCTCCAGTAACTTTCACCTCTAGATCTACATATTTTCAATAATGATTCGAAGTCTAACTCACCCTCGTGCCGTCACCAAACATGCCCATGTCTCACACATTCCTTAGCGCGATCCACATTATCCTTACTGGGTTCCCTACAACTTTTTTCTTTCACTAAAGCACACAATGATTTTCTACAAGCACACCATTCATGCATGCACTGTGAAATCAACGTCTGACGCCTGACATCAACAACCGTTTTCAGTTCGAACCAAATCGACTCATTCAACACAGCATGGTATCTTGTAGATTACGGAATAGGACGATCATACCAAATGATATCGGGGTCATTCGGCAACCATCAGTAGATTGAAAGCAGGAGGCACCAAGTCTACCCGTAACCTTCGTAATTGTCCGCAACCTATTCGACTCTTTCCGTTCATTTCACAGGAATGACTAGGGAAATTTGCACATTGTGTAATAATGTGGACGTAGCTCAGTCGGTTAGCTGTCGGGCTAACAATCCGAACATCGCAGGTTCGCGTCTGACGGGTTCTCACAAACTGGTTGCCTGTCTCACTGACATGTGACCTACGGCTGGGAACGTCCTCACGAGAAATTGTGGTGCTGAATTCTAAAGGTGCTCCTCATTGTGTCCCAATTGCATAGATCAATGCTCATGATGTCAGTCACTGGATTTTCTGATCTAGACTTACTTCCAGGCCACCACCCTATAGCTTTAACATTATTGAGTGCAATAAATAATGTTAAAGGCCAACAAAGAATCCTCCATTATCAAGGCATACTACATAGACTAACAGCCACTGTCTGCTACAGCTGTAAATTATCAGCCTTCTTTTTGTACTATAGGGCAGTGGAGTAGCATTTGCTCATCCCACCGAAGACCTAGGTTCAATTCCCCACATTGGTAAAATGTGTGAAGACCATTTCTGGTGTCCTCCACCATGATATTGCTGGAATGTTGCTGAAGACACGTAAAACTCACTCACTCACTCACTCTTCAGCCATTAAGAGTTTGATGACAAATGACAAGTCTGCCTTTCACTTATAAATTGTATATTTTTGTTATCTCATGCATAATCATATCAACAGCATCCACAAAATGTTCTTTTTTATGGTTTTCAGTAAGAAAACTATCTGGTACACTATATTGAAGTTTCCTCGCAACATGTACCACGTTCTTGTGCAATCGTTCTATCTCATTTTGTGGTATTTTTTTCAATATATCATGTATTTTCTCCTTGTATTTGTCTATGCGGTGCGCATCAACGCTTACAACAAAATCTGTATAATTTAAAACATCCTGAAATGGATAAACCACATTCTGGTAACTGAATTTGAAAATCACAGGGATACACCCACTCTGAATGCTATCATAGAAACTTTTGCGAGTTGGCGAATCTCCGTGGGGTTGTAAACAAAACACAGCATTCTCCATCCATTCAACTGTGATGTTGAGATGGGTTTCCGAACACTCTTGCGTCACTAGCATTAACTGTTCTGGAAGTGTTGTAGCATTTTTTAAATACTTTGCTTTACTCATGTCTCGTATTTTGTTTTCAAACTGGTCTAGAAGTAGGGCTCGGAAACCATTGCTTCTTCTTGTGCTTGCCGCAAGAAATAAGAAGATTTTTCTCTTGTCCAAACCAGGCGAGTTTATGGCCTGTGAATATGTATACAGTGTGTTACGATGTACATAAGAAGGGTACGGTACTACAATAAGTCGTTGATTCTGTAATCCAACTTGACTTCTCCATGACGCCATTGCCTCTTTTTCAATTGCCAAATATGTGACATTTCGACAGTGAGGATTTTTCAGATATGGATACCTCCTTGAGCATTGTTCCCTTTCAATTTTAGCCAGAGCTGCGAAATGAGGTTTTCCCTGTTTCAAATATGGCCAAATGTTCAGCGTATCAAATAGTTCTGTTGTCAATGACGACACATTCATTGAAAGTCTTCGGCAGAAGAACATTACACCAAGGTACGATGGAATGTAGAACACATCAGCTTCATTGGGATTATAAGTTCGGTATCGGCTGTGAGCCAGCTGGTGATGCATCACCACCTCCAGGGAGAACTGATTTGTGTTATGAACTCTCATATCACCTTTCTCGTACATGAAATCACCAAAGCCGGTGTTGCTGAAGTTGAAGCAGTTATATAAGCGACCCGTCCTTGATATACTTGGAGATATACAGTTTTCAATATCATAGTTAAACTTTGGTGGAAGTGGGTAGATGTATACTTTTGGTGTCGTCTTCTGTGTACTTTTTATGGTATGAATAGAATTTTCTCCCTTGAGTATATTGATGTGAGCTTTGAGCTGAGCAACTGTCTCCTTTTGTTGAAGCTGGTGGATTCTGAAGAAGGAAAGGACATTTTTTAATTGAAAAATTTGATTGCATATGATAGTCAGTGAGCAGTATTCCAAGGGAGGAAATGAGGCAGTTCTTATTCTCCATTAATAAAACAGGTAGATAATGCAGATAATTCTCATTTATGTGGAGGAAAGTGGTTTCAATTTGTTGTGAGTATGAATCAGTACAAAGTGGGGAAATAACCCATATTACACCAAAGATCCAGTTTTAAGCCTCACAAAGCCTGTTTTTGGTAACCTCCTCTTCTGTGATATTGCCGGAATAGTGCTTCGCCAAATCCACATATTTTCACAAATTAAGATGTAATGTCACATCTGAGCTAAGTGGTGCTGTTGTACAAGACTGCCTTAGCACTCCCAGTGTCTGTGCTAAGATTGCTTCGTAGATCAGCCCGTGTAATGCATACAAACCTGTCTTCTTGATGTGACAACGCAAGGTTGAGCCAGACCAGAATGATGAAACCACAAACGAAGGAGAAGGTGACTAGAAAACGGGGATGTCGCCACAGTCGCCGCAACATCATCATCAGAAGTTAGTCAGTGTCTGAAAATAACAGAAACTATTAGATAAAATCTGATATGATTTGCGGTTGTTGTCTATTATTTTCCTTATGAATTGTGGTTGACTATTTTGGCACTTTCGCAAGATATTTCTGTAGTGGTCTGCATCCTCGCTCAACCACCGACCCACCCACCCCTGGCATACCCTGGCTTGTATCCAGCAACTGATAGAGAACAGACAGATATATCTTGCTGACATGATAACATATCAATAGTATCTTTCTTGGCATTTTGTCATATCAGCGATACTGAAACATTTTACCTAAAAGTTTATGGTATACATGCCTGTTTTCTTTGGTCACGACTTTAATTCATCATTTCTTACTCATCTTATCTGCCTTGTCCATATGATATTCTTTCATGGCTCACATGATGCATTTTTCTGCTTACTGTCTTTTGCACTCATTCAGTATAAGATTGTCAGAAGATTGTGGTTTTATACAAGGTGCAGGAATATTGTAGGTGATGATTTAGTGAGTACTTCATGTCTAGAGCCAAATTTGCTGTCAGCAGTTATGTGCCTCTGAGACCGGAAGTATAAACACAAAGGTGTATTTGTGACGGATTTTCCCACAATTATCATAATTACTCATTTATTAAATATAAACCTAAATTATCTTTGATATTTGTCACTGTGTCAGTTTGGCCTGGTATTGTGCAGTGGCAGGCAGCATGTCCATGTTTAAGCCCCTCTTTTTAGTAGACACCCTCTTTGGTAACCCTTGTATGTTTGGTAACTGTGCCACTGTATTGATGCTTTCTCATCAACAAGAACCAGCATGTAGGTCAGTGATGGTGTCCGTGATATGGCCTGGTTTGTACTGTAGTTTAGTAATGTTGATTTTCATACCCCATAGTGCTGTGGGAAGTAACCTTTGTTCTCAGTAGGGATGTGCTTTGTAACTTGTCAGCGCTGTCACAGTTACAAACAGACCTGTGAAAACTGATACAGACCGTGATCAGAAGGACAGAAGGCTTTAGCTTTGACAAACCGAGACTATAGGATGGAATAATGACAGTTGAATACTGACTGTCATCAGTGGCAGATCGGCATGTATGACAACCCAAGTGTGAATTGGTTTGTCAGATCTGCTGCAGATGGATGACACAGTATCAATGACACAAAGTGATAGACGTGACAACACTGAAAATAAACACTGTCAGCTGTCGCAGATTGTCATGTGGGACAACCCAAGAGTACATTGGTAGATCAGAATGGCTGCAGTATTGATGCACAAAGCATTAGCACTGTCACCTAACCCATGCCCTGTCGGATTCCATTCTCTTGATGTGATAGTAAAGTTTTTCAATTGCCTGGGAGATCTATTTGCCTGCAGTCACAGAATACAGTGGCATCCCTTAGGCATGCCAGGAGCTGCTAGTCCGGGAGTGGAGTTCCATATGAACCCTGATTACTTGACATTAGTGTAGCACTACTTATAGGGAGCACCAGAATTAACATCAACAATCAAATCAGATTAACTCAATAATATTATCTAGATTTCTTCAGTTTAGCTTCGAAGAATGATTAAAATTTCTAGTTTACAAATTCAAAATATTACAATATGACAAGATTTACAATATTGGCAAGATTTAGTTTTCAGCAACAAAATGTTTTATCAAAGATTACTCCTGTTAAATGCCAGGCTACAAAAAACCTCTAAAAAGGTGACTTTTTAATCTCGAAACTTACCAACATGTCCATTTCATGGAGGTATGAGCAGATATATAGAGTAGATCGTCTTGATAAGGGATGAACTATCTCATTCAATCACTATGCACACTTTATAGAACATGTGTGTCATGAACTGTTGGCTCAGCTTGAACATGCAGTGAAGCGTTGAGAAAGGCTATTCTCAGTCCAGTTGTGATTTCAATACAGACTTTTGAGTTATATTTTGAGGCTTTGTCCAAGGTGCTTTAATAATACCAGGCTTTCCTTGCATGGACAGTGTCAGTTCATGTCTCACTTCATTATGGTTGATTGAATGTACCCAATGTTACAGTGACATTGAGCAAATGATCGGTGTTGAATTTCAATATCAGTCCGTACACATAACGTCCACACAATTACTTCACTTGTACTGTTTTCAATAAGTTTAGACATTTAGTATCTTTTATAAGCCACTTTGAGAAATATGTTGTCAGTTTTCCTGCATTCAGAATGAGTAGAGATAAATTTTGGATGTTATAAACTGATATTATATAATAAGCTGTCATAAGTGAACTAGTGGCAAGTTGAGGTGATTTGTGGGGTTTTTTTTATAACATAAACAAGAGTAGAAGCATATTAGTAATCAATACCTGATTGTAAAGAATATGTTATTTTTCCATTTGCAAGTCTAGATAAGCCATTGGAATGTCATTCATGGTAAACAGAAGACAGACAAGTTCAGTGATTGCAACCTGATGAAGTTAGCAATTGGTCCATGGTCTATCCATTGAATGAATATTCTGAGCTGAACTTACCTTGATTAAGTTCCAGAATTGGCGTTAAAGACTGTACTATTATAGTGGTATTCACTTATTGCTGATCATCTTGATTTGGAGTTTTGGTAAATTATCAAGTTGAAAGTCACCCAGAAAAGCTTGGAAGTAAGCTCTTGCACACCACTGTGGTCTTAACTCCAGTGTATGAACCAAGCATCTGGCTCAGTGGCCAGGCACCTCTCAGTAATCTCTTCCTGTCAATCAAGCCGTCTGCTCATCATGACAGCCATCTTGGATTGTGTTGTTATAAGCACAGCTGTTGTGAAAGGTTTGGGAATAGGTTTCTGGAGCTTGCTACCACGCATGGTCAACTAAGGGTCACTGATCAGCCTTGCTTCCAACCTCTGAAGGAAATGTGGCAGATGTTTCACAGATCAAACCAGTGTTAAACCATTTTTATCTTTGTCTCAAAAGTGAGAGGTGTGTTTTGTTTCCAGAGCACATCTCAAAAAGTTCCTAATATCTGTCAGCAAAACTTCGTAGATATATGTGGCAGACCCCAAAGTGGAGCCTTTTGCTATTTACAGGTTTTTGTGATTTATAATTTCCTGGGTTTCCACGGAAACATTTCGGACTTAGTCTCAAATTGGAGGGATGGATTGCCTTACCAGAACACAACTCAAAAACTTCAAAATATCTTTCTGCAAAATTTGGCAGATATGTAGGGGAGACCCTAAAGTGGTGCCTTTTGCTATTTACAGACTTTTGTGATTTATCATTTTCCCAGTTTCCATGGTAACAATTCCAAATTAGTCTCAATATGGAGGGATGGGCTTCGTTTCCGGAGCAGAACTCGAAAACTATTCAAGATCTTACAGCAGAACATGGATGGTATATATCACAGAGTGGTGCCTCTTGCTATTCACAATGTAGTGGCATTTTCATTTTTCCTGGTTTCCACTGAAACAGTTCTGACTAAGTCTCAAAGTGTAGGGATGGGTTTCGTTTCCACAGCACAAGTCAAAAACTATTTAATATCTTACAGCAAAACTTAGCAGATATTTGAGGCAGACCACAAAGTGGTGCCTTTTTTTTGTGCACAATGTTTTGGCATTTTTATTTTTCCTGGTTTCCATTGAAACAATTCTGACTTAGTCTCAAAATGCAGGGATAGGCTTCATTTCCAGAGGCCAACTTGAAAATCATTTGATATCTTTCAACAGATCTTGGCAGATATATATGACAGATCATGAGGTGGTGCCTTTTGTTGTTTACAGACATATGGCATTTATATTTTTCATGACTTCCATGGAAACGATTCAAACTTAATCTATGAAAACATCAAGTAACTCTCAGATAATTTGTCCTTTCAAATACAGCCGTGCCCCGTTTATCCGAACCTCAGATATCCAGAAAGCTCGCCTTTCGAACGAAAATTCCTTAAAACGAATTCACAACGTTGTAAAATTACTCACTTATTCAGAAATCCGGTTTCCGTAACAGTACTGTTATTTTCACTTACAAAACACCAATTTATGTACATTGTTTGTCTTGTATATCTGGATGGCTGAGCAATGTATGTTTACACACGCAATTACCAAGGGCCTTGCGTGCCGTAACATGAAAGAAGTCGGCAGTCTTTGAAGCGTCAGAAGATTAATTACCTCTGAGTAGCAAGGTGACACTGAGTTAATTTTGAGGCATGTCAATTTGTAGGTCTGTATAATTACTGACGAAGTGACCGGGGAATCTTTGAATGACAGTGACTTCCTTCAAGCAGTATGTTCGGACAGCGAGGCTGATAATGATGACAAAGTTGAGCAGGTGCCACCTCCCCCACCCATGTCTCACAAGGAAGCTCGTGTTCAAGACATTGTAATATGTATGCACTGATATTTATTTATGTGTAATCAATAAAGATTATGTCTAATGCCTACTATGTTCGTTTCTTTGTACGTTTCTTTGTCCGTGATTCAGATATCCGAAAATATGCCTATCCGGACAATTTCAATTTAAACACAAGCTTTGGGATAAACGGGGCACGACTGTATGTGAGGGCCGGGGGGATATGTCATCTTCTAATCTTCTTGTCTTCTGTGTTGTTCTACTTGACTTTTGTTATCATAATCAGTGGGAAGAAGTGAATACCGTTTGTCATCAGAGCACAGCTTTTCCACAGAAGACAGATGAGTATTTTTTAAAAGTTCAGAATATATTCTGTCAAACTTAGTTTGTAACTTCTCAAAAAGGCGTTGTGTACATTGAATTCTTGATTATGTAATGATATACGGTAGCTAGGAGTGGGCTGAGTATATTTAGATTCTAAATAAAAATGTGGCAGGCAAATTCCGGGGAAAATATTTTCTTCAAAATTAAAATTTCTTTTTTTTTTTTAGTGAGTAAGTGAGTTTAATTTTGTGTCGCTTTTAGCAACATTACAGCAATCACAGCGGGGGACACCAGAAATAGGCCTCACACATTGTACCCTTGTGGGGAATTGAACCCATGTCTTCAGTGTGAAGATCGAACACTTTAACCACTAGGCTATCCCACCACCACCTAACTTCAGAGGTATTTAGAGATGGCGTTTTGATATTAAAGCATTAATGGAACACTGATGATCAAAGCATTCTTCTCTTTGTTATTTCACTTGACTCTGAAATACATTTCACAGTCGTTGAACCACAGAACATGAAATGCTCTGTGATAAGATGAGCTTCATTGTAGACCTAGCTGTCATGTGAGTGTGATTGAGTTTAGTTTTACGCCACACTCAGCAATATTCCATCTATATGGCAGTTATTTGTCAATAATTGAGTCTGGACCAGACAATTTAGTGATCAACAGCATTAACATCAATCTACACAATTGGGATACGATAACCTGTATCAGCCAAGTCAGTGACCTGACCACCCAATCCCATTAGTCAACTCTTTCGACTGTCATGGGGTACTCAAGATCAATTCTAACTGGGATCTTCATGGGGTCTAACTGACAGATTGCCTTTGACAAATGTACATAATGTTTCAATACTAGACGACTTGTATCACATGAAGATGGTTTCCAGACAGCTCAATTTGTGTTAAAGCTATTCATATCTTGTTGGGACAATTTGCCTGAAACTTGTCCCCATATCAGATGCCTACCTTTCATGAAAATATTGCCTTCATTTAAGAGACACGTTAGCGTACATACTGTATTTTCATGAAGACTCATTCAAGAGGAGTATTTTGAAAAGAAGAATTTAGATTTAGAGAATTAAATGAAATATAGGTGAGGCAATTGTTTAATTATTTGAATTCTACAAACAGACAGTACGCTTTGTAACATTGCAATAGGCTGGATTGGGTCACAGCTTCAACTTGAGAAATATTTGAATATATCTCTTGAAGCTGAAGTTTGAAACTTGAAATAACAGTATTTTCATTTAGTGGACAAGGAAATATTGTCATGCTAAATTTGGAGTATTTAGAGAAGCCACTCACCAAGTGAGAGATTCAGAACTCGGGTATAATTATATCATCTTAACAGTTTTTTTCACAGAACATCTATTGTGAAGATTTCCTACTTAAGTCAGCCATCTTGTTCAATTTAAACAAACAAGAAAAGCAGTTCATTTTTTTCTTATGTGCACAAAATGTATCACAGATAGCATTCTAAAATATTTTCTCAATAAATAAATGTGACCCTGTTTATTGAAATGTGCAGATGTATATACTGTCTGGCACAATTTAATTAAGAGTCGTAAGTACTTGAATCTGTCTGTTCTTTGGTGGGCCAGTACTTCATGTTTATAATTCATGTTTAAGCTACTGGAATTATCACTAGTGGATAATGATCGATAACCACACGATAATGTCAATAATGATGTCGGATTGTACATTGAATCAGATTTCCTACTAGTATAGAAAGCTTGTCACTTTAGTTTAGATTGAGGGTACTGTTTCCTGATCTGTCATCTACACAGATCTTCCATAGGTTCTACATCCTGTGCCACGGCTCTCATTCCACCCAGAGGAAGCTCAAACTCATCCAGTCATAACTCAGTACTGTTCAAAGTGTCGGTTAATATTTTCATCTCTCCAACAAAAATATTGTAGATTACCTTGGTAAGTTGTCTGAGAGAATCTCTTCATTTTCACAGGTTCTGAAATGAAGAAATCTAGCCTTCATGATGTGAAACAGATGGTATGTTTCACATCTTTTGTTTCAGTGTTTGTGTGAATCAGTTAAAATTGATCCGTCCAACTTTAAACGTTTGTATGTTTTTTGTTATCTTTATATTTAGGTGCACAATTGCTTATACAACATTCTGATCGATATTCACCATGTTCGATGGTACACTCATAATGTTGTCAAAATATTTTAAGAGGTTGGGGGTTTCTTTAGCATGAAACTGATCAAAGAAGAATATTTGTTGAAGCATCTGTTGCCGTTATTCAGAGTCATCCTGTGCCTTGCCTGGTGTTGTTTCAACAAGCAGGAGAGCCTTAATGACTGAAACACCCCACAGATGAGACAAACTGTCATCACAAAACTCATATCTTCCTTGGAACTGTGAACATATGGGCTCACTTAAGACTCTTCTTTTAATAAACAACACTGATATGAATTACACCATTGAAAAGCTTACAAACTGATGGTGAGTTGTGCTCTGTTTATACATTAAACAGACGTGTGTGTCTAAGGTTTCCGAATTGTGAAGTTGGATGTGTTGCTCTGTTGAGATGTCAGATCATATTTTGAAACAAGGTTGTTGTCAAGGATGGTATATCATCTAGAGTATGACATAAATATGTATTTATTGGCATATTTATTACTTTCATCGACAGCAGGATGTTAAATTACTTCCATTTCAAGGTCGATTGTGTCTCAATAGTGGTAGCATATGGTGCAGAGGAAAGGAGAGAGAGAGAAAGAGTGACAAGAGATGGAGAGACAGACAGAAGAGACAGACAGACAGACAGACAGAAGAGACGGAGAGACACATAGAGAACCATACTGAGACAGCAAGAGATCATTTATTGGTTCCAATAATACTAGTATGCCAGTATTGCATCAATGGAAGTACCTGCCGGTAGCCAGGTCTGCTTATGTTCTTCCCCAGTAGCCAGTCTATATAGAGCCAGCCCCTGTTTATCTATATGTATTTTCTGTTGTATGCTTATAGCAGTGTCAAGACTTGATTCTGCTTTGTAGTACCTGAACAGGATTTGCCAGGACTGTTGTTATACCAGTCTGACACACCCCTGTGAATACTAAAAGATTTTTATGAAGCCAAACAAAAGACCAATCCACTGTTTCTGACAGTGTTCTTGTGTACTTGATGAGCCATCTGCATCTTACCTGTGATTGTTCATTACACCAGGTAATCCTACCTGTCTGTTATCAATTTCCTTTAATCTTGCTGTATATGAAGACATTCCTTACATTTACCTGATTAAGTGCTCAACGGAATCCAGGTAATATCTTGACATTCCAATTTTGAATAAGCACATATTACTGTTCACACCTAAGATGACGTGTCGGAGGTTTACTGGTTTACTAAAATAGCCTGGTAAATATTAACATCTGCTGTTTATACCTGCTATTTATATCTGTTATACCTGTTTCAGTCCTGGTAACAAGTAAATCCTGTCAAAATGTCTGAGAGAGAAGCTAGATTAGATATGTACGGAAGAATGTTGTATGATATAGAAGCTGCCCTGCTCACTGAAAGTGCGATTAAGATGTTACAAGTGCATAGTCATGAACTTTTACCAGTAACAACGATCACTGGAAGTAGTATGTAATTTTACTTGTATTATTTCTTACCTGGCCCAACAGACAGGAAAATTAGGTCTTAGTCTAGGTATGAACTACCTGTAGTATCAACCCCCGCCCATTTACCTGTTTAGTATTTGGTTCGAGTCTTACCTGTTACTCATTTATTACATGGCTGAATTGGCAACATAATTAGAACAAATTAGTCCAGGTATGCCTTAGTTGCAACCAGCTTGATGGACGATGACACTACCTGTTTAATCATTAGCTTATGTCTTACCTGTACGGTCAGTAGTTTAAAGGGGACGATTCCCTAGTCCTGGAATTTGCTTTGATCCCCAGGTGAGAAAACTGAATAACATCTTTCCTTCGTATCCCATCACAAAGTCTGAATAAGCAGCTAACATCAGACTCACTCACTTTTACCTGTGATGACAATACAGCTCTAATATTACCTATAACGTGCAGGTATGTCGTCTTGAGATGACTTGTGAAGTACAGGATGTGGCCACCACCATAATCAATACAACAATAACAGTTCCCAGTTCTCGCCCAGTGCCTGTCTGTATGCTTCTAGCACAGTTTCAACATCTGTGGCAGTCAATGGTGATGTTATGACAAATCGTTCAACTGGTTGATGTCAAAGGCCAACTTGACCACAATTAACTGTTCATGTGTCATGTTCAGTCTGCTGTTCCTAATGATGGTTAAGTAGTGTGAGAATAGTTTCCGATGGACTCATGACCTTTAAAGCAGTTCAGATTGAGGCGCCAGAGTAGTATTTGGCCCTTGTTGATGATGGATTCTAACAATATCCTGTTGTCCGTGACAACTCACCTGGCAGTGATGGTTGACTGGTCTTGGATGTTAGGAAGAATTAAGAATACGAACGCATTAATTTCCGCAAAATTGGTCAAATAGAACAAGTGCAGTAGCCTTAGTGATGACCGTCATTATGTGGCTGAATTATTCTCAGTGTGGCAAAGAACAATCAAAGAAGACGTTAAAATATGGCACTTGTTGGTACCTGCCTGGTGCTCAGCATTAATGGTACAACATGGACTTGTCAGTTTGGAGCTGGTATGATGTGTAGGGTATTCATTCTTAACTGCAGCATGATATCTTAATGAACTATTGCTAAAACCAGCTTACGTCTGTGCTGGTACAAGCAGCCACACTTACACACACACGCAATTCATCATATGAGCGATAATTCTCATGTACAAAATCAAACCCCTTTTCACTTCACCTCATGTATGTCAATTAGAAAATAAAAAACTTCTATTGAAGGAACACTTTCCTTGAATATATTCCAGCCACCTTTGTTGAAGACAATAAATATTTGTACTTTTGTTAAACCATTTTATAGGAGTACTTAAATAGCTCTGTGAGCATTATTCATGGTTTTATGTCATGCTGCCATTAGGAATATGGCAGTTTGACATACGACATATATAGCATATGAAAGTAATGTACTTAAATAGCTCTGTGAGCATTATTCATCGTTTTATGTCATGTTGCCATTAGGAATATGGCAGTTTGACATACGACATATATAGCATATGAAAGTAATGTACTTAAATAGCTCTGTGAGCATTATTCATCGTTTTATGTCATGTTGCCATTAGGAATATGGCAGTTTGACATACTACATATATAGCATATGAAAGTAATGTACTTAAATAGCTCTGTGAGCATTATTCATGGTTTTATGTCATGCTGCCATTAGGAATATGGCAGTTTGACATACAACATATATAGCATATGAAAGTAATGTACTTAAATAGCTCTGTGAGCATTATTCATCGTTTTATGTCATGTTGCCATTAGGAATATGGCATTTTGACATACTACATATATAGCATATGAAAGTAATGTACTTAAATAGCTCTGTGAGCATTATTCATGGTTTTATGTCATGCTGCCATTAGGAATATGGCAGTTTGACATACTACATATATAGCATATGAAAGTAATGTACTTAAATAGCTCTGTGGGCATTATTCATGGTTTTATGTCATGCTGCCATTAGGAATATGGCAGTTTGACATACAACATATATAGCATATGAAAGTAATGTACTTAAATAGCTCTGTGAGCATTATTCATCGTTTTATGTCATGTTGCCATTAGGAATATGGCATTTTGACATGCGACATATATAGCATATGAAAGTAATGTACTTAAATAGCTCTGTGAGCATTATTCATGGTTTTATGTCTTGTTGCCATTAGGAATATGGCAGTTTGACATACGACATATATAGCATATGAAAGTAATCATTATTGTGGACACCTGTATTTCCTGAATATGGCCTCGAGCAATACATTCCTCCTGGGTACGCCCCAGTTTGCTCCTATAGTTACACAACATCTTTCTTAATTGACACCATAAACCAGTATTCTCATCATTTAACATTCCCTCTTTGTGCCCTTGTTAGAAGAAGCTACAAGTAGAATTTAATAGTGCCATTGTCTGCAACAGTTTGACTTTTTGTGTGAAGGACAAAACTTTTGTTGAGAAATTGTCAATTTTCAGAGCTCATCAAATGTGACTTGGTGGGATGCAGTTGATTGAGAGCAATGGCAGTCTAAAACTTGTCCTACTGGTCTGAAGCCCAAGCCAGATAAAATATCATTTGGCCCAGCCCACCGTTTAAGGCTGGGCAGCCACCCATACTCATGCACGTTGTCATATGAGCGAAATATTCTCAAGTACAATGTTGAACCCCACAACAACTTCATTCCCGAATGAGGCAGAGAAGTGAATTCATTGTATTGATTGAAGTTTACATTTGTTGGCAACATGTCACATGCACACGTCATTAAACACTTCAGCATGATAAAGAGCCATAGAGTGCAATATCTGTCTGTTAGTTGTATATTGATAAGGTGGAGCGAGTTCATTATTAAGTATAAAACATTTAAGATCAGTATGATGTGATAATTAAATTTGAAACATTATGTAAGGATAAGTATTAAATATTGAATTTAATTTTAAACATTATGTTGCAGTGATGTTAAATATTAAATTTAACGTTACTTGTGTGAGGATAAATGTTAATTATGAAATTGATTTTTTTTTCAAACATTATTATGTAAGGATAAATATCAAACTGAATTGTAAATGTGTGAGGAGTAAAGGGAGACACAGACTGAATTTTCAACATTGGATAAAAGTTGACTGATGATTAATACATTTGAGTCACTGAAAAGCTGAAAAGTATGTGTTGACTGATCACCTAATGCAAGTATGTCTCGTGACTGAGACAGTATTTTTGTTGAGACTTCGCATGATTGGTCGTCCAGAGCAGTGTGCTATATTTGATTGGTTAGGTTTAATCATTAATGAGTTTGGCCATGTATCTGTGTATCAGGTGTAAGCTGGCCTCGCCAATCAGTATGCATCGTCAAGGTGCTGTTGATAATATTGGCTTCAAACAGGAAATTGGAGAACATGTGGAGAATTTTTATTGCTTTTGGTCTCAGAGTGAATTGAGACCCATCGTTTCTTCTAGAAATGTTTGCATGTAGTATACTATAAGAACAGAGGCAGTGGGGTGGTCAAGTGGGCAAAGTGTTCGCTTGTCATAACCAAAGTCCTGTGTTCAATACTCCACATGGGTACAGTATGTGAGAACCAGTTCTGAGATATTGCTGGTATGTTGCTAAAAACAGTATAAAAACAGTATAAAACCTCATACCCTAAAGGACCATTTCATTTCCTCCACCTGAACCCCAAAGACCATTTCATTTCCATCACCTGAACCCCAAAGACCATTTCATTTTCTCCACCTAAACCCAAAACACCATTTAATTTCCTCCACCTTGAACCCCAAAGACCATTTAATTTCCTCCACCTGAACCTCAAAGACCATTTCATTTTCTCCACCTGAACCCCAAAGACCATTTTATTTCGTCCACCTGAATCTTAAAAGATGATTTTATTTCCTCTGTCTGAACCCCAAAAGACCATATTTCATTTCCTCCACTCTGAATCATGAAGTCCATCCCAACAGCACATTCTTGAATCCCTGTTAACTGTCTCACTTCCTCACCTCTGAAATATACTGAGAATATCATCTCGTTTCCTTGACCCTGAAACTCAAAAAATTATTAAAATCTCAAAATCAAAATTATTATTGATATGTACATCAAATTAAAAAAGTTGATCCTACTTACCAAACACGACTTTATTTGTGTCCCGCATACAGCACAGTTGATTCCACCTCTGAGGTAGCAACGCCCATCGATCAGGGAATACGGAAGGTTGATCTTGATCTTGATGAAGAAGTGGACATACTGAAACAAAACAACAGTTATTGGGTGTTCAAGGAACTGGAGATAACGGATGTTACCTGCTCCAACTCTCCTCTAAGAAAAACCTGTCTGCCTTGTTCACATTTCAAAAAGGGAGTGATTCTCAGTGCTTGAAGTGGGTTTCTATTTGTAAGACAAGCAGTGATGTGTTAACTGTGATGAACTCGCATGGCTGCCCACAATGGCATTTCAGAGAGACGTTTTGTTGAGAGAGCTTGAATGAGATAGTGATGACAGTGAGCACCAATAGAATGTTTCGTTTCTACTGAAAAGATTATGTAACAACAAGTGAATTATCCGGACCGTTCTGTCCAAGTAAAAAGGTGTATATTACATCTCATAAAAGTTTTATAACCCACTATCACGACAAAGCTATAAACCGGATGTATCACCTCGGTTTTTTTGTAAGTGAAATCTTGTTTGCTGCTCAATATATCAGCTTTCATCTGTCTTTAAGTCCTTTTGTCCACATTTTATGTATGACAAACTAATGTACTATGGTTTGGACTTTTTCTAAAGAGTGAGTGAGGTTAGTTTAGTTTCAGGTCACAGTCAGCAATGTTCAGCTATTTGCCAACGCTGTGTCAGTAATCTCTGGGCTATATGCCAACGCTGTGTCAGTAATCTCTGGGCTATATGCCAACGCTGTGTCAGTAATCTCTGGGCTATATGCCAATGCTGTGTCAGTAATCTCTGGGCTATATGCCAACGCTGTGTCAGTAATCTCTCGGCTATATCCCAGCGCTGTGTCAGTAATCTCTCGGCTATGTGCCAACGCTGTGTCAGTAATCTCCCGGCTATATGCCAATGCTGTGTCAGTAATCTCATCTTCTTGGGTACCCACTCACTGCTGGGTGACCACAGGCACGGAAGTCCTAAGGAATCCAGAGATAGAGCATGTGATAACTGTGCTTCACTGTGTCAAACCCGTGAAGATATGGGTTAGAACTGATCATTAGTCACCGCTGCCTGCAGAAAGAGACGACTAACTCAGTTGGATGGTCAGGCTTGCTGATGTGGTTGACACGTCATTGTATCCCAGTTTCGTAGATCGATGCTCATGGACATTAATGATCCAGATATGGACATACATTACCTACCTTCAAATTCAAAACAGCTGCAGGTATATCCAGTACAACTAACAGTATATCCAGTACAAATGCAGGTATATCCAGTACAACTGCCAATATATCCTGTACAGTTAGGCAGTAGTGGGTGAGAGAGGCAGCTACACATGACATACAGCATTTATCCCATGCTGGTTGAGTGACTAGGAGGGGGTTAAGGTGTCCCTCTACACCCAGTGCTCTTGTCCTAGGTTGAAAGACTCACCCTGACAGGGAAACCTCTTGACAAGTTGACTGAAGTGATAAAAGGCTGGAGTGCTTTATGATTCTTTCTGCAGGGTGAATGGACTTTTGAGATGCCAAGCCTGATCATATCGTAATTGCAGGCAATATTGACAATATACATGTTCTGCACTGATTAAGTTGTTTACATTTCCCTGAAAGGCCTTACTCCCTCCCCCCAACCCCCACCCGCCAACCCCCACCCCCAGATGTAGATTATAAAGACAATGTATATCAAACACATTGAGGGTTGACGTCACTGGTGAGATTCTCTATATACATCGAAGGGAGGGACTAAGAGATCCAAAGCTTTGAATGTCAACATTCAAAGAGCTATTCCTGTGCAACCAAACACCTTTTCTGTGTATGCTGTCTTTGAAAGAGTATCTGAAGTTAATTTGTGCTTGAAATAGAATTATAATTCACCTTTGAAAGATGGTGGTAGGGTGGCCAAGTGTTTACTGTGGTGACATCATCCCTAAGTCCTGAGTTTGAATCCCAACATTGATGGTCCTGGATTTCAATGCCATTTGGATAGTTTCAAAAGTGTTGTATGGTTGTACACCGCCGCAACGCGGGATGGGGGATCATTTATTCAGCAGCGGTCCCTACGTACGTATGTCCCATTTCTTGTAAACATAAACTGTTGCCCAGTGTCTTAGAATTTGGTGACAGCCTACATTGGGGATTACACAGACACCAGTCGATTTGGGTGACCTTGACCTTATTTTCAATTTCACCACGACCCTTTAACCACTCTTCAAACTCTTGTTAACGTGATATTTTATGAGCTGTTGCACCCAGTGTCTTCAAATTGGGTGACAGCCAACATTAGGGGAATATACAGACGCTAGTAAATTTTGTTGACCATGACATATTTTCAAGGTCACCGCAACTCCTTGACCATTCTTCAAACTCTGGTTAAGCTCACGAACTGTTGAACTGAATTTCTAAATTTGGTGACAGCCTACATTGAGGGATCACTGAGACACTAGTTGATTTTGTTGACCTTGACCTTATTTTCAAGGTCACCACAACTCTTTGACCTTTTTTCAAACTCTTGTTAACGCGAATCTTGAACTGTTGTACCCAATGTCTTCAAATTTGGTAATTGCCTACATTGGGGGATTATGCTGACACCAGTCGATTTGGGTGACCTTGATCTCATTTTCAAAATGACCAGAACACTTTGTCCATTTTTCAAACCTATGTTGATGTAATATCCCATAATATGTTGCAACCAATGTCCTCAATTTTGTTGACATCCTACATTGGGTGATCATCCAGACACCAATCATTTCATGCATCTTGTGTGTGAGCAAAAAGTAAAGTGTAGTGAATATGTTATAAATATTTCATTCTTCTTTAGCAGCAAGGGACATTGCCATGTTTGTGGCAAACACTTGTACCTATATTTTGATAAATTCCCTTGACGTCTTATAGGTAAACATATCCCTACCCTTGATACCAGAGTGGTACAAAATAAGGGGTTTACATATCCCTAGTCTTGATACCAGAGTGATACAGAATAAGGGGTTTACATATCTCTAGCCTTGATACCAGAGTGATACAAAATAAGGGGTTTACATAACATTTACTAACATTTACTCCAGGGTGATACAAAGTAAGGGGTTAACATATCCCAAACGTTTACTCCAGAGTGGTACAAAATAAGGAGTTTACATATCCCTAACATTTACTCCAGAGTGGTACAAAATAAGGAGTTTACATATCCCTAACCCGCCCACCCACTCACTCTGACATTACCAGTGAGACAAAGGTAGAAGATAAAGGGTTAACACATCCCTAGTGCTGCCTTATATCAACATGACATTTTGTCTTTGTTCAACCTGAACATTCTAAAGTCAATCACTTCCCTGTCAGCTGCATCCAAGCAGGTTGACAAATGTGGGTAGGACTGTGCATTGTCAACATTGTATACACCTGTGCAAGGAGACTTCAGCTGAGGTGGAGAAAGAGGATTAGCATCATAATTGCAACATGTTATTTTTTTAGCCTATCTTTAAAAATGACAAAGTAAGCTGAAATGTGGCATGGTTCTTAAATGCTAAGTTCATGGGTAACTACTTTTGTCATTCCGGAAAGGAGATATCGATCGGTACCCATCTCATGGCCATGTTCATCAAATGTCTAAGTGCAAAGGGCACGGGGATGGAAATAGTCCAGTGCTATTTCCATGGAAAGATAACTCTGAATTTCCAGACATGGCTACTGTAAGAAAACAACAAGAGCAGATTTGTTGAACTTGCAGAAAGAAACCAAAAGATTACTCTGAACCCTGTGATGAAAGTTTATGTTTAAATTTTGCGTTGCATAGTTCAGCGAGGTTTCAAAGTTGAACTGTGTCACTATTTCTTCAAAAAGCATCATTATCCTATGCCATTTAATTTATTGTACAGCAGAAAAGTCACTTTGAGTAAGTTTCATATATCAGTAGGATGATAATTTTAAAATCAAGGAAATATTAATGAAAATCATGAAATGCAATGAAATTAGCAATAATGGCATATTATACAGGTACTAGTCTTCGTGTAGGTTACGAAAAGAGGCAAGCAGTTGTGAATGAGCCTTGTTGTTTGTTTGCTGTTCAAGGCAGCACTCAGCAATGTTTCAGCTGTATCTGGACCAGACAATCTAGTGATTGACACATCACCACGAACCAACTACTGCTGCTTGACGTTAGGTCGTATTCAGCTGTGCCAGGGCTTGTTCCTTATAACCTGAGAAAGTACCACAGCTTTAGGTTTCATGGCCCGATTTTGTTTTTAGGTTGGTCAGCACAAAATAACAGTGCTAATCACTTCAGGCCTCAGTCTATTCTGTCACAAACAAAGCGATTGGTACGACCGTTTTCTCCTAAAATAGCATTGTTAGAGTCATATTTACAACACCTGGTATCTTTAAAATATCAGTGTCATCTGTGCCATGGATTCATATGCATCAGTAATCTCACATACATCAATCGTTACCCTTTGATCAGGGCACCTGCTGTGAGGTGGGTGAAACCCATGGTAAAAGTTAGGTCAGCTCAATATAACCTGTTTACCGGTTTTTACTGGTTCAGACATGAAAAGGATACATATTGCGCTGATCAAAAACCTGAATCTTGACATTCATTCGAAAAACTTTGTAACACTCAAACATATTGATTTTGAAGTGATTTTGCTGTAAAAATCAAGCATTAACTCAATTATAAGTAGTATTTTGGTTTACAAACTCTACTTACAATATGTTGCAATGCATTTTGCAATATATGCTTTCGCATCGCAACATATGGCAATATGAAAAGTCTCTGCAATACCCAGCCCTAGTAATGATATGCAAGAATTCTAGTGGTTAGATGTTTGTGTTGTTGCCCCCTGCTGAGAGTCCTGTTGTGTTGTAGGTGAAGTCCCTGGGGATCACGCTATGGGAGGCAGTGTGTCAGCACTTGCAGCTTCTGGAAGCCGACTACTTCGACTTGGAGTACATCGACATTGGTGGACTCAAGGTCAGTGTAAGGGGAGACAACTGGCTTAACAGTTAATATTTATAACTTCTGTAGTTATCCCCCACAGCACATATTGCGGGGGGTATTGAAAAGCACTCTGTCTGTGTGTCCGTTCACTATTTCTACACCAAACTTGGCACTTAGATAGATCTGGTGGTCTACTAGTGTCTTTTGGTAGTTTTGGATTTCTGAATTCTCCATTCTTGTCATTGTTCCTCTATGACCTGTTGCAGTGTTGGGTCGACCGCCAGAAGCCTTTGCTGAAACAGCTGCCTAGCCCAGACACACCCCTTAGCTTCTGTACAAAGTTCTACACCCCAGACCCTGGTCTACTGGAGGACGACTTCACTAGGTGAGTGAGTGAAACAGCTGCCTAGCCCAGACACAGCAGCAGAAGGGAGGAGCATTGTTTTGTGACAAGTGATTGAAGGAATTTGCAGATGAGTATTCAGCACCCATTCCCTGTATGTCTGTTCAGTTGCGGTGTAGTTTCTTACCTGTTCAAGTGTGTGTATATTTTGTTTCAGGTATCTGTTCGCACTCCAGATCAAGCAGGATCTGTTGTCGGGGGTGATGCCATGCAGTGACAATACAGCAGCTCTACTGGCTTCATACATTGCTCAAGGTCAGGGTCACATCATACAGCTAGTGTGCCAAATAGTTCCCAAATTTTTCTATCAGGTCGGGTTAACTATGTCTGGAAGTTACTTGCCCACAAAAAGCTTCTCTAGCTTGAAATGTGCTCGAAAAGCTCTAAAGCTTCGAAAAGCTTCTACCTCGAAAAGTAGAATCTAAGCAGTAGATGAGAATAAGATATTGTTGGCATAACAAGTTTATCGTTAAGATGCTGATATGATGCACATATATATGAGGCCACAAGAAGTCTGGGAGTCTGATATATTTGCAGAATGGCACTGCATTCACTAAACAATGACTGTGGAGATTTTACTGGCCTGAAACTGGCTTGTTTGTTTGTTTAGGGGGGTTATTTTCAACAACTCTAAGTTTGAGTTTTTATTCAAATTTGAGAAAACTCTGAAAAGTGTATTTCCCAAAATATTGAAATAAGTTTGTATTAAGACATCAGAACCATGTCCTACTGACAAAGTCATACAGCGTATGACACTCATCATGACCGCATGTAATAGCACATTGGGTGTTTTGTTTATTTTTCGTCCAACAATTTCATGGCAATTTTTTATTTTGAGTATGGGAAAGTTTGAAATTTCAATGACAGTTCTGTTTTGTTTCATTTCACAGCTGAAATCGGTGACTTTCTTGTCGACGATTATTTGGACCATACTTACCTGTCTTCCATGAAGTTTGTTCCCAACCAAACTCCAGACCTCGAGGAAAAGATCATGGAGTACCATAAACAGCATATGTGAGTTATCTCCCCTTTGGAAATTGTCTCTGAAACATAAAATATGTCCCTCCCTAGTTAACTCCCTTACATAGCCATGCTCAACCGAGAATCGTCTTTTTTCTATAAGAGTTGTGTCCCTTTCAAGGGAGTACTCCCCCCCTTCATCATCTGGCATCTTCTTTCCCTCCAAAACACTTGGGGATATAAAATGGAATATATATACCATTTAAAAAAGTAGGTGATATTGCCCCCTACCATGAAGCAGTGCCAATGAAAAAAGTATGATATACTGAGGGAAACTAAAAAAGATTCTCATAAAAGAACAAGTGTTCCCTTATTTGTCTCCAGGTTTCTTCACAAGGTATGCGATACACAGCTTGTGAAGAAATCTTGGAAAAAAATGAAAGAACATTTGTCATTTCATCTGATTCCTTGCCTTGTTTCCTTCAACATATATCCTTATAAATGAAACATTTGCAAAGGAATGGAATAAGTTGTCACATTGTCACCTAATTTCATCTGTTTCCTTTTTGGCTTCACCATTTGCATTTTATCAATCTTGTGAATTCAATATCCGCTACTTTTTCGTAATGGTATATTTTGGCATGCATTGTCAGGAAAGAGTTGAATGAATGTTTTGTTGGATATTTTCAGAGGAGAGAGTCCTGCAGAGGCCGACCTGAATCTGTTGGACACAGCACGTAAAGTGGAGCTGTATGGCATTAAAATGTTCCCCGCCAAAGTATGTACTTAAATTATCCCTTGATTTCAGTACGATCGGCTCTTTTGTAACAGTGGTAGCGATTTTACTCTGTATGTGGAAGTAGATAGTTAAGCACTGTATTTCAGTTAAATGTGTTATAAACTGTAAACTTCTGGGTTTAAATTGCTCTTCAGCAACACAATCTTATCGTAAGAAGCAACTAACACAACACCGCCATATCTCAGTTATGTAGATTGATGCTCATGTTGTTGATCACTGGATGGTTTGGTCCAAACTCAATTATTTACATCCTCAATATTGCTGGAATAACAACTAATTGTAGGTTCAACAGTTGCTGGAATGTGATATTTACAAATCTTGAATTTAGCTTGTAAAGTAAAATTTACCATATATAGGCACATTATTTATTGCAGACAATGAGGCCAGTGAACCAGTTAACAATTTGAACATTATTATGGGATCTTTCATTAGTTTTGGAGGAGGGTGTCATAAAGAAAAATGTTGCACAAAACAGCTCTTTTATTAAACTTTTACATGAATATTTGTACTTCCTGTTTCAGGATCACGAGGGCGTTACTCTCACTCTGGCTGTAGCGCACATGGGCGTCCTGGTGTTCCAGAATGCAACAAAGATCAACACTTTCTCATGGGCGAAAATACGCAAATTAAGCTTTAAAAGGAAAAAGTTCTTGATAAAACTACACCCTGAGAGCTATGTGAGTAAGGTACAGATATCGTTTTCCAGAGGTACAGGGATAACTTCACTGCATCTTACACTGCATTGTGGGAAAAACTGCAACATCCTGTCAAATTGTGAATTATCCTACTATACATGCAGCGCACTTCCAAATCTCCGTAAACTCTATATATGTTCAAAAATGGTACTATTAATCAGTCATTCTTAACATTAATGGTATTTTAAAATTTTTCTTGGTGAACAATTGGTTCAAAACAATCATAGCTCAAAGAACATCATGGTCAATGCTACATTACACTGCACAATGGCTCCCATTGTGTAAAGTTGCAGTGATATTTTGCTGTGTTCAGCAATGTTGTAGGTGGCCTGCAATGCAGTATAGGGGTATAGGAGTTCCAGTGTATAAAGGTGAATACATGTATCAGACTCCTGAACAATGTTGTAGCTGTAGCATAGGAGTTCCTGTGTATAAAGGTGAATACAAATGTATCAGACTGCTAAACACTGTTACAGGTGTAGTATAGGAGTTCCCATGTATAAAGGTGAATAAATGTATCAGACTGTTGAATAATGTTGCTGAACAATGTTGTATGGGAGTTCCTGTGTATAAAGGTGAATACAATGTATCAAACTGCTAAACAGTGTTGTAGGTGCAAAATAGGAGGTCCTGTGTATGAAGGTGAATACAGTGTGTCAGACTCCTGAACAATGTAGGTGTAGTATAGGAGTTCCTGTGTAAAAGGTGAATACAATGTATCAGACTGCTAAACAAAGTTGTAGTATTTTAAATTGTAGTTGGCAAATCTGTTTCACAGACTCACTAGAGCCTCAGGCTCTCCTGAGATTTCAGATGACAATGTTGTCTTATAATCATCTATTCCCAATTTCCATCTGTGTTTATAAGTCTGGTACACTCATGCGTGCTCACTCACATGCACACACGTCACCATGTTAGTGCAAAAACAATTCAGTATAATGTTAATTTCTGGTGACCTTCACCTTCATCTGTGTCAAGTTGTCATGATCACATGACATTGATTCTAGCTTTGTATAATGTGTTGGCCTGCTGTTAATGTTGAACACGCCTGTTAAATTTCTGTCCACACAGCAGACATTAAGCTTTATGTTTCAGCCAGTTACCTAAAGTAATCCATCAATTTGTCATGCTTACAGGATGTTTTGACATTGATAATTATGAAACAAACTATTTATCATTTCAAAAGATACCCAAATCAAATAGTTAATCAACATATTTCAACTGATCCTATATGCATAAAGAGCGGTGGTGTGGCCTAGAGTTTGCTCACTGAAGACATGGGTTTGAAGCTGGAGTATTGCTAAAAATGACAAAAAAACAAACTCACTCGCTCCATGCATGTACAAAGGATAACATATTTTGATATTAGTAGCTTAATACTAATCTGCATGAAATCTGATGTATGATAGTGTGTGTGATGTATATTGCTTTTTTGTGAAATGAGCTACAGTACCTTTCCAACCACATCGTTTGCTCACTAATTTGCATGAGCTCTCGTTAAATCTTGGCATGACATGTGCATATTTCATATCCTAAGAATTCCTAAAAGCAAACACCCCATTGTTAATTTTATACAGAGAATCGTAGATTTTTTTCATGTTTATTTTGGTAGTTTATCGACTGTTGATTGACTTTTCATACTCACTTACGTTTTTTGTGTACTTTTTTCTTGACCCTTTTTATATCCAGGTGAATGGAGCGTGGGTATGTTGACTAAAGTGTAACTCTACAACTTTGTTGCTTTGGCATGACTTCAAAAATGATATAACAGACGTATCCTACAGCTAAATAACATGAGTAATTTTCTAACAGAGTAATGATATTTGCTCAAGGTGCAATATGAATAAAAACAGCTATATATGCATTGTTTTCAAAGGAACAGTTAGTAAGTGTGAAATAAGCTTTGGCAATTATTCTGCTTTATTTTTGCTCTACTATCAGAAAATGGAAGTGATTTTTTAAGGCAGATCCGTGAAGGTTTTTTAGAATAAATAATCTTTAACAGAAGGGATTTATGGCATTTCTTGGATATACTGTAGAACTTATCCCTGTATCTGTGTTTATTAATTTTTTTTGGTCATTCCTTAGCTGTGTCAAAAAGCAATATGACATTTTTCAACAAACATATTTTGCATCACATTTTATGGAATATTTTTCCTCTTGGTTGAGTTATTTCAGAAGGACATTTCAGTATCATACTCTGAAGTGTAAGTTATTAGTTTGGTTTATTTGTAATAACTGGGATGTTATTTCCAGGTGTACATTTGTAACAGCTAGTTGTGAGGAAAATATTTCAGATCTCAAGATCATAAATGAAACATAAATAAAATGAACACTTATCCTTGGAAGGGGAAATCTTAAATGATTTGGCAGTTTATTAGAAATGTTGACAAATTTTATTACCAAATAGCCGAAGTCTAAGGATTCATAATGTTGAATGGGAAAATGACAGTCTGCCTTTTGACACAGCCCCTCTTCCAATAACAAATATCCCTGTCACCCACATATTGTTTTGCTACATCAATCAAACCATCAGAGATTATAGTCCTTATTATTGATTTTAAGAGGATTAATGTTGGTTTGTGTAATTTATGCTGAAGAGTCTTTACTGTACTTTGTCACATCAAGATCTTCCATTAAAATTTGGTAATTTGGAACAATATATTTTTATTGAACACACTATAAAATTACAGGTTTGAATTTTCAAAAATAAGTTTGATTGATGTAATTTTGACTAACTTGTCTCAGATATAATGTTGAAGTTTGAAGTTAACGACATCACTAATCTCACATTAATGAATACATAACACGATTTCAGTTATTAGAATTGGCAATGTCGGTTTGTGACTCGTTGGTTACATGGTGACACTGATTCATCATCATTGTGACCCAGCTATTTGCTCATGGTGTTGATCACTGTTCTCCTGACCTCAGTATCTCACTGGGGCCGTAGGGTAGCTTAGTAGTTAAAGCACCCACTTGTCATGCCAATACTCAGGTTCAATTCTCACGTGGGTACAGTGTGTGAAGTCCTGTGTCTCCAGCTGTTCTGAAGCTGGAATATTTCTTAAAACAGCATAAAACCCAACTCATACAATCAGTCAGTCAATAGCTAACATGCACTGTTGCAGTTGGAAGATTGATGATTGCAGCGTAAACTGGCATTCATCTCTCACCTTTAGATTGGCAGTGGAGTGGCCTAATGATTAAAACACTGGCTTGTTACGTCAAAGACCTGGGTTCAAATCCCACATGGGTACAGTGTGTGAAGCCCATTTCTGGTGTCCCCTGTTGTGATATAGCTGGAATACTGCTTAAAGCGACTTAAACCAAACTCAGTCTGTCTCACCTTTAGGTGCGGTATCAACTTTGATGTGTGGATGTCACAACTAATATTGAAAAAGCATGTCCAAGTTAAACTATCAAATGGTAATCTCAATAAAGTGTAAGTGTAAATATACTCATCTTCTCAATAGAAATCTGTGACTGTTGTGTACATTAAATCATCAAATTGTTTAAAGTGGTGTCTTGTTAGCCCAGTGGTCCGTGATCTCACCTTTCATATAATGGACCTGGGTTCAAACCCAACACTGACCCCAAATGTAAAATCCATGTTTGTCATTTCATGCAGTATGTGGCTTTGCTATATAAACGTCCCTGTTGAAATGTTATGGGCACGGTGGCTTAGTTGTAACAGGTGTAACAGAGTTGCCTCCCTTGCAGCTATGATCTACAGAAATCTGGTTTGAATCTCATGTCCAACTGTCTGCTTCACTATGGGCTATTTCTGACATACAGTTGAAATGTCGTGATGTCCCACTAAGAGTACAAAGGAGATTTACAAAGGAGAAATTTCATTGAACAAAATAAAATTTTCCTTCCCCACAGCCACAAACCCCATGCTCTCTCTCATCACCACCCTAGAATATTTGACAGTGGGTACCTGAGCTCTTCTTGAAGAAAGAAACATGTCCAATCAGACCAGATTGGTGAACATTTGACTCTGTCAATTGTATTGCATCCTACCCTGGTAGAGGGGGACATTGCTGACAATATCATTTTCTGGTTAGTCTGTTCCAGATTAAATTATTTACAGCAACAGAGGCACAGGGGTAGCCTAGTGGTTAAAGTCTTCACTTGTCACACTGAAGACCTAGGTTCAATTCCCCACATGGTGCAATCTGTGAAGCCCTTTTCTTATGTCCCTCATGGTGATATTGTTGGAATATTGCTGAAAGTGGAGTAAAACTAAACTCTCGTACTTGATACAATAGGCAAATGCATGGAAAATATTATTAGTATGTCATGTTCAATCCAACGTGCCCACTCACTCACTCTCACTCTCACTCACTCACTTGCATGTTTGCATGACCAGTGAGTGCCGTGTGACTCACACTGCTTGTAAACTTGAGTTAAATCTAAGTTCACAAGCCATAATTCTGATGACTTACTCACAAGTGAAATGTCAGCTTCTGTAATGACAACGTAATTGCCCAATCTAAATTACTGTCAGTCAAGTGTGTTTGTTCCTGAAGTAATGACATCTGAAATAACGCTGTCTTCATCAGTGAGTGGGGAAACTTTCACAGCAATTTAGTTGTCACAGCAATTTAGTTGTCTTGGTAATCAGAGGAGGAAAAAATGTGTCAGCCATTATCGCTGAATATTTGTGCATTAGCTTTTCGTTTTGTTTACTTTCATGTTTGAGCCTAAAAATTTCATGAAAACAGCTTCCACTGAAGGAGATGAGATTGGAGGGTGGATTGGGTAGCAAGTGCTTTATAGCTTAAAGAACCTGTGGAGATTAGGTTAGATAGCAAGTTCTTATAGAGCAAGAGGAACAGGTAAATCCACAGCTAATTCAGGTTAATGAGCCGATGGCAGTTGAAGAAAGCAGGTACTTTAACAGGGCTTCAGAGGAGGGCCCAGTCTTTTTATCAGTACTGATAAAAAATGTACACAATACAGTAAGAAATAATTGAGAAAACGTAGTAGATACACACCACAGCAATGGTGTACGGTCTTGGAATCATTTGCAGAAGTATTTATGTTAAAAAAGTATTGTTTTGTCTTGTACTAACCTGTTTACACAAGAGTAGCAATGTTGGGCTGCATATAGAAATAAAACACATGAGTACTGATATGCCATTAAATTCCATTCAGTGCTCTAAATATACTCTTAATGTTTTCGAGTACTCTTGTATTGAAAAAATGTCTGTGTATTCCTGATGTTGAAAAATTACCTGGAGTCCTGCTTTAATTATAATGATTGTGAAGATTTGAAAATTTGTTAGGCCACAAACACCCAAACTTAAAGAGAATGTGGTTATTTGTGAATAGGATAGACTGTAAATGGTGTAAGTTAACAACATTTGGTGATTGTCGAGTAAGTTAATGGGGCATCATGATCAACAGGACTGTCTATGCACTGAGTGGTGCTCACACTATCAACCACTTGTTTTCCACACAATGTCACCATGCCTGCAAACTATGAAGTCTGTATGACATGCACCAGTGATTCACAGGTCACACCAAATGCCCAGACTGGATTCCCCCTAATGGGTACAATGTGTGAAAGGTCATTTTTGGTGTCCCCTTTCGTGATATCGCTGGAATGTTGAAACACACAATAAAACCAACACTCTTACTCACTCCATCTCCACACTTGCCCTCATTACATCCCATGGTTTGTTAGGACGTTTCTTCCCTATGGTAAGCATCTAAGAGCTATCTCACATCAACAATGGTGGCAAGTAGCCTGAGTGGTTAAAGCGTTCACACACCAAGACAATGTGCCAGGTCAGATTCCCCCCTTTGGCCCAGTCCAGGTGTCCCCAGCCATGGTATTCCTGGAATATTGCCAAAAGAGGCATAAAAGCCAACTCAATTACATGAAGATGACACCACATTAAGTTCACAAACCGAGATATCACGGCAATAGTGTTCGAAGAAGTCACTCAAAAGTGTTTATTGTCTGTACTCTTCACTTAAGGGAGCCTATACAGAATAATGTGGTTTTGTTGCTCCAGGCTTGAATGTCGTATATGTCACACAGTTGGTAATAACCTCAGCTCCTCCTTTATAAACTGTTAACTGGTTTTCATTTCAGGGCTACTACAAGGACACAGTGGAGTTCTTCTTTGACAGTCGGAATGAATGTAAAGGGTTTTGGAAGAAATGCATCGAACATCATGGCTTCTTCCGATGTCAATCTGTGAGGAAAGTGCCAAGAAACAAAACCAGAGTTGTCAGTCGAGGCTCTTCATTCAGGTGTGTCTATCTGCTACTTCTCTGTATATATCCAGTCATGCAGTGCACTTGACAGATTCTGCAGTCCAACCGGGCAGTTAACAATATGCAGCCTAAGCGTTATACTGCAGACATCTCGTTGGTATGCCATTGACATTTGCAGATTGCTGGACTTTAAAATGATTCTTGAGGTATGTACAGAATAAGTGACATCCATTCTTGTATATGCCTGTTTCCATGGAGATGAGTAGTGACACCACGGCATGTTTCTTTTGTGCAGGTATAGTGGACGAACTCAGAAACAGCTGATGGAGTTTGTACGTGGCAACATTGATAAACGGCAGCAGTTTGAAAGGTGAGTTCGTTGTTGTGTGACTGTGTTGATGAACAGCTGCCCAATGTAACACCTTGTCAATAGCAGCTGCCCAGTAAAACACTTTGCCAATAACGGCAGCCCCATTGAAAACCTTGCCTCAAGTGACTACTCAGTAAAACACCTTGCCAATAATGGCATCCCCATGAAAACCTTGCCTCAAGTGACTACTCAGTAAAACACCTTGCCAAAAATGGTTGCCCAATAAAACACCTTACCACAAGTAGCTGCCCAATGATCCAGCCTTGCCACAAATAGCTGCCCGATAAAACACCTTGCCACAAATAGCTGCCCGATAAAACACCTTGCCACAAATAGCTGCCCAATAAAACACCTTGATGCAGATAGCTGCCCAATAAAACACCTTGATGCAGATAGCTGCCCAATAAAACACCTTGACGCAGATAGCTGCCCAATAGAACACCTTGATGCAGATAGCTGCCCAATAGAACACAAGGTGTTTTTCCTTGCCACGTATGGCTGCTCAGTAAAACATCTTGCCACATGTGCTTGCCTGAGTAAAACTCCTTGCAATAAATGGTTGCCCAAGTTTTTAAAATTCCACAAAGTGCTGCTTCTGTGAAATGCCTGTACGATTTGTGTGGTTGTTAAAAATATGTTCATTTGCTCAGTATAAAAACTAATATGTTGCCTAACTGTTCTCTAAGGATATTAACCTTTTTCTAATTTACAACTTTCAGTTTTAATCCATATATATGAATTAACAGTGTTTTTGTGCCAGGGATGTTGAACCAATCCTTCTTGACATTTTGTATGTATTACACTGCCAAGTAGAAAATACACTATGCAACCTACTGCGATAATCCAAAATGTAATTTTATTAGAATATACACTTGACGTGTGAAAATCAGTTGTGTGTCATGGAAAAGATCCCTGTCCTATATCATATGGAGTAATTAATTGCTGACTATCGAAAGATGACAACATGTTCTTCAAATTCTATTGTTGCCATCAAGGTATTTTAGAGCCAGACAGCACATTTTGACTAACGTAGCTTTTGGATAGCTTTCAGTAGGCCCCATTCCAGAATGTGATATTAGTACTAAGACCACTGTATTCCCAATTCACTGAGCCCTAAATATCAGACTTTGTGCTAAGATTGTCTTATCTCCCATTCTTTAACCAGACATATCAGTTTTAGTGCTTAGTCACATCTCCCATTTTTTTACCCAGACATGTCATAGCGCTAAGTTAGTCATATCTGCCATTCTTTAACCAACGTATGGGCTGTAGCGCTAAGTCTTCTTTGTGTAACGTTGATTCAGTTATTGTGAAGTGAAGACTAACCTGACAGGTTACTGGACCTTTTCAAATCTATCCAACCTGCTGCATGTGTCTGGGTATTTACAGTCAGACCGCGTTAATCCGAACACTTCTGTTTTTTATCAAAAACGTTCGGATAGTGAAACATACAGACTACTGAAACGAACTTTGACATGGCAATACAAAAACATACGAACGTATACAAGTTGGTTGAATGTGCGATGTGGTGATTGGGGGCAAGAAATCAACTTTCACGTTGGTCAGTTTGACACTGGCATACTTGTGACTGGCAGCATTGTTACGAAGTAAGATCATGTGTCAACCACGTGATTGCATCCGTCTGTCAAATGATCATAGCCAATCACAAAACATGTCCAGTGTCCGAAATTGTGCTCTTGCCGATAGACTGTCCGAATTCTTGACCAAAATTTATTTATTATTTTTCACATCTTTTACGCCTAGGGGCGGGACTTACCATTATGACTGACAAGCGTCAGGGTGATGTCATTTTGACACGATCAGTGTTTTATGCAGGAAGTAAGCATGACAGGTATTACTCCAACTAACCAAAAGTGAGACCTATTAATTGATCAAAATCACAAACTAACGACATCTTCAGCTCGCAAGTGTCACTTAACAATTACCACTGAATGGGGCTCATGGTGTGAAGGGATTATCCCAACCTTTTTGATGTACCGCCGGATTAATGAAGCAAAACTATGTGTAATTAGCTAATCTGTTACCGCTGATTAACGTTCGGATACGGAGAGTGAAGCACCGGATTACTGAATCAACAGGTAATGAGTTTACATAGTAAACAAGATTGGTTACAGCTAGCGATTGTTCAGATATCGCGGGAATCGGATTGTCGGGGTCCAGACTAACGCGGCCTGACTGTATACAGGGTGCTAATTCTCTGGTCAAACTATTGTCAATAACTGAGTCCAATTTTTAACTTTTTAATTCTTGATGTTGTACTTTGGTCTTAAGATCTGTTGAAAGGAATAAATTTTTTTTCAAGCAATAATACATTAGACATCTGCTTTGTTTTATTTTTGCCATCCCATGGATTACAGGAAGTAAGTAGAGTTATCTCCCTTGGCTGCTTTTTGCATGACACGCTGAGAACTATTCTCTTGATACAGGGGCATTGTGGTATCTTGTCCATGTAAGACATCACAGGTCTAAATTGTTACACATAGCTGTCTGGTAAATAAGTTCGGAATTACTCGGAATTTTTTTCTGCAAATGTGGTTTTATTGCTTAAACTACTGGCCAAAAATGATCTAGCCATTCAAACCCAAGCCTGGCTGAAAATGCCCCTGTGTAGAGAGGATGACCAGTGAAGGACATTGTGCTATGTACATGTTTGACTGGATATGTAGCATGATAAGAGGGATTTGTTAGAATCAGCTGCAGAACCAGTTATACTTGAGCATTGTAACTCACCTACAATGTGTAGGTAAATACAACCAGTCGCTCCTGGTTAGTAAGTAGCTTCATGTACTGCATTGTATATTAATCGCGTATGCCAGATTATCTGTAGCCATGAAATATCAGATGTCCTTTAGCATTTTTTACACGTATATTTGGACACTGTTACGTCCAAAGCACTTTGTACCAAGAGTGTCACCACACTAAAAATGTCGCATTGGACACCTGTCAGTGTAAATGTCATGTTTGCATCTCTGTTGAACATGTTGTCAGTTGTCATATGCACAGTATGGTAGTGTGTTGTCTTTTGTCGTACACACAGTGTGGGCATTGTTGTTTATTGTCACATGCACAATATGGTCATCTACGTGAGAATATCCTATTAGATTATGGTTCAGAAAACGTTCACACCACCCCCAGTGTTAACTATGTCATTTGTCACACCCCTGATTATCAATATGCCACTTATCACTCCCCTGATATCACACCACTGATTTTCAATATGCCAGTTATCACACCGCTGAGTATCAGTATGCCACTTATCACACCCCTGATGTTCAATATGCCAGTTATCACACCCCTGATTATCAACATGCCAGTTATCACACACTTGATGTTCATTATGATAGTTATCACACCCCTGATTGTCAATATGCCAGTTGTCAGCCTGGGGCCCGTTTCACAAAACGCTCGTAGCCTAAGATCTCGTAAGTTTTCTCGTAGCCATTGTACCTCCTATACTGTAACACAGGAGCTATGGATGCTACGAGAAAAGTTACGAGATCTTAGGCTTACGAGAGTTTCGTGAAACGGGCCCCAGGGCAGTAAAACACCCATTATTTAACCATTCAGTAAATATGCCTGCTGCTTAGTATGCCAATTATTGCATCCCTGCTTAGCTGAGCCATTGCCATAAATCCAACAGTTATGGTTGTAGCCTTGATAGACACAGGCAACAATGAAGTCTCCATTATAGACTTGATGGTACAGGCTTGTTATTCTGTAACATGCATGTTTGTTTGCGATCTGACATCTTGCTTTTCAGTAGTGCTGTAAGAAGTTGTAAGATGTGCATCAATCACAATGCAGTTACTGCCCCGTACCAGAGAGTCATACTTGAATACCAGCTAAATTGATTTTTTCTCAACCATATGATACCAATAAAATGATTAATAGCCTGATCCCTCTGTCACGTTGCTGAAACTGATATCAGTATGTTTCCTATCATTAGCTTCAATATATAGATGGGTTTTTTTATTCTGGAGTGGTTTATGTATGTCATAAAGCTGTTGAAAACTAGGTAACAACTGGGTAGACAATGGTTTCCTGAATAATCTATGATCCCAGTATGTGTTGTGCGGTTGCCTCCTTAGGCTCATCAGGAACCTCTGATTGGGAGTTCCAAACCCAGTTTTGGCATGATTATTTGTAGATTTGTCGGCATTTGTAAGACCTGTGTCAGTTCAGGATTTTCTACATGGACCTGACATGCCCTGATGTAACTTGAATGCTGTTGAAACTGGCCGCAGGTAGCCTAGTGGTTAAGCATTTGCTCATCAAGTCAAAGGTCCTGGTTCAATTCCCCCCCACCCGCCACCCCCACCCACATGGGTTCAATGTCTTAAATCCATTTCTGGTGTCCACTGTCATGATATTGCTGGAATATTGCTAAAAACTCAATATGCCAGTGATCACTCACACTATCACACACTCACACATATCGGCAGTAAAACACAGCATACTATGTTACTAGTTGTATGAGGTGACTTCCTGAATCGTATAGTAAAGTTTGCACCTCAGTTCATTGTATGTCACATTTGTCACTTTTTATGTCACATGTGTCACATCGTGTGTCACATCGTATGTCACCTCATGAAAGTGACCTTGATGATCGTGAATTCGGTTCTTTATCTTTGGTGTACAATAAGTGCAGATCTAAGATGACTTTGTTGAACAAGAACCAGATGTTGTACAGCTTCGCTAAGTTAGACTATGGCTCGCTGCATAATCCAGCAATGAACACCATAACTCCAATACATTAAGGACGAGGTGGTATCCTAGCATTCGTTCGTCATGTCAAAGACCCAGGTTTGATTCACACATGGGTGCTATATGTGAAGTCCATTTCTGGTCTCCCCTGCCGTGATGTTGCTTGCATATTGCTAAAAGCAACATAAAACCATACTCACTCAAATACATTTCTATAGCAACTGAGAAATGTTTTGTTTCGTTGGTGTTTTGGAAGTTGACGAATAATGAGAAAGGTAACCTTGTGGATGACAACTTCTTTATCATATTATGATGGGACATTTTGGTATATATTCTTACAGCTATCCCTAAGACCACTTGACAACTGTGTGAGAATCTGTAATGAAATGCCCCATCTTGTATAATGGAGAAGTGTTACTTTTTGTAACATTTGTCAGAAGCTCGCGACAGCTGGAGGTACAAGGGGATGTCAATAAGTTTTGAGCATTGAGCATTTTTCATACCCAGGTGTCACAGCCTATGGTACGACATTGAACCTTGGGCTGTAGCTGATGTGATGTATAAGTTTGGGTATCCTACTCTCAGAAGTTATTGAACAGCTCACATTGACAGAAAGAGACCCCCCTCACAGCAGTGACAATGAATAAAATTGAGTATAGAGCAGTAATTAAGTTTTTAGTTCTTGAAGGAAACTCAGTGAAGAACATTGAAGAAAGGCTTTCAGCAGTTTATGGGAAGTCTTCCCCTTCATCTGCTACCATGAAACGATGGGTCAATGAATTTAAGCATGGTAGAGAGAGTCTTGAAGATGACCTCCATCCAGGTCGCCCAACAAGAAGCACTAGTCAGGAAAACATTGACAGAGTGCACAGACTTGTGCTGGAAAACGTCGAATCACACTCCACGAGACCACAGGCATTTCACACAGATCCATCGAGACAGTTCTTCATGAACATCTCGTCATGTCTAAGGTGTGCGCAGGATGGGTGCCAAGAATGCTTAAAGATGAAATGAAGCAAACAAGGGTCACCATAAGCAACTCCATGCTAACCAGATACAACAAGAATCCAGAAGATTTTCACTTTAGGCTAGTAACCTGTGATGAAACCTGGATCCACCACTATGATCCTGAGAGCAAACAAGAATCCATGGAATGGAAACATGTCACTTCTCCCAGGACCAAAAAGTTCCAAGCCTCCAGATCAGTGCAGAAGGTAAGGGTGACAGTCTTCTGGGATAGCAAAGGCGTCATCCACATAGATTACTTACCAAAAGGAAGAACAATGAATGGGGAATATTACGCTAACTTGTTGAGGCAAGTGCAACAGTCAGTCAAGGAGAAGTGCCAGGGCAAGATCAGACGTGGTATTCTTCTACATCAAGACAATGATCCAGTACACACATCTCGCGTTGCAGCCGCTGCTGTCCAGGAATGCGGGTATGAAATCCCCCCCTACTCTCCAGACCTGGCACCAAGTGATTACCATCTGTTCCCAAATCTCAAGAAACACTTGCATGGTCGTAGATTTCAAGATGATAATGAGCTTATTGCTGCTACTGAGACTTGATTTGAGGACCAAAATGGCGCCTTCTACAGAGATGGCATCGGTGCCTGGCAGAAAAGATGGAACAAGTGTCTTGACTCACAATGGGACTATGTTGAAAAATAAATGTGGTTCATACCAATATTTTGTGTTTTTCTATGCAAGGCTCAAAACTTATTGACATCCCCTCGTAGCATCTTGTCCATACATTATCAATAGTATTATGCAAAAAAGACTATATGAGATTAATGAATTTGATTAAAAGATATGGCTGTGCATGGAAATTGAGGTACTTATTTTGAGAGGCTTTTAAATGACTTTAAGTCATCCATGCATATGTTCATACCAACAGCAATATTAACTGAATATCATACACAATACCCAGCTATTCTTGAGGCCTGGTGCACACATTGCATCATAATTAGTAAGAAAAAGAAGAAATCTGTGTTCATCCAGAAATCTGTGCAGTATCAATTTTTCGCTAGTTAATGCGATTTAATACTGACTAAACTCATAATGATTGGGTAGTTAGGGGATGATGGGTAGACAGTGCAGGAGTGGTACTGAGGAGCAGCTCCGTTTACGGAGTGTTACTCTGTATTTGATTAATTTTAAGGAACGTCGTGTAATATGTATGCCATATATGAATTCTTTTTGACCAAAATATCAAAAATTCTTAGGGGCAAGGGATTAGTTGAAGATTTTGTCATGTTATGTAGCAAGCTTAATCCAGTTGTCTATGTTTGCAGGTCGGCAAGTGGTCGGATCTCAAGCCGGAGTACCAGCGTGACACCAAAGATTACCTTGAAGGCTAATACCCACAATTCCTCGGACCTCCACAACAGCACAGCTTCCAGTGGCTCCCACACCCTCGACATCACACAAGACAACCATGTCAGCCCTATGAGTCGTGTTGAGACTGCTGAGGTCCACAGCGACAGTTCCATGTCAGGGAGTCGCTCTCTGGGCTCCCCAAAACTGGAACACATCCCTGTCGGGGAGGCAACAGCAGCAGCAGCAGCAATGATGCGGAAGGAGGACAGTGTTGATTCCAGGACAGAAGCAGATGATAGAGGTGCAGATTCAGATCTCGATAAGTTGAAACAAAATATAATTATTAATAATATTGCCATGCAAAATGAACCATCAGCCAATCAAAATGCAAATGACAATGATGATAACACATCCCAGGATTCGTATCACCTTGAGGGGGAGGAGAGGGTGGGGAAGGGGAGAGAACCAGGGGGTAAATCTGTAACATTTTCTCCCGAAGATAGTCCCAAGCTGAAGAGTGATAATGACACAAGTGTAATAAACGATGTATCTGCTTCAGAGAAATCTACTAACCATATAGACAGACTTCCTGACAGTCAGGCAGCTGATAGGCCAGATTTAGCTAAACTAAATTCTACTAACCTGTATCCTAAGGTGAATGGGGAGATCCCACCAAGTGCATGTATAACTGCTAGTGTGTATGGTAGAGAGGTAGAGTCCCCTCAGAGTGAAGGGAGGAAGGATGTTTTTGGTGAAAATATCGTAAGTGCATCACTGAAACCAGATGTGGACAGTTTCACTGACAAGAGGAAGTATTCTGCTGATACTGATCTCATTGTGGATATTCCATATACCTTGCATCGACGGTTAAAGGGGGAGACTGAGAACAAGGAGGAGACTGCTTTCTACAAAGCTCCAGAAGGAGCCTCAACGAAAGAGTCACGTCCAAGGGACAAAAGTCCAGGTCGTCCACCAACCGATTCCGAACCACTTAAGGCTGTGGATATTCCACTGTCACCTCCTCTCAAACACCCTGGTACTTTAGGAAAATCCTCATCACTGGAAAGGTCCCCGTCAACTTTACGGAGACTTGAGCTTGTCAGTTGTCACAAACTTCCCTCTAGGACCAGCTATTCCTCAGTGGATGACACCACAAGTCCTTCATTTGAAAAGGAGATCCTCAAACAGCTTGAGGACAAAATGCAAGATGATGAAACCGTGCCAACAAGTGATGAGCAATGCAAAACTGACAATGTTGATGAAGGGGCACCTGTTCCATTGCCAAAGGCAGTCCCTGAAACCAGTGTAGCTGAAACTGTTAATGACAAAACCAGTGTAGCTGAGACTGTAAATGGCAAAAACAGTGTACCTGAATCTGAAAATGTCGAAAGCAGTGTACCTGAGACTGTAAATGGCAAAACCAATGCATCTGAAGCTGTAAATGGAAATCACAGTGTTGAAAAGTGTGAGATGACAAGTATAGTGTCATCTAATCCTGCCAGTGATAGGTCAGTTTCAGCATCAGGTCCTTATGTGTCTGTTGAGGTGCGGAAACCACAGACAAAGGGAGGACCACCAGTTAAACCTGCTAAACCACCCAGAGAGAAGCGCCCAGAAGCAGCACTTGACCCCAAGAGAGCATCGTCGTCATCCACATCATCCGAGTCTTCAGCTATATCTTCCACAAAAGAACCTGCTCACATAGCAATAGACTCCAAGATCTCAGTCCCAGCCAGCCAAAACCTTGACAGTAAGTCACCATTGCCAGCTCCTCCAAGTCCTATTCTCAAAGATGCATCACCCACATCTTCAGAGGACTCTTCTAATATCAACACATTTGGGGTGCCAAGGACTGCTGCTTTTGGAACAGAGGGTCCTTGCATGACCGAAAATCCTCAACAGTTTGTGTTAGATGGAGAAAAAGATCCCTGGTTTGCTGTGAAGCCTGAATCAAAATCCACGCACATGATAGCTCCAAATCCACAGGAAGAACAGAAGGAGAGCTTGAAGGTGGACAGTTCTGGGAATCCATTAATCTTTGACCTACCATCTCCTGCAGCAGCTTTTATATATAGCGATGAGGACAGTCCACCTTCAAAGAAGGAAGACAATTCGGCAGCCTTGACCTTTTCAACGTTTAGACCAGAACCTGGAAGTGATGGTCAGCTAGATCCATCATATATTCGTGAGAAGAAGGAACCAATTGACTCAATGAAGCGGAGGTCATTGAACCGTGTTGAGGAGGAGGAAGAGATGACAAGTGAAGCAATCACTGCCGTAACAACAGAACCGAAACCAGAACCAAAGCGTGTCAGTTTCCATGAAGATGTTGACATTGGTCAGAGTTTCCATAGTGATGTGAGTATGATGGTGATGAGGAGCCCTGTGGATGATCGTGATGACTCAAGTTTTGGAGGAAGTTGTGGGGAAGGAATGGACTCTGGGGATATTTTAGATACACTAGAGAACATATGTGGCCACGGCTCAGAGAGTGACATGACGTACAGCGGAAGCTCTGGAAGTGAGAGTGACACAGAGTCTGATATGGATGACACCATGGCAAAGGAAATCTATGCGCAGTATGCAGCTACCAAGTGCCTCGCGGAGTCAGGCAAGGATATGACGATAGACTCGGGGGTCGGTGAATTAAGTGAAGGGACGACACACACCAGAGAAGTCTCGCCTCTAGAATCCTTGGAGCGTCTCGATGCCATGGATAGTAGTTTTGTTGGGGATAAGGATGATGATTTTAAGTTTCCTCCCCCTCCTCCAGAGCTTCAGGAACCAAGTGATAATTCATCATCATCTCCCGAAATTGAAATGCATCCACATCACCAAAAACGCTTTAGCATTGACCCGCTAGCCAATCTTGAACATCCTGACATCGCCGACATTGAATACACGACAAGTGAGAGTGAGAGTGATTTTGAGGACAAACCTCCTGTGAAGAAGCCACCCCCTCCTCCTGTTGCTGCCAAGCCAAAGCCAGAGTTCATTAAGGAGAAATTCGGAAATGAGAGTCAGACCTGAAGTCAGCTCTAATTAATTGTACATTATCTTTTTATGACAAGTTGATGATTTATTTCTGTGAAAAAAAATCAATATTTTGAAAACTTCATCCCACGTTTTGAATACAAAGTGTCATGCTTTCTTTATTAGAAAGGGAGATAACTCATGCAACATCATTGAAGGATTATATTTATGAAATTTCCTCATGTTTGAAATAATATCACAATGTAAAAAAGTAATTCTGCTGTCCAGTATGTACCTTGTCAACTTCTATCTTTTGATACTAACCGTCTGATTTATTCTTGTAACCAACATTACCCATTGGATTGTTTCATTATTCTTTTCTATGTTCTAATCAAGGGAATTAGTTTGACATGTTTCAGTCATTTAACTATTTTAACAGACATGATGAAGAAGTTGTGCTGGTAGCATCTGGGTAAAAAGTTGATAGGGTTAAAAGATCATTTGTTAAGTTAAAGCAATGAATTTTTACAGTTATGACTCTACCATTTATGTTTTCAAATATTATTATGCAAACAACCGTGAAAAAAGATTTTGGTAGCTGAGTTGCTATTATTGGGTATATATGATATATAGCCCTCATTGATATTTATTATTGACATCCAGATGGATTCACCATACTTAACCTGTTTGTCACCCCTATCCAATGATTCCTTGAACAATATACAAACTAGTGTGATGGAAGTATGAAAGTAATGCATTAAGTGGTTCTGTTTGAACCTTTAGAACATCATACTGCAGGAATGTCTAAATTAGTAGTGTAAACACACTGGAAGTGCTTCCATATAGCTTTCCGTTACGTTTTACCAAAGTTATGGAACATTCAATATTGAACTGTTTGCAACTCTACATTGAGTAATTGAATAAACCACACCTCAGAAATGAAAGAAATATTTGATGAGTATAATGAAAGAATCTTCCAGCAGTTCACCAAGTGATCTGAGCACCATTACATAATTCAGTGTTAAGATATCGTAAATCCTATGCTTTATCATTGGCTTAAATTTGAGTTACAACAGATAGGATAGTGTTTATGTGATCATGACCTTGTTACTTTAACATTGACTTACGACGGAATAGTGTTTAACTGATCATGATCTTGTTTCTTTAACATTGACCTATGGCAGACAAAATAGTGTTTAACTAATCATGATCTTGTTTCTTTAACATTGACTTACGACAGACAGAATAGTGTTTAACTAATCATGACCTTGTTTCTTTAACATTGACTTACGACAGACAGAATAGTGTTTAACTGATCATGACCTTGTTTCTTTAACGTTGACTTACGACAGACAGAATAGTGTTTAACTGATCATGACCTTGTTTCTTTAACATTGACTTACGACAGAATAGTGTTTAACTGATCATGACCTTGTTTCCTTAACATTGACTTACGACAGAATAGTGTTTATTGATCATGACCTTGTTTCTTTAACATTGACTTACGACAGAATAGTGTTTATGTGATCATGACCTTGTTTCTTAAACTTTGACCTATGGCAGAAATGATTTTGGGTGATCATGATCTTTTTACTTTAACATTGACTTTCAAGAGCGTTCGTTATGGCTAGTAATGTCATATGATTGTGATGTCAAGGAAACTGATGACATCACAGTGGTCTGCAAAGCATGGAGATGCACAATTTAGCACCCAAGCAGTATCATGTGGAAGTGACTTAGGGATGATAAAGATGTTAGCTATAGTGATCCATTATTATATTATACAGGAAACAGCAGCTTAATGCTTGAAATAACTCTGGGTAACATAGATTTATAATACTTACACAGGCATAGAGCTTTATATCTTGCATATGTCAGTATTATCATCTAAGTATTGCAGCGATGTTGCTACATAATACTTACTGCCAAATATTTACTTGTATACCTACAGCCAAATACCTATATACATACTAACAACCAACAGTTAAAAAATGGGACGAAAACTCAACACTTGGCTCTACTGCCTGAATGCTCTTTTTGAATCCTTTTTGAATTCAACATCCTACACTGATATTTGGCAAGTTTCTTGATGAAGGTATAATAGTTGATAACAAGCCTTACAAGTACCAGTGGCACCCTGTTTATCCAGAATCTGCCTCAGTATAACTGACTATACAAATACAGCTGTAATGTCACAGTTTTATTTTGTCTGGATAAGTGAGGTTAATTGAGCTATTTTGTAACGTAAAATATTCAGGTTTTATATACATTTTAAAGAGGACAGGTTTTTTATCTGATACCATGTCCGAAAGGGATTTTGTTACGTTACTTCTTGAATGGGAACCACATACTTCAGAAGGATTTTTACAAAACAGTCATTAAGATGGTTTAGGAACCAGTCAGTAACTTGACATTAAACAGAGGCTGCTGGGTCAGTGCTTGACTGTCCAAATGAGCTTGGGTTCAAATCCGGTTTGCCAAAGTCTTTTGGTTTGTAGGTGCCAGTCCCTGTGTATGGCTTTCACAAGTGGTATACATATGTGACCTGCTGCCGAAGGGTCTTTAAATTTAGATACCCTGATCCAGCTGGAATAGTTCAAATCAGTGATGGGTAGGTGATGTGGCCTTGTGGTTAAAGCGCTTACTTATCATACTGAAGGCCTAGGTTCGATTCCCTACATAAGTACAATTTATGAAGCCTGTTTCTGGTGTCCTCCACCGTGATTTTGCTGGAATATTGCTAAAGTGGCATTAAACAAAACTCACTGAAATCAGAGGTGAACCCACTCACTCACTCACCCATGCTATACATCAGGGATGTGATTACTCCCACTTCTCGTGTTTTCATAAACCAGAACTGCTACTTTTAATAATCATTACTTAATCAAATAAAGCTCCATTTTCTTGTTTTTCATAACTTAATTGTAATTCAAGTCATTCAAATTATAAACTTTCATAATGACTGCCATTCATATAGGATGTAAAAACACATAGATTTGTGCAAAAATATATGTATATTTTGAATAACTATGAGTGATATATTACAAACCACAGTTTAATGGGAAAATGTGAAGTTACCACATGCGTTTATCGTATTTGTTGGCGTAAAGCTTTTCATTTTGTTGTGTTTTATTTTTTTTTTTGTATATTTTAATCTGGCATTATTTGTAATGAAGCATGGCTGCTAGTGTTTCTTTCTGTTGTTTACTCTAAAATTTTATTTCAATGGCAAAGTAGAGATTCGTTATTTTGTTTTATGGTGTATTGTATAAATAATTATTTTATTTAGCTGTGATACTGTAGAAATTGCCATGACAGAAGATACTTTTGTGTTGCATATCTAGTTAGTCACGTGACCCACATTAAGAATTTTTTTTTTTTTTTTTGTCAAATTTCTTATTTTGGATGATTTTAGAAATTTGGGGAATTGGGTATGTTATTATTTATTCATTTTCAAAATTTTAGATGAAAGTGAGGTCATGGTCCCAAATATATACAGAATTGTATAGATACTATGTTCCTGGCAACTTTGAACATTTCAGTCATGATAGTTTTATGTATATTAATTCAGTTTATTTTGAAATCTCTGAAAGGACCCCTGTGTGCTGTCATTTTGTGACTATTCCCTTGTGGTCATATTTTTATTGTTTTGTAACTTTTGAATCCTGTGGGTAGAATTGGTCGAATATTGTCTTTCAATTAACATGGATGGCGTCCATATTTATAAGTAGTTGTAATCCAAATAGTGTTCATTACTTTCTGGAACATCAGGTAGAACTTTCAGTGTTCAGAGTTGTTAGTGAGAATTGTTGTTGTTATATTATGTTATGAGAGTTACCTGCCCTTGTTTTAGGATAAGGCGCCATTTGATTGGATGTTCATGGGACAGGAAACATTTGATTGGTCAAGAGAAGATTTTACTTCCCACTAGCGTGAGGATTTGTTTGATTTGCTTGAATTATATTTGTTTGCAGACAATATAACTTTCTCTCCTCTCCTAAATCTTTCTCAGCTACAGGCATTGTTGATTAGCAGGAGTAGGAAAATAGTATTCATATATAACTAGTTATTATGAGTGTAGTTTTTCTTTTCTGAAGAGTCTTTTGAAGTATTTCAATAAGATGTGTTTAGATTTTGCCATGGTAAATGAGGATGAGGTTATTATCAGTCGAAATATATTTATGTTGTTTGATTGTATACGAGTGATATGATTAGACAGCTTCAAGGTTACTGAGGTTTCTGTATGATTAGTTCTGTCTAGATTAGGTGCTTGGTTCTCTGGACAGCTGTCTTATGCTTGTGCAATATCTACAGCCTATACCAGCATTTGTGTTGCTTTTTGAGCTTAATGAGAATGTCAACAAAGTGATCACTTGAATGACTTCTATTCATCTGTAGTGCAAAGTTTGATTCTGATGTTAATTAATTTATTCAGCTATTCATTTTTTAATGACATATTGCTTTCATATACAACAATAAATTCCAGTTTGAAAATCAGTTAATATACTGAAGAAATTTGCCCTTTGCAAGTAGAATCGATAAATTTTGCTATGCAGGAATATAAAGTAATAATTACATAAAGAGCAATAACATGTATTATTTAAGTGTATAATTCATAATCATCATGAGTACCACACCAGGGAATTGTCCCTGTGTCTTGAGGCAGGCAGTGAGAGTGTTTTAAGGGTTATGGCCCTTGGCTGTCCCACTAACCACTGATTTGGGTTTAGGTCACAGATTTGCCCTGATAAGGATCTTGTTCTGTTTTCACCATACTTGTTTGTGTGGTTTACCAAGCAGAGGATGTCAGTGACCTGCTTCCCCATATCGATCTGCCATGCCGTGATGTAACACAACTACAGGCCCTCATGGCACTAAACTCAAGTTACTTACTCACTTAAGTTATTCGTCTAGCAAGAGTGTGGTATATTATCAATGTATCCTTACTGCCATATTTAACATATACACATAGAAACTGGAATCTTTTCCTTGCTCACAGATGAGTCTTAATCCTTGCGTGTCTGAAAGACATTTGGTTTTTAACTTCTTAAAGAACTTAGAGCAGATATGTGCAACATACTTAAACAGATTACAAAATAGTATGCACACTTTTGGAGACATAGTTGTGTTATTACAAAATATCTTATATTTTAAGCATCCATTACTTTTTTTAAACAGAGTTTATTCATTTTTACAAATTTCTCCTTTCCATGTGCTAATATGTTTGTAGTCGGTGTACAGTTATTTTTTTAGTTTATCATTCCATAAGTAGCCCTGAGGTAAATATTATTCAGACCAAACATGCTACTTATTGCTGACCAGGTGAGCTATGTATGCAGGGGAGATAATTACAAATGGTTGATTGTTAGTGTGACTATTATTTTGAGTTATTTAAACGCAACGTTGTCATTGAGCTTTAGATAATGTATGAAACTACATCGTGTATGTGACTGTGTTATGGTCAAGATGAGTATGTTATTTACTGTCCACAGAAGAATTATTTTGTGGTAATTTTCGAAAATTTTAATTTTTAAGCAAATATCAAATACCTTGCCACTAATCTCATACAAAATCAATACTTGGTAAAATCAAGTCAAAATATTTTTCTTTGAGATTAAATATGCTTGCGATAAGAGCTGTCTTTTGTGTAGTTTTTAAAGAAATATTACCTTTAATTGTATTTGTATTTTAGCATGTAATGATGGTCTCACTGAAAAGGTCATACCATGCCAGCTACAATAATGTATTATCATAATCATTGGGAAAAGTGTGTTTAAAGGATGTATTTCTGAAGAAATACCAAAAGAAAATATATAGGAAGAAGTGATGCTTCTTGTTTTAAGACTTCAGTTAAATCTACACATTTTATTGAACTTTGTTATCATAAACAAGAAGAATGTCAGTGACAAAACTAATTTTACTGAAAATGCAATCCTCCTATTTAATGTAAATTTGGCAAATATCTCTTTACTGTTAAGAGATTTGGCAAACATCTTTTAGTCAAGGTAGATAACTCAGGTATGATAACAACCAAATCACCACTAAATAACATGACTATCAGAATAAATTCTGAATTCTATGAGAGAAAGATAAATATATATAAATTCATTCAGATCAGTAGTTGAACAGTTAGTGTATTAGTATGACCAATGAAAGAATACACAATACTTTAAAAACGTATGTGGTTGTCATGGTTACTGGTGGTGGTACTCTGATAATGCGTGTCATATCCTTAGTGCTTGCATATTGTTTTCTGGATTGGATGAATCAGATGCTATGTTCACAAAATGTAGATCGTATGTTTAACAGCTAATCCAAAGTACCACTTACTGTATCATTTTGTTCTTCTGCAGACAGTAAATATCATAATGTTGTTTGTTATATCTTATTTTCTATTCATAGTTTAAAAAACTATTTGTTAAGACTTGAAAATTGCAATAATATGGATATGTACAGAGATCCCCATTGTCATTCGCATTTTGATTTCAGAAGTTTATTTTTTAGGAGTTTTAGGCACAAACATTGAAAAAAAAATATTTTGAAAATCAAAGCAATACTTGAAGAATCTGTATCCTTGATTACAGCAACAATACAAAGTGTGATTGTTTCATGAAATTTGCACTTTTAGATAGAGATAAACCTGAATCTGTGTCCACGTTGTGTTTCCCTCGAAACTAATGTTATGACTTGATGTTGTTCTCTCCAGTGTGTTAGAAGTGACTTTAATATTATTGAGATGCTACATACCTATGTTATGCTGTTTTCATTCTAATGTTTGATTTAATCCTTGTTATGTTTTGGCGCGAAATATTCCAGTTATATGTGGACTACATTTTTTTAGATTTTATACAAATTCTGTGAAAGTACATCATGTTTTGTGTCGTCATACAAATAGTATCTCCCATCGATGCTGTGGCAACATGAGATTGAAAGAGCAAATGTGACAGTTTTCTGTTCATTTCATTATTGCAAATAATCTCGGATTTCTCACGGAGGAAGGGTTAACGCAACTGCTTATTCTGATGTGATAAAAAGAGATGAGCGTTAACCCTTTCTTAGCCCACTTCTGTGAATAATTATGAAAATTACTGGGTTAAGTGGCTTAGATTTCGAGGAAATTGTACATTGCTAAATGTTGCACTTAGAATGAAATCAATAAAGAAAATCAATTTATAGAAAATATGTCAGTATTTTGTTTTCTGTCTGTATCAGTAAACATCATAGTTAACCCTTTCACTGACTGGACAATGCATTTCCTTCTTTCATTGTACTCAAAAACTTGGGGTGATCAATGTTGTGCCTTTAGATGTTTTGTGTAAATAATTATTTATGACAACCGTTTTATATTTGATAGAAAGTGTGTAGGAACAATATTTATGTCTTATGCATGAAAGAAGGGAATTCATTGCAAAAGATCTTTGTCAGGAATTTGGCAAGACATCAACAGACATATCACATGTTGGCTTGTCGTTCTGTATGTCAAGATGGTGTATATTACCACCCATTCTAATTTAATCCCGCTAGGGAAATATTCTCATATGCTTCTGAGGAAATAGCAGTGTATCCTATGCTCAATGAAAACATGGCGTGATGAGCTAAATGCATGATCAACAAAACATTGAAAGCAGGTTCCAGCTTTAACAAGCATCGTGCCGCCATGATTGATTATTTTTAACTCGCTGACTTCAGCTACTGGCTAATTATGTGACGACTTTATTTTCTAGTACAGAAGTGTTACTGTGAGCATGTCGACCTTGGTTGTGATTTACTTGGTTCTCTCCCTGTCTCAAATTATCGACCAAAAATTGTCTGGGATTTTTATTTTATTTCCACCATTCTCATTTGTAATGTGATTGGTTGTTGAATAGTCTGGTTCATTTTGATTGGCTGACAAATTACTGCATGCTGGCATTATACGTTGATGAAGTGTGTTCTTTTTGGTTGATATGTATTCATATTCTGTTTCTTCTGCCTTTTTGTGCAAATCATCGGACAACTTTGCTGTTGGGGGATATTGATTTCAGGCTTGTGGGCATGATCTATGTATATGTGTAGGGGATGTTGGAGGGTTATAATGACGAGTCTCCGGTGGAAACACAGCCAGGCAGTGATAATTGCCTCCCTTGGTCAGGCCGGGATCTGCTAATGCAGGTTTGCTGGTTTGTGACTGCAACAACTAACAGGTTATATTATCTGCCATCCATCGCAAGTATCAAGGGGGCAAGGGGCCTAATATGCCACAATTACTTCCCCTTGGTCATACAAGGATATGCTGGTTATAACCACATGATTATGATCCTTGATCTGTTAGCACAGCTCACAATGTCTGCTTCTACTTCGACCTCAACCAAGCACATTTTTTATGCAAAGTAAACTCATATGCTCATTATTGATGATTCATCTTGGCAATTAGGAATAAGATCAACACATCTAACACATATCCATGTCTCAAGGGGCCACAAATAGGTTATGTTTCACCTCAAGCTGGAATTCTCAAAGGGCTTGTTAAAGCTAGAAATACACCTTTATCTCTTCTCAAGCAGACCTTTGACATGGGCTGGGTATTCATTTCAAACATGTCATGGAGTTATTGAAAGCAGAGAATAATCTTCATCAAAACATGACTCATGCCATGGAAGTAGTCCCAAGGGGCCCTGATAGGGTTGTGGATTACATTCTCATACCTACAGCTTGCCCTGTTTGTACCCATGGTAACTGTTCGCAACACACATTGTTATATAAGCAAGGCAATAA